>NW_026862255.1:0-321439 GCF_026571515.1 Ruditapes philippinarum | reverse complement strand
AAGGGTGCATTTGATGAAACTTGCCCTTTTGCCGCTTTTTTGTCAAGTCATAATACATAAGACAAAAGTCATAATACACAAGTCATAAGTCATAAGACAAAAGTCCTAAGACAAAATGGCACTTATGGGCTTCCGTACTTGAAAGTTTTTTTTTTTCATCAATTTTACCGCAAATTGTTTATATACAATATGTGTACAGCGATATTAATCAAGTAATTTTCGTCAAAATGTGTTTATATGAAATATTTGTACAATTTGAAAGATATATTTCAAAAACTTTTCGTAAAGATGGGAAAGAAATTGCAAAAAGTTATGTCTCATAAGATAATTAGGTTCTTTAATTTTTCATCAAAAATGAAATGTTTTTCAAACACACTGGCTTGAAAATGATGACAAAAAGTAATGTTTTACCTCTCCTGATTTTGCGTGGAAATTGCCATTATAACATAATAAGTTTTAATCCAAAGTAATCCTCTCCCTCATTTTCAGGACTTTCATTTATAAACATAGGTATTTGAACAGTAAATCCTTATAAAAGTAATGTTTTCTTCTATTAACGTTTAATATCTTTTAAAGATGATATCTCAAGACATTTACTATTTTTTTTGTAATGCTTGTAAATCACTCTGACCTTTCCTTCATCTTGATGATAACATTAATCAACACCAAATTAACGAATGTGCAAGGGATCAAAACAAAAAATGTTAAGAAGATGGCAAAAACAAACTAATTTTCTTTGATGTATTTCGCCCGTTGCATATCCCTCTTTAACCTTTTATCATCCCTGTAATTATTAGGCGCAATGCACATCTTGAAATTGTGCATATTATATAACCTTATATAACCTTTTATCCCCAAGATACATAATCATTACTATTAAAGTTAGTCTTATGTCTGAACCAATGGTTGCGAAGTTAGCCTCATGTCCAAACAAGTGGTTGAAAAAAAGTATTTTGTCTAAACCAGTGGTTAAGTAAATGTAGTCTTATGTCTAAACCAATGGTTAAGTAAATGTAGTCTTATGTCCAAACCAATGGTTGAGTGAAAGTAGTCTTATGTCCAAACCAATGGTTGAGTGAAAGTAGTCTTATGTCCAAACCAATGCTTGAGTAAAAGTAGTCTTATGTCTAAACCAGTGGTTAAAAATATGTAGTCTTATGTCTATATCATTTATTGAGTGAAAGTAGTCTTATGTCCAATGGTAGAGAAAAGGAAGGAAAAGTTTCACGGTGAAGGTACCAAATACTATTAATAGACGTTCAAATTGAATAAAAATATTAAAGACAAAACTTTGTGTAATGGATTTTTCCAGCTTTAAACTGAGTACAATCCATTCAAAGTTCAAGGGATTTCAGTATCAAAATGAAAAAAAGCTACAACCATATAGAGCCTGGTAAGGCTACATGGATATGCAGACTGTCCTTGCTCTATTATGGTGGCAAAGGCTAGCCACTTATATTTCGGCTTACCTTCCTTGTTCTTTTAATTCAATATAAGGTATCTTTTTATTATAAGGCGCGTGTGATGACTTCTGAAATTAGATAAAACTAAACTTGTACAGTTTAGGATAATAAAATTGACCTACCTATGAAAGCGTCGGATTTACTGCTAATCTCAACCAGTTCAAACAGGCCAGTACCAATATCACATTTTGTGTCGGCTACTGCAAAATCAAATGTGATATTTTCTTTCCGTAAATTGGCAAGGTCCGAACTTAACTTGACCTGAAATGTAAAACAATGGAATTAATGTAGTCACTAAACATTTATTCTATAGAAATAGTGCTGTTACTATTTCTTTTTATTTTCCATAAATTTGATTTTCCACTAATATATGTAAGGTATCCCTTTAAGACTAATCCTTTTGTCTCGAAAGAAACTCCCCACAGAGGGTTTGTTTAACATGAAGGGACCGGAGATATTCATTTCCGAGATTTGAGTACCATTTGAAGCAGGTCTGGATTAATAACGTGTGTGCATTATTTTAGATCATTCCATGACCCAATCATTCCAGAATACATTTGTTATCATTTTCATTGTGCAAAATGGCCCCTAAATTGACAGTTTTGCAACGCTTTTGGCTCAAATTGGGTATTGAAAATCGATTTTTATTCAGTTCTTAGTACATTTTTGTTTTATCTTTCGTGTTCTGGTTGTGCCAGATATATAGAAAAATGTCAAATTTTATGTGTTTAGACTTTTGATCTCAGCAGAGTTTCTTAAACAATACTTTTATATTATATTGAAATTTCTATTTCAAATTTGCCAATGAATATTTTTTATCGGAAAGGAATGTTAATTCTCAGTCTAGGGGGGGGGGGTAAAGCAAGGGTATGACAATTTTGAGTTTATAGAAAATGAGATGAGTGTGATGAAGCAACAATACAAGAAATCTAGGTTTTTGTTTTTGAAAGTGTATTTACAAGTGTTTTAACGAACATTTTGTACTAGTTTGGTTCAATTAAGAGACCCATATTTTAATAATAAGACTGGTTTATTTAAAGAAGATATCAATTATGAAATAAACGCGAAACTGTCATTTAACATCATCACGTCATTTGACATTCAATTCTCAGGGTATATATCAATTTCTTTAATGGGGTATACCTATTTAAGGGTCTAGAGAGCTTTCTTACATTTTAAAGAAAAACATTCATCAAAACAGCAGCAACAACAAGAAAAAGGCCAAGCAACAAATAAACAAAACTGAGATATATTCCTTTGCAATTTTTTAAAGCTTAGATAAGGCAAAGAAATCCCGTGAATTTCTAATCCACGATTATTTTCAGGGCAACAGTTGGACAAGGTTAGTTTATACGAATTTATTTTAGTACGATTTTGTTGGAAACTATAAGCTTAATGAAACACTCTCGAATCCGTTCCTGGACCCAACCAGTACTACGCAATCAATATAAAGTTTCTTTCTCATGGAACCCACGCGGTTTGCATTACTAGTCCGACGCGTTAACCACTTGGCCACGGCGCCAAGTGTTGAAACAGAATTCTAATTTGATTTTCATAGACCTCACTTGCATTTGTTTTTCACTGCATTTTATATTTGGAAATTGTCTTGAAATTTGGACACTTATCATTTCCATTGCGCTCTCATTAATTCCAATATCGGCAAAAAAAGTGATTGTATTAAAACTAACTTGCTGTAAATTGGTGCTATATGGGACCTCTATTGTCTTTAACCTTTAACCTCCGTGTAGTCAGACCAGGCTCTGTACTGTTGGCTGACCAATTACAAATTTTCATCTTGATATCCTCAGTTTTCCAAAATTGACAATGGAAAGTTTCAAAAGTAATGACATTTTAATCTAAGATAACAAGGAGGTTAAAGGTTAAAGACTTAAACACAAATCTTTTGACTCTCTGATGGTATCAGCAAATCCTAATTTATCTTTTACATTATTATCGTTGAATCTTTTAAGTTTTCATTTGAAAACGCTTAAATACTCTCAAATTTATCTGATTATTCAGACAAATTCTTTTAATAAAACATGACATTTCTTAAACTTTAATTAAAATTTCAGTCTCAAATATTAAGATAATTTGAGAATTTCATGTACAGATATTAATATAAATTGTTCGTGCATATAGGATAAGAATCAATCATTTAGAAAACATTTTTATTCATAAGTCTTTGTAATTGTATTTGATGGGGTTTCTTTTTTTCTCCTGTTACGTAAATATATTACATTTTAAAACTTTATAAGAATGAATAAACCAGACTTTGTTATATTTTTCTGGTCCTTCGGTATAATTGATTCAAGCACTTTCAAGTGTTGAAAATTGAGTACCGTTCAAACCGGTACTAGGGGGCGTGAAGACTGTTGCACTTTATACCCCATGTACAGACTACAACCACCGAGTCTGCAATTTTCATGTAACTTTGTTGCTATTAATTTTTCCGAGGGGTCACTCATCTTCCAGATTTTTTATATATTGAAGTAGGGAGACTACCAAAGTAGTTAATGGAGCTAAATTGCTAGAATGTTAACGAAAAACTTATCTAAACGCGAAGCATATTCAATCAAAAATTTCAATGTATTTGATAATTCACAATCTTAATATTATACCAATTGTTGACAAAAGCTTTAACATTTGCTAATATTGTTTGGGTCACCGCCTCAGCTGGCCGCCCAGTCCTAGGCTTGTCACAAACACTTGTTCTGCCTTCACGAAACTGAGATTCATTTGATGGTATTTCCTTTAATAGTTATATATAATAACCAAACATATTTTTTTTTCTTTGTGGGGGTATATAGGAATCATTTTGTCCCGTCCCATCCATTCTTATCCCGTCCCATCTCAGCAACCGTAAGATATAATAATTTGAACTTGAAATATCAATGTACGAGGGACGGTCAGAAAATATCCGGACTTTTCATGCTCCTCTCTTTCCACGTGCAGCTATATACACACATTATATATTGGTGAAAACTACATTCATTCGCCAATAACGTGGTCAGTTTTTTTAATGATAGTTATGTATACACAGTATTTTGCCCTCTGATATATGATAGGTGTTTCGTCTATCATGGACTCTATGTTAGAGGAACAACGCTCTGTAATAAAGTTTCTGGTTGCAGAAGGTGAAAAGCCCTGCCACATCTTTCAGAGGCTTAAAAAAAGATTTTCTGATAAATGTATATCACGTTCAACCTTCCACAACTGGGTTTCTCAGTCTATCTTTTAAAGGAACATTTTAATTACCCTCTTATATATCACAATTACATATATATTTTTTAATCGTTTAGCTGTATTTTCTTCAATGCTTTTAGTTTTCCCGTCAAAACATTGGCAATAATAAATGGT
Organism: Ruditapes philippinarum; assembly: GCF_026571515.1. Classification (NCBI taxonomy): domain Eukaryota; kingdom Metazoa; phylum Mollusca; class Bivalvia; order Venerida; family Veneridae; genus Ruditapes; species Ruditapes philippinarum. The sequence continues at coordinate 316,619 of NW_026862255.1, read as the reverse complement.
CCATTTCGATTACAAATTGTCAATCAACTTGCTTCTGTCAATATGTTTGTCTTATATTCAAAGCCTTTATTCAATTACCTTTAACAAAACAAACACTTAATTATTCTTGAAGTCAACACTGAGTAAGACGGTAGTTGCAACAAATTGTACAAAAAAAAGATATTTTATTTCGTATCATTTCTATAAAAGATACTTTAAATATTTAATCGAGACATTAAGTCCCGTCTCGTAAGATCTCTTTACGAATTTATGACATAAGTGTAAAATAAATCTTACTTTTGAGACGTATTATTGACCTTCTTTTGTATGAAAGTGCATGGATGCATGAAGAACGCGATTTAAATGATGTAAACTTGGCTAGCACCTTCTAAAATATACGAAGTAACAGATAATTTTTGATACCCAAGAAAGTGGAAAACTCGTACGCTAAAAAGGCAATACCTAGCCCTTTTTAAAATTTTACCCTTTTTTCCCTTACCAAAAAAAATACAATTTTACCAAAAGGGGCATACTTAACAAAAAATTTCATCAGAAACTGTTGATTTTAAACTTTTAGACAGTTACGGCAGACAACAAAACCATCAAAATTTAAAGAAAAAAAGTAAAAAATTTTTCAAATTTTCCCAAAAGGGGGTTTAAAAAATGTTTAACATTTTTATAAAAATCCTTTACATAAACATATAAATTTTTAAATTTTATTTTTCAGTTCGTCAGGAGTTTCTTTTATGTCCTTAATGGGAAGATGTTTTATATAAGCTTATTTTATGTCTTGCGGAAGCGTATCAGGGCCTACAGTTGGTGAGATTGTTTGCACTAAAATATGAAAAACAAGATCAACAAGGAAAGGCGGCGTTCAATGAACGCAACCCCCAAATGACCCAGCAACAAGAACCAATGGCAAGGAGCCCAGGTGGACCCCAAACATAAAAAGGACAGGGCAACGACACGTTAATCATTAAATGATAAATAATTTGTAACTGATTAGGAATTCAAAGAAAATAATAATAGGCCCACAAAGGGGAAGGGGACAGGAGACCGGGGGAAGGGGGGGGGGGTTAATCAAAGAAATAAAGGAACTAGAGGCAATGGGAAAGATACTTACCGTAGACGAGAAAAACAACAAGGGACACAAGCAAAAGTGTCACCAAAACAGTATGAAAACAACATAGACATACATCTGAGGAAACACAGTGGGGCGCCGCCTTGGAACGGTCAGCAGCATAATAATGACTGCTGGGGAGTTTAACCGGTTAATGGTGCACCAAACCTCGCTCTTAGCCCCACCATGTTTTCCTATAAACGAGACAGTGTAAATAAAATGAATCCCCGCCAAGTGAAATTCTAACAGTTGTCATGGTTACAAAAGGTTTAAATAAGTAAAACACTAAAATGATCATGTAGAAACATATAAAAGTAAACCCAATGACCATGACAAAAGTACTCAATGTCCTAAAGGAAGACAGAGCAACAAAGAAAAATCACCTACAAGGGCCCGACGAAGCAAGGCAGAAGACGAACATTAAGACAATTCAGTCCCAAAGGGCTTTACGAACCATCCATCATAGAGTCTCCCACTTGGTCCGTCAGATGCAATCAAAAGAGGAAAGCGTTAGTGTCCAACTGTAAAAGGGACTTGAACACTAAACATGCAGTATGTCTTAAAATAGTAGGGGTTCATAACCTCTTTTAATAAAACGTTTTAATGATTTTAAGTAAAAAACAGCAGAAAAATTACCATGACCCAAAATCTTTACGAAGTTTGTAAACCACATCGCCATTAAAAACCAGGCTGGCTAATCCCTTGTCGCAGAAGAGTTTTTAAATCACTATTGAAATTAGAATTAAATCAAAGTTACGATTGTAAAATTTAGTAAAATATTTCCGTAATTTATGATGATAGCGGTAGCCCTGTTTAGAAGCTTGCTGGTAATAAAAATATTCCGCTCGTTGAAATCCTTTACGTTGTTACAAGCTCTAGCAAATCTAATTAACTGAGAAACATAAACCCCGTAGGATGTTGCATGGGGTACGTCTCCATCCAAATGTGGATAATTAACTATACAAAAGTCAAAGTCATCTCTTTTATCATAAATTTTCGTGTGAATAGAATTGTTATTGATAGTAATATGAAGATCCAAAAATGATGTTACTAAAATTTCAAGAGTTCGTTTTATTAAAGTTGTAGTTCATGCGGATAAATGTCAGACACCATTGATCAAAATAAGGATTATCTAAATTAAAAATATCATCAAGGTATCTGGAAGTTATTATTAAATGCGACTATAACATCTTGTTGTTTCTTTTCAGAGAGACTCAACATAAAGTCTCTTTCATAGCAGTACAAAAACAAATCGGCGACCAGGGGTGCACAATTAGTACCCATAGGAATTCCTATGATCTGTTTAAATAGGGTATTACCAAACCTGACATAAATGTTTTCTAAAATAAAAGAGAGTGCTCTACAAACTTCGTCACAGGTCCACATAGTATAATGTTTAACAATACCGTTAAGTCGACTTATTTTAATTCGCATTGATAAGATGTTTTTGCATTTCTCAATAAAATTTACTGACAAAGATGAGAAGCTTTTATGCATTGCAACTGATTTTTTCTCGATATGCTTGGAGCTTTTGTCTCTTCGACAAAAATCCTGTCAAAAACTTCTTGATTTCATGACTTTGCTGAAATATTTAGTAAGACGCAAAGACGTTACTCGCATTCACAAATAGCTCACGTGATTCAACAAGTTTTTTTTCAATGGTTAATAACTTTACGTATGAATCATAAGGTCTTCATGGAATGTTTTATGTATTTCGTATTAATCATAACGTCTTCATGGAATGTTTTTGGTCAAAACGAGAAGAAACAAGTTGACATGACGTGAATCTTTTAGATAAGTGGAGGCCCTGATAAGCTTCCGTAATGTTTATATCTGCTGTTGGCCTGAGTGTTATTTTTTCTGTTTGAAAAAGGTTTGTACGATTCTCGTATTAGAATTAAACATTCATAAACATACCCTTTTAAAAGTCCATTTTCATTAGTTAACGCAGTTTGTTATCTAGGAACCATACACCACATTTCATGGAATGGCACGAACATGTCACATGGAAGGTTCCATGTTAACCGCCGTATGAACCCATTTGCGGATGTTTCAAAATTTAAAAAACTCAACGATAATACTGGTTATCAGTTAAACAGCCTATGTCCTATATAAACAGCAATGAAAGTGTCCTATTTCTTATATCGCTAAGCATCATATGATATGATTAATTATGCAATTTATTTTCCTGTTGAACGCCAGATATTACTTCATGTAAAGCTGATAATTCAGATATTATATAAAGTCGGAAAATATATCTGCAGAATTAATGAAATGTCTTACTTTGTTTTGATAAAATAATGACAAGTCATGCAGAAAACATTACAGATGCCAGATTAAATAAGTTGTGGAGAATTTGAAAATATTCTGATTTATGCTTTTCACAGATAAACCCAGTCTGCTAATCATTTTGAATAAATTTTAATAATTGGTTCACAATGTCATTGGTATAACATTGAAAAACCCATCAAAACGTGCAATGAAAACAAAAACAAACATCTGCAAAATAAAATAAAAAAAAACTCGTTGTTATGTAATCTGGCTATTAGAAATAATTTAAAATGTAACGTATTATGTCCTTTATCACCGGTTCATTCCGTTTAAAATTCGGTTTCAAATAATTACTTGCGTCTATTTACCTGTGTAAAGAAAGACTTATATAATAATATATAGAGTAACGTTTTACCTACCCATTTCCTATTTTAAAACCCATTTATAACATTCTGTCGGGTATTGAAATATTATTATGATTATCCTTTGCCAATTAAGCATATGAACATAGACTATTAAATAGTATTTACTAATAAAGACATATACGTTTAATTACAATACTAATAGGCTTATAAGAATAATATTTAATTTTCAGTAGCATTTCATAACAAATATGATTCTTTTTTTTTAACTGCAAAGGTAGCTTTAAATATTCCGATGGAAACTGATTTTCTTCTTATAGAAAAAAATACAAAAACAAAAAAAACAAAAAAAAAAACAACATCTTCTTGGATTAACAACATCATGGAAGCAAAATATTCCCTGTAGTCCCGATGATACAAAAGTGAACAAAAGAAGTGTACAAAAAGCATAAAGGCTTTTGAAATCTAATGAAAAAATATCAACAGAAATTAAAAAAAAAACAAAAAAACCAACAAAACATGTGAACATCCTCTTCCTGTCTCTCAAACTGATGAATGGGCATTTGTCTTAATTTGACATTTATGATAAATACGCAAGTCTATGTTCACAGTTTTCATGAACACAAAGACGGAAGAATAAGGAAAAAAGACAGAAAAAACCCACAAATGAAGGCCTTGTTTCAAACGAGTTTCTCTGAAACATAATAAAACGCAATAGTTTTTCACAAAGATTTTCCACGAGGAGAAACAAAATACATTCTTAAAGCCGAAACAAAATTTATTATAGAAGACATTATTTGCCAGTAACACAATTCATTTCCCACATCGTTGAATAAACAGTTTTCTCAATTTAAACTTTTAGCTATAATTATTCGCTAACATTAATCAGTTTAATATTTTAATAAAGGTATTGAAAAATAAAAATGAATAAAAAAGGTACAAACGGCGAAACTGAAATGTGCAAGATCGGTTAGATTGAGTCAGTTCATGGACAAAAGTGAAAATGCAAGCTACAGTTCACACACCAAAGCACCGGTTAAATAACGTGTTTTGTACCAAAAATATTCATTCATATGATATCAAAACACTTTTCGCAATGATTTTCACTACAGGTATATTAAATACAACAGAAGCTTCATCTTTTATTGTACTTTATTCTCAGTCAAATACAAGAAGTATTTTCAGACAACTGCAGACAACATATATCAAATTATTTACAGTGTTTAAATTAGTCAAAACCAGTCTTAATCAATAAACATTTCAATGCATCTGAACATATGTTTCACTTCAAGAATGCTTACTGGAAGCTGAGAAATACATGCATAGTGTCATTTTCAATTAACTTTAACATTTGAAAATAAAAAACTTTGTATCATTAAGAATGCAATAACATCTGCAGTTATGTTCGGAGGATATTGAGGAACCTTTAAGGTGCTGACACCTTTATGACATTCCACTTATAAGTGATGTATAATCACAACTGATTATGCCTTTATACCCTTTGCATAATAGTCTAATCAGCTCAATTTTTGTCTGTAGTACGCACAGTGAAGTCAAAATGTCCAAGCTTTCATACCTGGTATACAAAAATGCCTAAACCAATTATTAACTATCAAAAATTAAAAAAGCAGAAACAAATTTAAAGTAACAAACTGTATCATATATGAACGTTGTGTTTATTCATATGTCAGTAATATCTTAACATAGATTTGTTTTAATATCTGCAGAAAAACTTGTTTCATCCTAAACCTGTTTGATGGAATAACTATAATAAATGCATTTTGTTTATTAAACCTTTTTTCCAACCTACTAAAAGATCTACATAGGAAGTACAGCAGTTGTATTATCGCTATTTTACTTACCTTTCTCAGCGCAAACTCCATTGTTACCTCTGCGAGTTCGATCCAAAATGACCTTGCCCCGTTATAAGGGACAAGAAAACCTATGGATACTCCCCGACAATGACATAGTGTTGTAAGTAATGTTTTAATGATCAACAAATACAAAACAATCCTTCTTATATCCTTAGATGGATGAATCATTTTTGCTGACTGCGTCCGTTTTCTGTGTAAGCCCTAACGGACAAAATATTATGCTTAACTTTTCCAAAGGTAAGTCTCGCTTAATCAATCAATTCTAGGAGTAGTATTTTATACTTTATTCCCGTCAGAATTATCACTTATATTTTAAAACGTTCCTAAATGCTGTCATATATTGCAAATGGTGTACTACATGGATGATTTACAGACTGTTAATGTTGTTCTAACTAGAAAACTTACTTAGCCATGTTCATAAGAATAAAAAAATGAAATTAAAAGATCTTGTCAATGGAAAGAAACAAACAACGAAAGTAAATGAGACAATGTGCTGTACTTAAAACTAAATAAAATAATTAAATAATAACATATTTTATTCATTTAACGGTTTAATATAATAAATTGTACTTCGCCAATTAGCAAAATTAATAAGATCCATTCTACGTTATAGTTTAAATAAATGACATGACAAAAATTCTAAATTTTAAAATGAAAACCACCATATTATTTGTACATTTTAATGCTACAAGAACTAAAATATAATATTAAAGTACGCATAAAGTCTCTTCTCACAATGTGTCTATATTGCATAAAATTTACGACAGTAAATCGATTAGAAACCAATACAAACATATACGGATGTTGTACTTAACACTTTTATTCTAAATAATTTTCCTGTTTATTCAAAGAAATATTTTTATTATCTAAAATCACATAGATAGTCCGGATTATAATATACTAAGTAAGAAACGTTTACGTCTCTAATTTATACGGCAGTTTTGTAGGGTCATTTTCAGCAAAGAATAAAGTATCAAAATAGCAAAAATAACGTTCACGCGTGACAATTGTTTGTTTATTTGAGATTATCTTTCAAGGCTTTTTTCTGGATGTATGTTGACCCTCTCTTCCTTACTGATTAAAACTATCGATATTTTGTTATAAACCTCTATGAACTATATATAAAGCACGCGTGATTCTTTCTTCTAATTCTTTTACATTAAATAATGTCAAAATTGCCAGTTATTTTTTAAATAAACGGTCAAAAGTTCAGTGGAAATACCTGCGTCATTTAGAAAAGTTCTCAGAGGTAAGAAATGACATAGAAAGGTGTCTTGGTCTTTCATATCCAGCACTAATAACATTTTTTTATTTACACATTCAAGTACAAATGTAGATATTTGAAAGAAATTCTTGTCTTTCATTTCTGTAAAAAATGTATATTTACTTACAAGGAAAAATATCTTTTAGTAATAATTATGGACTAACAAGTGAAATGAATGAGGGCGGGGAATTAACATCATTTTTAATTACCAAACAGTACTTCTATCATAATAAAAGCTAACTAAGTTTATCATGGTTATGACCATAAAGCACAACGTTATTGCAAAAAAGTACAACAACAAAAATACAAACAAAAAACAAAGAAACAAAAACAAACAAACAAAAAAAACTTAAGAGCAATATCGCTTTTTCTGAAACTGTTGAATAAGAACGTTTGTTTCTCTTTGTTCTAAAATACTGACATCTGTTTTAATTGCTTTTATTCACGCATAAAATCAATTAAAGCCTCGGTCTCACTTACTCCCGGCAGAGCCCAGGATCATCCCGGTAAGTTACCGGGATGATCCGGGACGATCCGGGGTGAAATTATTGTTGCGGTCACACCCCGGCAGCACTACGGTAGTTCTCAACTAACCACCCAGGATGCGCTCCGGATCATCCAGGCAGAGCCCAGGTGCAGCTACGGTTCATGCCGGTGCTTCCCCGGTCGTTCCCGGATGACGCCGGAAGAGCCCCGGTTGACCCAGGCAGAGCCCCGGTCGATCCAGGCAGAGCCCAGGACGATCCAGGCAGAGCCCCGGTAGAACCCCGGTGAATTGAAAACGCCCGAAAATGATAACATTGATACATAATTTTTATTTAATATAATATCTATTGTTCCAGAATAGTAATTCATGATGATTTTCTGAAAAATCCTTATGCCATACTGGATAGAAGGAAAATGGGAGGGGTTTTTATACCAGCAAGTGCAATCATCGCAAATTGTCGTTATTCTTTTGAAATGATCCGGGCTTTGCCGGGGCTCTACCGGGATCAATCGTAGCTCTACCTTTATCATCCGGGGCTCTGCCTGTAGTTGCCGGGGCTCTGCCGGCATTTTCCGGGGCTCTACCGAAGCTCTACCGTAGCTCTACCGGCTATATCATACCCAGGATCATCCCCGGTTTGTGCCGGCAGAGCTACGGTGCTTCCCCTGTATAACCCCGGTCGTTCCCGGCAGGGATAAGGATGAAGCCGGCAAAGCTATACCTTCCCGGATCATCCCGGACCACCCCGGTGATATTATTGCCGGCAGAGTTACGGATGTACACCGGTTGTTCCCGGTCGTACCCCGGTCGTTCCCGGATCACCCCGGACGTCTACCGGGGCTCTGCCGGGATGTAAGTGAGACTGTAGCTTAAGAGCTACTTCCATTTTTTGTTGTTGACATTCCATTAGTTTTACAAGCAATGTAAGTGTACGCTATTTCAACAAGTTTGAGTCCTTTAAACGTCATGGATTTTTGTATCAACACATCTGATACTAACGCATAACTAAGATTAAAAATATAGTAATAGTTAAACATTGACTCTTATTTAGTATGTTGCTTCTTTCATTTATTTTACAAAACATGTACTATATAGAGGGTATTAAATGACTGTAGATTCAATACTGAATTCATTAGAAATTGAAAGTTTAATTTTAAAACCAGGATTTACTCGACTATATATTCACAAAAGATATAAAAGACTTATTATATTTTTAAGGAACTGGATCAAGCACGTTTCAAGCATTTTTCACATTCCCAGTGTAAGACAATTTTATACTTAGATAGCAAAAGTAACCAGTTTCTAATTTATCACCATTTTAAACGTTTCAGATTGTTTTCTCTTTTAAAAATACTAACTTTGGTATTTTATGCCAACCTCAAGGTCTTAGTTGAAAGAATATTGAAAGATACAAAATCAAGTTAAAATCACAAGCTGTCAGCATTTGATGTAAATAAAACATTGTCATCCGCAAAAAATTACTTATGCATTGACAACTGGTTTAAATCGAATACGAATACGAAAAGTTTATTTGTATAAAGCATAGTACAATGCTTATAACAAGTATAAATTGTAATATATACAATGTTTGGAGATCAAAACATGGATTTTTCCAGCAAACATAAGATGTTTCATGGAATATTATGTTCAATATTCAATATAATATTTAACATGTTTAATATATATGTTGCGCTTGCGTGCATAAGTTTCAAATAAACAGACGCCAACCTACAATATCCTGAATAGTCTGTACTTAACTTATTCTATCATTTTCTAAAATATAAAGACATGAAGAACACTAAAGTCCTTTAGACTAAAAGTAATATTCACTGTTGCAAGTCAGTTCTTTTGAAAGATATACATGCAAATGCAAACATCTTAAACAATAAATTATGGTTCGAATATATTTCATTTTCAGATATTACTAGAAGAGATACTATGAAATACGTTGTCTATTTGCTAAGTAAATAAATTTAGATAAAGCACATATAGTTTTCTTAGAATTAGAAGACATTAGGCTGTCGAATTTTATAACAGACGGCCAGTGACAATAATAAGGTTTAAAAAGCCTTTTCCTCAATTCTCTATAACGTGGACAGACTAACAAAAAATGATACTCTTTTTCAGGTTGTCTGATTAAAAAAGATTTACATATTCTTTCTGATCTTGGTATATTTTCATATTTTCATATCGACCAGATTCTACACATAAGTTATGTGATGACGTTCTAAATTTAGTAAGAGCAATTCTATGATTTTTGTCTGTGATTAAATCAAAATACTTTTCACATTTAAAATCATGTTTAAAAATGCTATAAGTTTGCAGGCGACTAGAATTGTTTATATCAGTATACCACTTCTGTATAAAAGTATCTATAATTCTTTGTCTGATAATGACAAAGGGAATATCTATATCAAACTGGTTAATCCACACATACGCTAAACCATGGGTTGTTAAAATGTTTTTAATACAAAAGCCCAGTTTTTCGAGTTATATGTATTCCCAAAATCAACATCTTGCTTAAGCATTGAATAAACTTTTTTAACAATCTCTCTATCGTCAAGCTTAATAATTTTCACCCAAAACTTAATCATCTTAATTTGTCTCATCACAGAAAAAGGGTAACGGCCTAATTCACCGTATAGCGCCGAGATGTTAGTTGATTTTCGAACGCATAAAAGTCGTCTCAAAAATTTTGTATGTATTTTTTCAACATCGCGTCCGCCATGCATTCCCCAAATTTCTGATCCAAAGTTAAGGATTGAGCCGACAAGTGAATCAAAAAATCTACATTTCTGAGAAACAGACAACTCAATATTATTAAATATGGTAAAAACGTTATAAAGAGCAAATGAGGCATGTTCAGATATATATTTCTGAGTTCTATACCAGTTTCCGTTCTTTAACAAAGTGATACCTAAATATTTGAATGAATTCACCAGTTCAATAAGGGTGTCGTTAACATAAAAGTCATGGCGTGTATGTCTGCCCTTTTCAAAAATCATTGCTTTTGTTTTCGAGGTATTTATCTTTAATCCCCAAAGACTACAGTATCTCTCGACATCAGACATCATCGACTGTAAACTCTGCGGGGACTTAGCAAACAATACTTGGTCGTCTGCGAACAGTATTAAGAATAGCTGAAGTTCATCAATAGAGAAAATACCTTCTAGGTCGGTATTAATATACCTTAAGATGTCGTTAACGAAGAACATAAACAGCAGAGGGGAACTCGGGTCCCCTTGCTTCAAACCTATATGCGATTCGAAGAAGTCGGAATAATTCGACTTATATTTAACACACGATTTTACCTACATATACATTGACTTTAGAGCTCTCACAAGTCTAGAACTTACGTTTTCTTTAAGCAATTTATGCCATAAATATGTCCTGTCGATCTTATCGAAGCATTTCTCATAATCTATAAAAATATCCGATATTTATTTAAAATCTAAACAGTAATTAGTATTGTTAAAACAAAATAAATATTTTCGGCGAAAGCGGTTCCCCTTGTTTTAATCCAATACTGTTTAACAAAGTAGTGAAACATTAATGCGACCATGATTAGTCGTATCAGTCGCGCCGTCTGATAATTGTATTCAATATTCGCTTTCGAACATAATTTAATTTGAAATTATACCGGCAAAGATCACATGTTTGTCCGGATTGTCGGATTGAAAGATGGACATGATATAAGGTGTGGATTGTCGGATTGAAAGATGGACATGATATAAGGTGTGGTTATTGTTGAACTTGAAGAAGTTCCATGAAATATACGTTACAATATTGCAAAACAAGGAAATATATACAACATATATATACCTAACTTAAAAGACCTGGGTGCATAATGCATTTCAAATTTTTATCAGCATTTGTAATGAATCTAATTATATTTTCCATGATTCTTAAAATGTTAAAACGTTTTTATTATTATTATTACTTTAATTATTATTACTTTTATTATTATTATTATCATTATCATTATATAATTATTTTCATTATTATTATTATTATTATTATTATTACATTACATAATCGATTGGCATTTATTTATAATGACTTAAAGCAATGTTAAAGTTTCAAAAACATAACTTTAAAAGAAATACTTGATTTGATTTTCACCAACCTTTTTGATTGCCAATTCCATAGTTACTTCTTCTAATTTATTTCCGAATGATCTTGCTCCACTAAAAGGAACAAGAACACCAATTGAGATCGTCCGGCATTCACTTTGTTTTATCAGCACCAATGTAATAATAAGTATGTAAAAGTGTATTATTTTGGCATTTGATGCTTGATATTTCATTTAGCAACTTTTAAGAACAATTTATTATATTTTCATAAAAAAATATCACTGATTTTTCAAAGTGTGTATAATCATACAGAAAAAACAAAACAAATTCAAATTATGAATGATACACTCGTAAAGCTTGTCAACAATAAATGACTATTAACGTTTGTTTTAAAAGTAGAATGTAATAAACCACCAAGTGAATAACGACTGCAATATGTTTTTGAGAATTTGCACGATCACTGCACGAAACATAAACTCACAAATGCAATTCAAATTGCGTTGGGTAACAAATATTCACTCGTTACACGATAAAGCTACTCAGAAAGAATATGTTACAAAAACAGGTTTTAGAAATGTTCACTGAAAATTGAACGATCATAGAATTTAAAAACGTCTATGATTGTATCTATGTCTAAAAAAGACTCTATTTGACTGACTAGCTTATTAAAAACATCCTTGTTCGAGGTGATGAAAATTGTTTTAGAAGTTCCATTTATCGCACCTAGAATATACAATCATAAAGTTCGAACATTAATCCATGTTTCGTTTTATCTATCAAACTTCCTTACATTTTTTTGTACCGAAGATAATTGCTTTTCAAAATAGGTCTGTTTCGTTGTAAAATTTATCTAAATCTGCGAGTATATTCAACGATCATAAATCGAATCGATTACACCATTGTGAATGTCGGATGTATCCAGGAACTTAATCTCAATGATGTGAAAATGAAAGATTTTGCAATTTAGAAACTCATAATATTGTGATGCTTCTCACAAAAGTGTTTGAGTGCAGCCGTTTAAACAGATAAAGTTTTTGTTTTTGTATTTAGCCTGCAAACATAAAGCAACACAAAAATCTGATTTTCAACTAAACGAACGTGTAATCTCAAATCACATAAGTAGTCTATATAATTTTTTTACAAGAACGTGTTTTTGATTTTTATATGATCAGCAGGCATGGGAAGGGCATATTTCATGCATGCTGATTTTGTATCTATAAATAGATATAAAATGTAATATGCATGTCCTGGAAACGTACAAAAACACGTTTCAGTTCACCTTAAAGCTTCATGCCTCCAGATGAGCCAAAATATTTCAAGAAAATCGGACTTCTGAAAAATGTGTTGTTTTTTTTCTAGTAAATATGTAAAATGTTCATCCGGATCTAGTTATTGGACAAGATGTAATTTAAAGCGAGCATTCCGTCAACATTCCAGTCTATTAGAAAACACTTTTTTATGAAAAACAAAAAAATAATGACTGATTTTGCAGTATTTATCACCATATTGCTACTAATAGACTCACACAGTAAGGGCTGATTTTGAATATTTCGACCTCACTTTAGTAATAAACGCAGATTGTAGGTGACGTTTGCAAAAGAAATAAATATTGAGGCATGCTGCTTCAAGGCTGTATTACATTAGTTTTGAAACTAACATTTTTATTCCTTCAAACAAAGTTTTACATTGTTTTCAATACTTAAATTACTTATGTTCTATAGTTTGTTTCCATTACAGTTTTTCTTATCAACATTCAGGTTTCAGGGCAAAAACAAACAAACAAACAAACAAACAAACAAAAACATACGAGCACTCACGGCAAGTGATGCTTTTTAACATGCTGGCTTGTATTTAATATAGATAAAATTGAGAACACTATTATATATGATTTTAAAGTTAAAAAAAATGTCCGTTTTATGTACTTTTTATTTAAAATTGAACTTGTAAATTGAAAACATAAAGAAATGTATCACATAAAAATAATGTTTTGTCTTTACTACAATGTATGCAGCTTAAAAGAAGAAAAAATTAATTATGTAGAGAAACATACGCCATTAATGTTCATATCAGATCGAATAATACTTTCAACATTGTTGTTACACACCTTCACCAAGACAGATTCAGAAGTTGATATTATTGTGTTTCAATAATACTTTTATTTGCAAATTAGCAAATCATTTGTAAATACATAAAATTATTTAAATTGGAAACAAATTGCACTAGATTTATGTGACAAGAAAAATGCTTTAATGTTCCTCTGAGGAAACTAAACAAAACAATAAATCTGGGAAGCTAGTGTTTTACAAAAAGCGTACATTTCGTTATAGATAAAAAGTGTAGTCTATAGGTTTGTTAATATAAAACATACGTAAAGTGCTTTCTTCTGTGTTATTCCACAGTTTGTTGACTTTGTTGAAATTATTATTAAATATCAAATCAAAAAATGCAATTTCACATATTCCTACTCAAATTATGCCACTAATTCGTTGTCGTTATAAAACAGCAGAATAATATAACATTTGTTATTGACATAAAAATAACTTCTGTCTATTTTTAAAAGTAAGTGGCCAAGATTTCTTAACGTACTCAATTGAGGTCCAAAGGCTTCAAAACATAAACTATGTCAATCTTCATAGAACAACTGCTGCACTTAAAAAGGAAGAAACATGAAAAGATAATAATAAATTTACTTAGTATTAAATTAAAAATCGACATTGAAAGCGAATATAAGCCCGATAAGAGATAAAAGCGTTTAAACGCTTTTAATTTTTATGTCATTTTGCATCAGTAAAATGATAATTCTGTACAAGCGAGATCATATGATCTGATATTTTACGCTTTAGTTAACCGTATAAGTCTACACTAAATGGTATAAGTTCAGCAAAAATGTCCAGGCTCTTGTGAAAGAACTGCATGGCAGTAATTTATGTTGACTAGTTTTTGAATGTGTATTTGTGTTATTTGCATGTCCATAATCAATTCCAAAAGAGACGTTTACTGCTCTTATTCACGCATAAAAGCAATTTAGACTTTTTCCGGTAAGTGTTGTCTGAGCTTGATTATGTTTCAACAAGGGCACTACATTTGCAAACTTTGCTAAACATTACAATATAATGTAGCATGGAGACTTTGATACAATAAACAAGTTAGATATTGACATTCGGAAATGTGCATCAGTTGCAAGTAGCGTACTTTGTTCCCATACTGCCAATATCTTTTTCTATGACACTACGAATTACGCCAACCTGTTCTTTATGACTGTAATTAAAACATTTCTTTTGATTTCCTTTTCCCTAGATTACCAGTAACATCAATTGGACCAGTGCAATAATGAAATGGATGATGACTTCATTTGATACTTTGGTGCAGTCTACGATATCCTCCAGAGTTGTGACTCTGGATCCTAGTCGGCTAGTCTTAGCCAATGCAATTTTGAGCGAGCTATCTGTCGACCAAACCTTCTATTTTCTTTGTTTTAATCATTGAGCAGCTGCCTATGCCTTGGTAATAGTATTTTCTTCTTGATGCTTCTGTGATTCCAAGTTTGTTAAAGGTTATCCATAGGATCTATCCAGTATAACTGCGATCAACAACATCAAAGGGAAAGTTTGAAGTCTTCGCTGTCGTCATAAGCCCATCAGCGGAAAGTTCTTGGCTCTCTTTTTCATGTGCCTAAGTTTTAGGTGGTGTTGAATATATTTTTACAAAAAAAACAAACTGTAATAAGTTTGAAAGCTAAAAAATACAGACGTGACTTTGGTTTAAAATGGTTTGATTCTACAAGAAAATCACACTTATTGTCTTTGAAGAATAGTTCTAAGGCATTTCAAAAAAAGTATGTAATCATTAAGTTTTTCAATTTTCTTTCTGAGTATTATGTTAAATTGACTTAAACATACAAAAAGTCAGCTTCAAATGAGATTGTTGTTCTGTCTTTTTTTCTCAGGTCTATTTTCACAATCATGTGTTAATGTCCTTTGCCTTAGAAGCAGAATTTATTGCGCATATTTTTGTGATATTATTTAGTTTAACATTTCTTGATTTAAAAATGTTTTATAATTTGATTAAATCTGAGCCTAAAAGCAAATCTTTCACGGCAATTTGTCCCTCAACATTACTTCTATTTGCCGGTCGAGAGAAAGGTCAGCGATTTTCAATTAAGATGTAAGTGTTTGATCTTGTTTAAAAACTGTAATGAAACATGAAAACCCAGCAGCATAATTCAAGAAAGAAAAAACATTGTACTGAAGCAACCATTCCTTGATCGCGCGTTTGCGCTTTTTTTTCTTAACCCTCGCCCCCCACCCGACATTTGCATGTGCATTAACATTTTGATGTAGTTATTAAGTATCCTGTTGATAACTGATCATTAAATCAATTAGTCTTCTCTCCTAATAACCTTGTTACATTAGACTTTCTGCAATAGCTAAAATCATAACAGCATGATGAACGTTACATTAAAAATGCCGAAACCAAGACATGCTTTTAGTGTACATGGAATTTAAAAATAAATTTGTGAAGCTAAAAAACTCATCGTTTCATCGACATAGGGATATCTTTAAGATTCACAAACCCACCAAAATGACACCTTGTAAAATGCAAGTTATTAAAAATCTGATAAAGTGTGATCCCTCGAAAGCATTAAGGTATGAGCCCCCTAATGGGCACTATAAGGAACTATAAAATTGACAACATAGGTCAGTTATATACCTTAAAAGACACAAGAATGCAAAATTTAAACAAAGTTTACCGTATGGTTTACGAGTTATGGAGAATTTTCTTAAGTTAAACTTGGCCATTAGAAGAGCTCTTTTTCAGAAATGAGAAACTCTAAATATTCCATTTTATAATTATTATGAAAAAATGTTTTCCTATAGAACATTTTTGAGAAACAAATAATAGCATTCAGCTAACATATGACCTAGCAAAATTATTGTTTCTACTCAAAATTTTTGAAATATGTATATAAAAGTTACCCTACCCCACCCATTTTAAGTACTTGTTTGATCATTTTTCTACTTGGAGGGCCTTATTCAAAAAATCCCTATAATTTACTCAAATAAGGGGCTTTTTTCAAAGTTTGCATAAATTTTCTTAAAAGTATATTGGTTGCGCTTGACATATAACATACTTTTACCGTCTAGTTTTTATTTTATAAGACTTTGAAAATATCAGGTACCATATTTGATAAATAATTTGGCACAATTTAGCCAATAAATACCAATAATAATTTCATACTTAAAATGAAACACTTTTTTCTTCTCAAGAGTGATATGAGAGACACAAAAAATGTTCAAAGAAAAAAAAAGAAAGAAAAAAAGTTGCCACTTCTGGGGCTTGAACCCACGCCCCTCAGTTACAATGCAGTTGACAGTAGTTCTAGCCTATTTGAATACTCTTCAAAGTGGAGGTAATGCATTAGGTGGATCATACCTTAATCACAACAAAATTACATGAAAATTTTGAATTGACTGAGTCTGTACATGAGGGATAATGAAAAGGTTCAACCTCCCTCATGCCGACCAGCACCTGTTTGAGTTTTATTTAACACTCGAAATTCACATTTCATATCTGTAGCTACAAATGGTCAATTAAATTTGCGGTATTGACTTTTTTAATCTTTAAAAAAATTACAATGAAGATGCATGAACCTATCTTTCTGCCTTTTAACAAATTAACAAATTAGTAAAAGCTGAATAAATTTAACATATTAAACAAATAGCTACTTACAGCGTCTACCTATTCATGACTGGACTGGTATTGCAATAACATACATTTGGAATTGATCAACATGTGTATTGTATGTAGCAAATGTGTTAATATAAAAACAATTAATCAAGTTACTGATAGACCTACCATTGAGTTTGTAGATTTGTAGATTCTTTGCGCTACGATAAAGTGAAGATCGCTTTTTAGTTTTATTTCTATTGAAATATACCTAATTATTTAAAACATTTAAACCTTCTGTGTCAGTCCTAAACAAACCTAAGTAAAGAAAATTATAACAATTGAGCCAGCTCATATGTTGATCTGCCCTTTTATTGCAATATAAAAAAAATCAAACAAATTTACACTGAAAGACTTTAGTGTAGCTAAAGAAAATTATACACAGTGCATCAGTTCATATTTTGCTCATCGTAATAAAAAATATTTATTGTATTACTATAATTTTGATTTATATCGCTGAAAAGTAAGTTTAAACTTTCTTACTGACAGAAGTTGTATCAAGAACAATTGATATTCAACAAATAATATACAAATAAATAAACAATCTCCTTGAGTTTATTACTCATTATGAATTTTAATATTCAGATTTTGGCGTATTTTCTATGCAAAACAATATTTGTTGTTATAAACAGAATCATAAATGAGATCGATGATGTTACCGTTAAAGAAATAATCAAAATGCAGACATAAAATGATGGATTTAGCATAAAAAAAATAAATTCATTTTCTATTTCATATTTTGTGGTACTTAATAAAAACGTTATGTGTGTAGATTGATAGAAACACAAATCGCAGACTGGAGCAATTTGATTCGAGACTGTATAAGCCAATATTGTAAGAGATGTGTGTTCAAAGCCATGATTATAATCCGAACTTTGAGCTTACAATACGATGCGTTTACGTTTAACTCATGCCAAAAGCGCGGTTTATTTATAACTTTTTTATTGTTTGTGGTGAGCTGTAATGAGGATTTACTTGGACAGCTACCACACCCTACAATAAAAACCTGACAACACGTTTTAGTTTTGTTGAACTATCAGTTTTCAACAATGATTCCGATCGATAACTGTTTCCCTATCTTCCAGTTTGCAAGAAAACGTATTTTGTTTCTTATTTATATCTAGAAACTTTAACATTTCTTAAAATCTCAGTAAAATTTTTTCAAGTTTTGATTTTCTTGAAATATTTTGGCTCATTTAGAGGCATGCAGCTTCAACACTCATTGATAACATTCTGTCGGGTATTGAAATATTATTAATTATGATTATCCTTTGCCGATTAAGCAATATGAGCTTAGACTGTTAAAATACATATAGAAAAATTAAGAATTATAAAGACATGTACATGTACGTGTATTACAATACTAAGAGGCTTATAAGAATAATGTTGATTTTTTTTAAATAGTAGCCTCTCATAACTATATATAGCATCTTGGAAGCAAAATCTTCCCTGTAGTTTCTTTGAATGAAAAATAATGAACAATCTATTTGAACAATAAGCATAAAGGTTTTTGAATTCAAATATTTTCTACTGAAAAAACAACAACAAAAAAGCAACAGAAATAACATAGAAACTTGAACGTCAGCTTCCTGTTTCTCTGTCTGATGAATGGACATTTGTTTTAATTTGACATTATGATAAATTCGCATATCTATGATCACAGTTTTCATGAACACAAAGACGGAAAAAATAGGAAAAACACAGGAAAAGAGACAAGTGCATTCTTGACGCAAATAACATGACAATGTAGGCCTTGTTTCAATCGGTGTTTCCTGTAACGGGTAAAACGCAATAGTTTTTCACAAACGATCGAAAACAAAATAAAATACATTCTTAAAGCCGGAACATAATTCATTGAAGAAAACATTATTTGTTTAAGCAATAACACAATAGATTTCTCACACCGTTTAAAATAACATTATTCTTATTCTCGATTTTGGCGTATAACCTAGCATTGTGTTATAGATATTTGCTTACATTAATCAATTCTATATTTAAACATATGTAATGAAAAAAGAAATAAAGATTTAAACGGCCAAATGTTAAATGTGTAAGATCGGTTTGGTTGAATCAGTTTATGGACAAAAGTGAAAAATGAAAGCTTTAGTTCACAGCCCTAGCACCCACTTAATTCATGTGTCTTATACCAAAAAAATATTTCTTCATTTAACGCGGATTGAACAATTGTGATTATTCATAATGATACCCAGACTATTTTATAATTTTCGCTAAGAGTATATTAAATACAACTTAAGTCCTATCTATTTTTGTAGTTATATTCTTAGCCGCCATATACAAGAAGTATTTTCAGACTACTGCTGAATATGGACTTAGCAAATAAATCAAAATATTAAAAGTGTTTAAATTAGTTTAAACCAGTCTAAATCAAGTAACATTTCAACGCATCTGAAAAACGGCTTCACTTCAGGAATGCTTACTGGAAGCTGAGAGTTACATACATCCTGTCATTATCAATTAAGCAGACTTCAACATTTGAAAGTAAAAAAAACATTTAAACTTTTAAGATTACAATAACATGTGCAGTTATGTTCGGAGGACATTGCGGAACCTTTAAGGTGCTGACACCTTTGTGACATTCCACTTATAAGTGATGTGTTATCACATTTGATAATGCTTTAATACTCTTTGAAGACAATAAAGTCTAATCAACACAATTTTTATCTGTAGTATGCACAGTCAGTCAAGCTTTCATACCTGGTACACAATAATGCCAAATTCAATTATTGGCTTTCATAAATTAAAAAAAGCAGAAACAAAATAAAGTAACAAACTGTATGATATATGAACGTTGTGTTTAATCATATGTCATTAATATCTTAACATAGATTCGTTTTAATATCTCCATAATGACAATTTCATCTTAAACTTCACCTATTTATTGGATAATTATTATAAATAAAACCTTATTCCCGACCTTCATACAGTCATACAACGTATGGCAGTTGCATTATTGCTGTTTTACTAACCTTTCTCAACGCAAACTCCATTGTAACCTCTGCTAGTTCGATCCTAAATGACCTTGCTCCGTTATAAGGATCAAGAAACCCTATGGATACTACCCGACAATGAGTTAGTGTTGTAAGTAATGTTTTAATGATCAACATATACATAACAATCCCTCTGGTATCCATTTTTTGATACATCATTTTGCTAGCTGCGTCCGTTATCTGTGTGAGAGTGAGACCTAAGGGAGTTTTGTGCCGGATAAAATTATCACCCACCTTCGCCTTCCCTTTTCCAAAGGTAAGTCCTACTTGATCAATCAATTTTTAGCGAATTTAAAGAGCTGTATTTCATGTTTTATATTTGTAAGAATTAT
This sequence comes from Ruditapes philippinarum, assembly GCF_026571515.1. NCBI lineage: Eukaryota > Metazoa > Mollusca > Bivalvia > Venerida > Veneridae > Ruditapes > Ruditapes philippinarum. Next base: position 296,122 of record NW_026862255.1, on the reverse strand, counting down.
CACTAACTTTTTTAAAAAGTTCACAAATGCTGTCAAATATTGCAAATGGTGTACTTCATGGATGATTTACAAAACTTTAAATACAGAACTAACGATAAAACTTACTTAGCCATAAGAAAAATCAATTATCATGAATAAAACAAACAACGAAAGTAAATGAGACAATGTGCTGTACAGTTCAAAATAATTTAATAACAACATATTTTATTCATTTAACGGCATAAGTAAAACATTGTATTTCTGCAATTAGCAAAAAAAATATGACCCATTCTGCGTCTGCAATTTGCAACTAAATAAAACATACACGGGTGTTGTACCTAACATTCTATTCGAAATAGTTTTCTTATTTATTTACAGATTTTTTTTAAATAAAATCAAATATTTAGTCTGGAATATTATATACCAAGTAACAGACGTTACGTCTGTAATTTATACAGCTGTTTTGTAGGGTCCTTTTTTAAGCAAGAAACATAATATCAAATCAGCAAAAGTAACGTTCATGCGTGACAATTTTTGTTTATTTGAGATTATCTTTCAAGGTTTTTTTCTGGATGTATATCGATCCCATCTTACTAACTGATAAAAGCTATCGATATTTTGTTATTAACCTCTAATAACTTTATATAAAGCACGCGTAATTACTTATGCTAATTCTTCTACATTAAATAATGCCCAGATTGCTAGTTATGTTTTAAATAAACGGCCAAAAGTTCGGTGAAAATGATTACGCCTTTTAGAAAAGTTCTCAGAGGTAAGAAATGACATAGAATAGTGAAGTAAAAGTACTTCTTACGCTACCTTAAGATATTTTAACATAGGTCTAAATTTTTGGTCTTTAATATCAACAACAAGTTGCAAAACTTTAGCAATGAAAAACTGAATACTGCTTATGCTGTGACAACAGGCATTAAACCGTTTGTTATTTAGAATTTGCATGTGTTAATTCAATCAAACCAAGTCTTTAAGACTAAAAAATGACTTTATCGGTGTCAGTTTAAATTTGTAACCTGTTAGAATGTTGTAAATCTTTTTTGTTTGCCTGTACAACAAAACCATCTTAATTATCATTTTGGCATTCTTTTGATGTAAACTAAGCGATGTTATTGAAGGAATGTAGGTAGGCAAGTTTCTTTCTTACTAACATCTTGATCTCATTTATCAAATATACCTCTATTCTAACATCAAAATACCAAATCAAGCTAAACAAATATTATATTTCTGGAAAGGAATTTACATCACTGACCGTGGTTTTCAATCCATAAATTCTTTACTGTGTTTGTTTACATGCTGATTGTTTAAACTCATTTAATACAATTTGGAAATGATAATTTTTTTTTTTAAAATACAATTGAAATATCACATATTACTGTAATTATTTCTTTTTTATTTATCGGTGCCCCATACTTCACTGTCTTTGGAAATACTGATACAAATGCCATGTTATGCAGATTATCTTATGAATATATTCTTTTTGTTGTTGTAGATTTGACAAATAGGTATTTTATTATCATTTTTCCATGTGTTTTTACTTATCACTTGATATCAGATGTACATGTTAACAGGAATCATCTTAGTGATTAAACAGATGAGTTTGAGCTTTACTTTTATTATCTTATGGGGGGCCTTTTCAGCAAGTTAAATGTGCATTTTGATATTATATTTAGCCTTGGTTGTTTTTTCAATTACACAGGTAAAAATGTAGCTTTTTGAAGGAAATCCCTGTCTTTCATTTCTATAAAAAATGTATATTTACTTAAATGGAATGTGTTTTTAATAATCATGAACTTACAAGTAGAATGGGGATGGGCGAATAACATAATTTTAATAGCCAAACAGTGTTTCTGTTTAATTTAAAGTTAACTAAATTAAACAACAAAAAGTTCACACCTTATTACCCTTAAGCTTATCAGTGGAAAAAATGCAAAAGAGAACAACAATAACCACAACAATAACAAACACATAAGAGCAATGTCGCTTTTTAGAAACTGATACATGTCAACGTTTGATACGTTTACATGATACGTTTGTTTTTCTAAGTTTTAAAATACAGTCATTCACGCATGAAATCAATTAAGAGCTCTTTCATTCTTTTTTTGTTGTTGTTGTTGAGATTTGATTAGTGTTACAAGCAATAACAGTGCACGTGATTTCAACAATTTTAAATCCTTAAAACGTCATAGATTCTGTAGACTAACAAACATGGTCAAACAACACATGCGACTATTGCAAATCGTGATCAGCCATATCATACGCGCCGTCTGATCATGGTATACAATTATCACTTTTGACCGAATTTAAATTGAAATTCTTCAGACGATGATGATGTCAAGTTTTGTCCGGATTGAAAGATTGACATGTTCATTTAAAGCAGCATGCCTCCAGATTTATGCTAATTTTCCTGAAAATTTAGAAAATGTATTTAAAAGTAAAATATTATGATGTGAATAAAGTAAGTAATTTTTCCATTGCAAATAGCACTTACAAGCCACGTAAATGACCAAACAGAAGTCTAAATATACAACAATTCAACTTACTGCGTTAGTAACGCAGTGGAATTATAGTGATTGATTCTGCAAAATCAGTCATTTATCGCACATAACATGTAAATTTTTAAATTAATATTGAATTATTTTACTTTTCTTAAGATCTTAATCAGAGCTGCATTACTGGTACTGGTACTGGTACTGCAGTACGTACTGCAGGGATTTTGCAAGTACTGGTACTGATACTGAATTACTCTTACAAAATTTTGCTACTACTGGTACTGGTACTGCATTACTGTCTTAAAAAGTGGTACTGCTACTGCATTACCCAGTACTTTTGGTTTTGATAAAAATTAAAAATAACATCAATTTTTCTCATAAGATAAAGCTGTAAATTACATTAACTATATTTTATTTTTGTGAAAAAGTAAGTTATCAAATCTAAAGATAATTTGCTGCAATATTCTTCCAAATGTTAGTATTCATCATAAAAAGCACCAAAGACTTTAAGTAAAAATTAAATTAAGATAAACAGACTCAATAACTCTTTACCCTAAAATATCCTTATTAAATATTTTATTACTTTGTATTTACTAGTAAAAGAGCAAAATAAACACTAATTAATTTCTTCTATTCTAAAAAATCCCATTTCAAGTGAAAAAAGTGATATTGTTAGCACCATAAAAAGTTGTTATTTACGTTGTTATAAATTGAACAGAGGTGTGAAAATGTGTAAGGCAACAAAAGACTGTTGTGTTTTAAATGAAAGATGTTTGCATTGTATTTATACAGTTGACTGGTTACTAAACAATTAGATATGACATGAATATATGTTGTAAATATTGTTTGTAAAAAGTATGTTAAAACTATAAAGTTGTAAATATGTTATGTTAACTTTAAAGCAGCACGCCTCCAGATTCATCCTAATTTTCATGACAATTTTGAAAATGTATTTAAAGGTAAAATATTGTTAAATGAACAAAGAAAGTACTTGACACATTACAATCAGCACTTAAAATCCACGTAAATTACCAAAAAGAGGTCAAAACATGCATAAATAGCCCCTACTGCGTTAGTAATGCAGTAGAAATATAGTGATAAATACTACAAAATACAGTCATTAATTGCACATAAGATATAAATTATCACTTGAATCTTTAATTTGTTTACTTTTCTCAAAGTTTTAGTAATTTTTTTCCAAGTTTGATTTTCTTGAAATATTTTTGGTCATCTGGAGGCATGCAGCTTTAAAGTAATTTATGATTTTATTTCTTTGCTGAATAATATTTGCAATTATTTGTTTGACACTGTATTTATTCAAACTTTGATGAATATATAAAAGTAATGGTACTGATACTTAATTACTTCACCAAAAAAAGTACTGGTACTGCAGTACCGAGCTAAAATCTAGTACTGGTACTGGTAATGGTACTGCATAATTTGCCAAGTACTGGTACTGGTACTTAAGTACTACACTCTTAGTACTGATGCAGCTCTGATCTTAATACATGTTTCTAAAGATTAAATTTCTTGAAATATTTTGGCTCATCTGGAGGCGTGCAGCTTTAAGATGTTTAGTGTGGGAAATGTTGAAGGTTAAGCAGTTCCATGATGAATACGATACAGTTTCGCAAAGCAAGGAAATATATACAACATATATATTACTTAAAACATTTGGGCATCATCATCATCATCATCATCATCATCATTATTATTATTAGTATTATTATTATTATTAAAACATGACCTATTTACATTAAAATGACTTAAAGCAATGTTAAAGTTTCAAAAACATAACTTTAAGAGAAATTCTTGATTTGATTTCCACCAACCTTTTTTATTGCGAATTCCATTGTTACTTCTTCTAATTTAAATCCGAATGATCTTGTTCCGCTAAAGGGAACAAGAACACCTATCGAGACTGTCCGGCATTTACTTTGTTTTGTCAACACCATTGTAATAATAAGTATGTAAAAGTGTATCATTTTGGCATTAGATGCTTGATATTTCATTTTAGTAATTTTTAAGAACAATTAATTATATTTTCATAAAAAATATCACTGATTTTTCAAAGTGTGTATAATCGTTCAGAAAAAACAAATTCAAATTTTTGATAAAACACGCGTAAAGCTTGTCAGCAATAAACGACTATTAACGTTTGTTTTAAAAGTAGAATGTAATAAACCACCAAGTGAATAACGACTGCAATATGTTTTTGAGAATTTGCACGATCATACCACGAAACATAAACTCACAAATGCAATTCAAATTGCGTTGGGCAACAAATATTCACTCGTTACACGATAAAGCTACTCAGAAAGAATATGTTACAAAAACAGGTTTTAGAAATGTTCACTGAAAATTGAACGATCATAGCATTTAAAAACGTCTATGATTGTATCTATGTCTAAAAAAGACTCTATTTGACTGACTAGCTTATTAAAAACATCCTTGTTCGAGGTGGTGAAAATTGTTTTAGAAGTTCCATTTATCGCACCTAGAATATACAATCATAAAGTTCGAACATTAATCCATGTTTCGTTTTATCTATCAAACTTCCTTACATTTTTTGTACCGAAGATAATTGCTTTTCAAAATAGGTCTGTTTTGTTGTAAAATTTATCTAAATCTGCGAGTATAGTCAACGATCATAAATCGAATCGATTACACCATTGTGAATGTCGGATGTATCCAGGAACTTAATCTCAATGATGTGAAAATGATTTTGCAATTTAGAAACTCATAATATTGTGATGCTTCTCACAAAAGTGTTTGAGTGCAGCCGTTTAAACAGATAAAATTTTTGTTTTTGTATTTAGCCTGCAAACATAAAGCAACACAAAAATCTGATTTTCAACTAAACGAACGTGTAATCTCAAATCACATAAGTAGTCTATATAATTTTTTTACAAGAACGTGTTTTTGATTTTTATATGATCAGCAGGCATGGAAAGTGCATATTTCATGCATGCTGATTTTGTATCTATAAATAGATATAATATGTAATATCCATGTCCTGGAAACGTACAAAAACCTCTTTAGTTCACCTTAAAGCTTTATGCCTCCAGATGAGTCAAAATATTTCAAGAAAATGGAACTTCTGAAAAATGTTTTAAGTTTTTTTATGAAAAACAAAATAAGTTTAATGTATTTACCACCATATTGCTATTACAACACTAACGCAGTAAGGGCTATTTTTGAATATTTTGACCTTACTTGGTAATAAACGTAGATTGTAGATGGCGTTTGCAAATAATAAATCTGAAGGCATGCTGCTTCAAGCCTGTAAAGCATTAGTCTGGAAACTAAAACATTTTTTATTCTGTCAAACAAAGTTTTATATTGTTTTCAATACTTTAATTACTTATGATCTGCAGTTTGTTTTCATTACAGTTTTTCATATTTACATTCCGGATTCAGGGCAAAAACAACCAAACAAACAAACAAACAAAAAACAACAAGATAAAAAAAAACATCAACAACATCAACAAAAAACCCCAAAAAATTTAACAAACAAACAAACAAACAAGTACTCACAGCAAGTAATGATTTTTAACATGCTTGTATTTAATAAAGATAAAATTGAGAACACAATTATATGATTTTAAAGTTAAAGAAACGTCCGTGTTATGTACTTATTTATGTAAAAATGAACTTGTAGATTGAAAGCATAAAGAGATGTATTATATTACAATACTTTTTGTCTTCACTACAATGTATACAACGTAATACAAGAAAGATTTAATTTTGTACAGAAACATACGCCATTGATGCTCATATCAGATCGAATTATATTATCAACATTGTTGTTAAGTGATTTCGACCAAACCTTCACATAGACAGATTCAGAGTTTCATATTATTGTCTATCAATTCTAACTTGATTTGCATATAAGCACACCATTTGCAAATACATTAACTTATTTAAATAGGAAACAAATTATCGCTAGATTTATCTGACAAGAAAAAGGCTAGGAATCTAAACAAAACAATAAATCTGGTAAGCTTGTGTTTTACAAATAGCGTACATTTCGTTATAGATAAAAAGTGTAGTCTATAGGTTTGTTTCTATAAAAAAATTCGTACTGAGTTTTTTTTCTGTGTTATCCCACAGTTTGTTGACTTTTATTTGGTCGAAATTATTATTGCATATCAAATCAAAAGGTACGGTATAACATATTCCTACTCATATTACCCTACTAATTCGTTGTCGTTATAAAATATGACATTAATAGATATAACAATAACTTGTGTCAATTTATAAAAGTAAGTGGCCAAGATATTTTAACGTACTCAATTGAGGTTCAAAGGCTTCAAAACATAAAATTTGACAATCTACATAGAACGACTATGGCACTTAAAACGGAAGAAATGTGGAACGATAATAATATACTGATATTGAGATGGATTATAAGCCAGATTAGAGTTATAATTATTTAAACGCTATAAATTTTTATGTTATTTTGCATAAGTAAAATGATTATTCTGCACAAACTGAGATAATATGATCTGATATTTTACGCTTAAGTTAGCATTATAGGTCTATATCAAATGGTATCAACAAATATGTCCAGGCCCTTAAAAATGTATAAAAATCTGCATGGTAGTTATGTTGACTAGTTTTTGAATGTCTATTTTTGTTATTTGCGTGTCCATAATCAATTACAAAGAGATATTTACTGCTCTTTTTCACGCATACAAGCCATTTAGACTTGTTTCCGGTAACTGTTGTCTGAGCTTGATTAAGTTTCAACAAGGGCCCTTCATTTGCAAACTTTGCTAAACATTACAATATAATGTAGTATGGAGACTTTGATACAATAAACAAGTTAGATATTGACATTCGGAAATGTACATCAGTTGCAAGTAGTGTAGTTTGTTCGCAAACTGCCCATATCTTTTTCTATGGCACTACGCCGTACGCCAACCTGTTATTTATGACTGTAACTAAAATATTTTTTTGGAATTCCTATTGCCTAGATTACCAGTAACATCAATTGGACCAGTGGAATAATGTAAAGGATGATGACTTCATTGGGTGCTTTTGTGCAGTATATGATATCCTCCAGAGTTCCAGAGTTGTGACTCTGGAGTCTAGTTGGTTTGTCTTGGCAAAGGTAATTTTGTGTTATCTGTCCACCGAAACTTCTCTTTTCTTTGTTTTAAACATTGTGTGGCTGTCTATACTTTTTGAGGTTTTTGGTAATAGTTTTATCTTCTTGATGCTTCTGTGAGACAAAGTTTGTTAAAGTTAAACCATAGAATCTAACCATTATAAACTGTGACCAACAACATTAAAGGGAAAGTTTCAAGTCTTCGCTGTCGTCACAAGCCCATCAGCGGAAAGTTCTTGGTTCTCAATTTTTTCATGTGCTTAAGCTTTAGGTGGTGTTGAATATATTTTACATAAAGCACTACAATTTAACAACTGTAGAAAGCTTGAAAGCTAAAATACATACATGGCTTTAGTTTTAAATGGTTTCTACTCAAAAATCACACTTACTGTCTTTGTAGAGTAGCTCTAAGGCATTTCAGAAAGAAAAGTACGTAATCATTAAGTTTTTCAATTTTCTTTCCAAGTCGTATGTTATATTGACTTAAACATCCAAAAATCAGTTTAAAATGAGATGAACTGTTTTGTTGTTTATTCTCGTACAAAGATACATTCAGCTCAGGTTACTTTTAACAATGATGTGTTAAGTTAATATTCATTGCCTTAAAAAGAATTCCTTCTTGGAGAATTTATTACGCATATTTTCGTTACTTTATTTAGTTTAACATTTCTTGAATGAATTGAAAATGTTTGATAATTTGAATAATTCTGAGCTAAAAGGCAAAACTTTCACGGCAATTTGTCCCTAAACACTAATTCTATTTTCCGGTCGAGAAAAAGGTCAGCAATTTCTAATTAAGATTTAAGTGCTTGATCTAATTTTAAAACTCTAATGAAGTAGCAGTATGGTTTAAGAAAAAAAAGAAAATTGTACTAAAACAACCATTCCTTCATCGCGCGTTTGCGCTTTTTCTTAAAAAATAGACTGACACTTGCATGTGCATTCGCATTAAAATTTTTGATGTAGTTATTAAGTGTCCTGTTGATAACTGATCGTTTAATCAATTTGTCTTCCCTCCTAGTAACCTAGTAACCTTATATTTTCTGCAATAGCTAGAATTTAGATAGCAACATTAAAAATGTCGAAAACAAGACATGCTTTTAGTGTACATGGAATTTAAAAGTGAATAAGTGAAGCTGAAAACCCTATAAAAATTTATCACATAAATCGCGGCGCAGGAGTGTAATAAAGCCATTTAATAAAAACGAAATTACAGTGTAATAACACTTTGACGTGACGTCATTTGCGCTATAAAGAAATATAGCGTTAAAGCGCGCTAATGTTAGCGTTACACTTTAAACGCGTCATTGAAAAATTACTCATTTTAACAGTTTACTGTTTTTATTTTTTATATGTGATGAAAGAATATTATATTCGTGTAGATTCAATACTAAATTTATTGAACTCGTTGAATAAAACAATATTATGCTCGCCAAAGGCTCGCGTAATATGATTTTATTCAACTCGTTCAATACATTTAGTATTAAACTACACTCATTCAATAACCTCCATATACGGAATTCTATAAAATTCTCAAACACATCAAAATGACACCTTGTATAATGCAAATTATTAAAAGTTTTATTTACTCGCTTTTATTTACTCGGAATTCACATTTCATATGCGCTATGATGAAACGAAATGAAGATCGCTTTTAGAGTTCATTTGCATTAATATTTACCAAATTATTTAAAACATTTAAACTTCCCATGTCTGTCCTAAACAAACCTTAATGTCAAGTGAGTTAGGTCATATGTTGATACGGTCAGTTCATATGTTCAATTGCAATATAAAAATATACTTTCTTACAAATTTATAGCGAAAAAGTTTAGTCTGAATAAAGAAAACAAAATTCGTGCGCCGGTTCAGATTTTGCTTACTGTATTGAAAATTGTTTATTGTGTCCTTGAATAGCAAGTATAAACATTCTTTCTGAAATATGTTTCAGACGTAGTTTCAATTGATATTTAACAAATGATATACAAATAAATAATCTCCATGAATTTATAACTCATCATGAATTTTAGTATTCAGATTTTGGCGTATTTCTTAGCAAAATAATATCTGGTTATATAAAGAAATTCATAAATCAAATTGCGTTAGGAATAATCAAGTTGCAGACATAAAATGTTAGAAATCACATAAAATGAATTAATTTATTTTCTATTCCATATTGTGTGGATCGTAATAAAAGCGATATGTATGTAGATTTGTGGAAACACAAAATCGCAGACTGGAGCAATATAACTCGAGACTAAAAAAATATCAGCTAATATCGTTAGAAATATGTATTAAAAATCCTATTTATTATCCGAACTTTGAGCTTACAAGAAAACACATTTACGTTTGCTTGATTAACAGTACTCATGCCAAAAGCACGGTATTTTATAACGTTTTTATTATTTGCGGTGAGCTGTAATGAGGATTTACTGGAACAGCTACCAAACACTACAATAAAAAACCATACACAAATTTAATAGTTTTTTTGAACTTTTAGTTTTCAAAAATGCTTATCTTCCAGTTTGCAAGATAACGAATTTTTTTATTTTTCTTATTTATTTTCTTTTTCAACGGGTTATTCATCTGAATCATCAAATTAGTGTAACATCATTTCTTTTAAGAAAGTTCGTTATCCATCGGATTTTATAGTTGATGTAGTAAATGTTACCTCAGGAACTACCGCTATACACTTGCGAACAATTAGAACGGTAAGCTGTTACAACACGTAAAAAATACTGGAAATATTTAATGAAGTGCGTATGTATGGGTATCTAATTAAAGTCTTAATGAGTATAAAAGAGAATTTTTGACAAAAATGTAGAGCGGGTTAGGGTATTTCTGAACATGTGGTAGTTTCTGAACACTGTCATATTTTCGTGTTTAATGAACATTGTTCCTGAGATTTTTAACTCAGAATTATGAAATCAAGCACACCCCTTTTCTACTTCCGGTAATTTTTTTGCAGACGCTGCCCAAGGTGAGTTTTATTTTTTGAAAAATATATTTGAAGTCATCGTTTTTACACCTTTAAACTACATGCTTACATTGTAACACAATACTTGCTATCATTATCTGTTGTTAACTTTTGTTGATATTGGCTCTTTAACTGGAAAAAAAAACATTGTACATCTTACTTGTAAGTGTTATTAATGGATTGTGTCCCCAGATGCATTTGATTTTCATTTAAACGATGTTCAGAAATACCCGAAATAAATTTATTCATACTGTTGACACATTGCAACATGCAGTGAACCTAATTCGGAGTAAATCCATGTCACTTAATCAGGCAGCTGCATCCTTTGGTATTCCAAAGAGCACTCTATCCGACAAAGTAAACCAGAAGACCGTTATTGGTTGTAAAAGCGGCCCAGCTACCATACTTACTGCAGAAGAAGAACCTACTCTTGTAGATTAGGCCTCTACATATGGCCAAAGTTGGGTTTGGACGAACCCGTAATGAATTGTTAGACACAGTAAAGGTTATACTGGATAAAGATGGTCGACCAAACCCATTCAAAAATAATCGGCCGGGAAAAGACTGGTATTATGCATTTGTAAAAAGGCATCCTCAATTAGGAGAACGAACACCACACAACTTGCTAAAGAACAAGCCATTATTACCCCCGGCTAAGATTGAAAGCTGGTTTCAGGAATTCTGTAATTTTATGGCCGAGGAGGTATCTGATTCTTCCATATGGAACAATCCCGCTCGCTGGTTTAACGCAGACGAGTCGGGATTTCCATTGTGTCCAAAAAGTGGTAAAGTTTTGTCGCCAAGGGGTGTTCCAAATAATTATATACAACTTCACTGCTTCTGATAAAACACAAGTAACTGTATTAGCATGCATGAGTGCGGCAGGTCAGTATGTAAAACCTTTGATTGTTTATCCAGGTGTAAGGTTTAATTATAACCCTCTAGAAGGATTTGCTGACGCTGTCTTTGGTAGGACAGAGTCCGGATGGATGGACTCTGAACTTTTTGTTACATGGCTAACTGAAGTATTTGAGCCTGCGCTGTCTGCAAGGGAAATCAAAAGACCTGTAGTCTTGTTTGTAGATGGTCATTCTACACACTGCACATTAGAGGCCTCCAAGTTTTGTAGAGATCACGAAATAATCCTTTACTGCCTACTTGAGCATGCGTCCCACCTGCTGCAACCTTGCGACCTGAAACTATTCAGCTCACTGAAGGATTCCTGGAAACAAGCAGTACGTGATTTCCAAATAGCTAACATAGGTGAATACGTCACAAAACAAAAGTTTGCGGCCGTTTTTAAGCAAGCCTGGGAAAAAGTCTACGACTGTTGATATTGCTGTAAAAGCCTTTCGTGACAGTGGACTTTTTCCAATGAACCCAAAGAAGGTTTTAGGTACTATTAAGATGGAACAAAGTACAATCTTTTCCAAGTCCGATACAACAGAAGCTCCAGCATCTTCCCAGGCAAGTCCAGCAGCTACAAATAGAGGTGACAGCACCTCTGACAAAGTTGCCTCCGACTACCCACCTGAAACTGTCAGCTAAAAGTAGCAGCAGTTGTACATCTAAATCTGAAAGTCATGTCACGCCTGATTCTAATGCAGACACCATTCTTGCATCCAGCTCCGTTGAGCGTGTTTCAGGTAAGAACTTACCTCAAGCAATATCACCTATTATGTCGTCACCTTCTCAAAACGTATCACCAGCCTTCACAGATGTGTTGAAATTTCCAAAAGCAAAACAATCTGCTTGCAAAAGTAAACAAAAGCGAATACCACTCCCAAAAGCAATATCTGGTAAAACGTTTCATGATCTGCTTGAACAAAGAAAGCAAATTAAACAGGAAGAAAATGCTAAAAAAGAAGCACGTAAAGTTAAAAGACAGGAACGCAAGAAGGAGTGAGAGGAGCAGCTGAAACAAAAGCAAAATGATAAAGAAGAAAAGAAAACTACAACGAGAACAGCACAAGGAAGAACTAAAGAGAAAAAAAAAACAAATTGAAAAATTAGAGCAAGAACTTAAAAAGAAACGGAAATCATAGGATTCTGATATAGATAGTACAGATGAAGAAAACGAAGCTATTGAAATCTCCCTTGCTGATGACGAAATGGCCGATGTAGAAACAAGTTTTTCTACCACCAAATGCTATTCTTGTGACCAGGCATTTGATGGAGACTCCGAAAACTGGATTACATGTCACAAATGCCCACGTTGGTTACATAGAGCTTGTGTGAAAACAATTGATTTGCTCTCATTGTCTGAATGTGAAATTGCAGATTTACAATTTGAATGTGACTACTGTTGAATTACAAAGTAAAACAGAATGTATGTTAAGAATTCTGAAAGACCCAGTTTTTCTTTTGTTTTATAAACTGTTATAAGCACAATTATGTAAACATGGCATGAACTGCATTGTGAAAGGTTAGGATGTTTCTGATACTTAATAGTTTAAAAGTTACGTTTTAACTATTTTGAGTATTTAAATTTTATTTGAAAGTGTGTTTATTTTAATGAAATTTACCTGAATGTTTATTTTTAAATTTGGATGTATTCACTAACAAATCATATGTTTAACGTATAACCGTTTAAACTGAACGTATTTAGTGTTTGTGTTTTTTTTTTTTTTTTTAAAAAGTCAAAAGTTTTCAGATTTACCCTCCGACGTGTTCATAAATTACCTCCATCAAATGACATAATTTATCCTGTTGTACTGCTTTTGTATCTACAATGTATCATGATTTGTTCGAAATATCCCGCAGAAAAGTGAGTCCGTGTCATTTCTGACTACTTGAGAAGTTGCCAAGACAATCTGTTTTAGTTAGATATTTTTGCTTAAGTGTTCAGAAATACCCGAACCCGCTCTATGGTATATATGACCATCATATTTTTGAAATATTATTTTCAAAAAGTCCAACAGATATAAACCAGACTTGTATTGTCTTAATTATTTTTTTCTAATTCATGCCTGTATTGAATTATAGGTAGACAAACAAAGTTTATTATGAATAATTCTAACACGACCCGCATTTTTCCCTGTTGTATATAAAAGAACCCAAAGTGTGTGTTTTTAATGCAAAAAAAATAAACTTTTTAAACTTTCCCTATTTTTGGGAAAATGTGACGAAATAAATTATACATTGATTTAACCATTTAAAATTTTCCAAACCGCTAAATAATAAGTACGGAAACAAATCAGACGCAATTTAGCTGAATATCAGGTACGGCGGCACTTATTTGTTGATGTCGTTTTAGAATTGAAATAATATATGCATATCGATGATTCTACCGCTTGTAAATATCACTGTTTGTCGTTCAGATGAGCATCATTATATCACTCGGGATACGCCTTCGTGATATAATTTCTCGCATCCGAACTCACTCCGAATAGTGATGTTATTGAGCGATAAAATCACTGTTTGGGGTATATTTTTCTTAAATAGTCAATCAAATTAAAAGAATTTAAATGATCATAATAATTATAAGACGTATTTATTTTCAATAAAATGTAGTAAAAAGATCTTGCGATGACAAGTACACTGTTGTGATAACTACTTGAATATTTTTAACTGATGACTTTTAATCACTTACGGATGAAGTTAAATGGAATAACATCTCGTTTAGATTTATTAATTTGCTTTAAAAAAAACCTCATTATTTTCATACATTTTGTCGTCGCCATCATCTAACATGTCAGATCTTATCTGATTGAGAATAATTTAAAATGTGAGTTTTTGTAAATTACCCATTTTATGTGTTTTATACACTTACTATTATTTTTTGTAAGGTTAAGTAAGATATAAACTGTTCAATATACAGACTAGCCAATTCTCTCTGAAGCTCCGCGTTTCAGTTATATTTAATATGGAACATATACCCAATTAAGAACAATTTTTGACTTACATCTGAGAATAGAAAATGACATAAACATTATGAAACAAATATAATAATCGTAATCTAGGTCTAGATAACAATATCTATTAATGAGACCATCCCCCAATTAACAACATCGGGACAATACTAATGGGCGGTTTAACTAATGAAAAACGATTCGATGACATATTGTTGTCTTTTTTTCCCATTCAATAACAGATAGAAAAGGTCCGGTTAAAGCAAGATGGTTACACTAATTTGTTTGTTTGGTTTAGCTATGTTGACCCTTTTAATCACTGTGGGTTTATGACATTACTGGACTTTAAAAGCTTTACGAGATTAATGTCCCATTTGATGTAGGTCTAGACCAATAACTTATGTCCAACAATATCAGATCATTCGTTCTCCCTCACTTTTTATAATAATTGTTGATTGTGAAAAATAAAAACCCCAAAAACTTTTCACTCAAAAAGAAATTAAAAGTAGAAAAGAAACTTTCGTTTTTTTTTTCTTTTTTTTTGAGTATAGTTCTTTAAAAATTTTCTTTTTTATATCTTATTTTTTTTTTAAGTACCGAAACAGATGTTTGGGATGAAAATTTAAAAATTTTTTGGTTTTTGCTTTTTGGGGGTTGGAAATTTTTGGAATAAGAAAAAATTAAAATGGGATTTCCCCTTCCCCTGTTTGATGTGCCGTTTATTAAATTGTTTTTTATTTTTGGCACATTTAGCACTGGGGTTTTGTAAATGCATTGCAGACCCTTCGGCTGCGATGCATATCATGTACGGCGGATATCCATTCTATTGTTGGGATTGTTATAATCTAACATTATGCTTTATAATAATATTAATAACGAACTAACTGGCTGTTGTGTGCGAATAGTAGGTCGAATTTTAAGCAATGGTTAGCATCATTTGTTTTTCTTCACATGTAATTAAAATAACTGGTAAATTTGAGGGGAAATACACCTGTTATTATGGAAACATCAAGCTTGGGAGTATCTTCATTGAGAAAAAAAAATACAAGCAACCAACTCCGTGGTATTCGAGACTGTAAGATATAATTAAAAAAATTTTCTAAGAAAGGGGGGGGGGGGGGGGGGGTGATATTTGAAATTGATACAAGCCAATGAAAGTTTATTTCGAAAAGAAACAAAAGGCACTGAAAGTTGCTGGGTCATGGGTTGGGGCGAGCCAATGAAATTATTTAAAATACCAAGTAATGGCCCAAACTATGTAACAACGAATGCTCAGTAAGCTTAGCTTCACTCTTTCCTGGTTGTTAATTTAATGTTAAATTAATTTGCAAAATTGAAATGACATTGTTACATCCTTTTAACGGGGTATTTGGTGTAAAATTGAAGTAAAATTTTCTTGGGATGATTGACCTATCCACAAGCTCACGAAAACTAGTACACAAAGAATAAAAGTGACTTTTCACTGAAGATTACATGATTTTTTCTCTAACACAAGCATAATGTTTAAGTAGGCAAAGTTTTTCTTTAGGTCAGAAAAATAATTATATGAGCCGAATCACGACAAAACCAACATAATGTGTTTGCGACCAGCATGGGTCCAGACCAGCTTGTGCATCCGCGCAGTCTGATCAGGATCCATGCTGTTCGCTTACAAACCCTATAACAAGTAGAGAAACTGATAGCGAACAGCATGGATCCTGATCAGACTGCGCGGATGCGCAGGCTGGTCTGGATCCATGCTGGTCGCAAACGCATTACGTTGGTTTTGTCGTGACACGGCTCATATAAATAACTAGCCATCCAATTATAATATCAGACATATAACCTCTGTACGACTTATAAAACAGATAGAGTTGTGTAGAATTTCGGTAGTAAATGTGCATTTTAGTATTTGGTCTGACACATGGTGTAATATCAAAGCTTTTAAATTTTGGTGACTTTAATAATATCCAAAAAGTTACTCATTGGCCAAATACGTAACACGTTTTTACATATGTTGCTTTTTTTGACATTAAGTACAGTTATTGTTTATAAGTGTTTTGTTTAGAAGTCAAAATACTACTTTATTTAAATTCTTAACTACTTTTACGACAAATTATTTCACATTTATCGTTACCTTATTCAGAGAACAAGCATGTACATTCTCTCAAACCATTATTTACACATAATAAGACTCATGTTTGACCTTTCTTAAGAAGTTACGATTCATTTCTTTCTGATACCTTTAAAATGTGCAGACCAAGGGTTTGCAAAGACAGTTAAATATAATGCAAACATGATTTTATTTGACTCCAAGTATGAATTTTATTTAAATTCCTACTTTCAGAGAAAACATGCTATGCATAAACAAGTCCTAAGCTTCAAATAAACATAATCAAAGATTGTGTAATATTTGTACAAATTCATTCAATCATATATTAGGTTTATTCTTAGACATACAACAAATAACATTATGCTTTTAAATTTACATCCTTTTTGGGGCCCTCTCCAAATTTTAAAATACTTTTTAAATTTTTTTTCCAAAGGAAAGAGAAAACCCTAAAAGGAAAATTACACCTAATTTACGCCGCCCTTTTTCAAAATCCAACAAAAAGAAATTATCATGACATAAAAGCACAACCAACAGAATTCTTTAATCTCAACCATTACGAATATCGCTTCCCCAATTGTTAATAGTCAACTGTATCGTTAACGGTGTCATATAGTGTAACAAATATTTACCAGTTAAATTACTTTTATCCCAATTAGTTTCATTCATAAAAAATCCATTATTGCTTATAAATACTGTGTCATTTTGCAAAAAATGAAAACAACAATAATCAATTAAGCAGTTTGGACTCGTTTTCCTCTCCAATATTTGATACACCTTTTCGATATACGTATATATAACTAAAAAGCCAATCGCATGCGATTTTATCATATATATCTTTTAAAACAAATGCAGCACACACTTTCGGTGATAGTATAAAGTCATGTGATTTTTCCAAGAGACTTTTCTAAATGTTTCTTTTAATCAAGACAACATTAGTTCCAGCTAATAATGGATGTCAGTGTCTACCGAAACATATTCATAATTATCTCCTCATTTACACATGCATCAAATTGATGCTTTTAAGCTGTGCTCATTATTATACTTGTTAGAAATTTTTAGTCTCGTAGAAGATAAAAAATGTGAGACCAATAGACAGATCGTGTTTAACATTCAAATGTTTCTCTGTGTTGTACTGAGTGCGTGTATTTAATGATATATTCTTGACATGCTTACGCATTTGTTTTCAACTATCCTGGTATTTTTTTTCTTTTATACGATTTATCATATACATATATTGATGGAGACAGAAATGGCAATTTAGTTGAGAGTAATTGATGTATGCCATGCTAAATATTTTTTATTATACTCGTATATAGGTTGTAATAAGAGATTAATACACGGCAGAGTAGGGCCGGAAGGTGATAATCGGCCCGCAAAATGAATAATGGCCCCGAGGGCTTCAGCCCGAGGGCATTATTCATTTCAGGGCCGATTATCACCTTCTGGCACAACTAAGACGTGTATTAATGTCTTTAATACACTTGGTAGATCTTTAATAGTAGCATTTTTCTAAAACAAATTCTTTGATATTTCTTTCGTTGAAATTCCTGTCTGTGCTTCTACTGTTCAGTAACTTCTACAGAGTTGTTTAGGCCTACTTTTTATGCGTAACAAAGTACACTAGAATCTAGAAGCAAGTATTACTTTCATTTTTTTCGGAATGAATTTGTCGTATTATTTATTTAAATTCCAATAGTTAAAAATGTGTTTGTACGAAATACGCTTAAGATCTCCTAATAAAATCAAGCGATTCGTGCTAAAAACCTACTTTCACTTTTACAGTTAAATGTTTGATGAAGTAAAATCTGACGTCATTGTTTCAATTTGTGCATGCGGGCTGATAACTAGGTATCGGCCCCGGGCCGCAAACTCATAATAGGTCACGCGACACTCATAATCAGTTGAAATCATGGGCAATTTTGTTACTATATATAGTAACAAGCGTATAAATGTGCATTATCCTGAAATTGGAACTATCGTCTTTTTTGTGTTTTTTTTTTCTTTTTTGTTGTGTTTTTGCATGTTTGTTTTTTGTTGTTGTTTTGTTTGTTTGTTTGTTTGTTTGTACACGTTCAAAGTTTAAGATTGTTGTATTTCATAAAATATATATTGTTGGTAACATTGCATGTTTTCAGATACTAATATAGTTCATTTAAAACAAAATGTGTTTAAAAAAAATATCTAGATAAAGTGTGATATTTCGGAAAAAAAAATCATAACAAAAAATACATGTAAATTTCAGACTCGGTTTGATCAGGTACGTATATTAATATACGTACCTGGTTTGATTGAGTCAGAACAGGAAGAATATTTTAAACAGAACCAGCTATTTCATTTTTTTTTGTATTTTTTGTTACCATTTGCTCTAATTTCTTAAGAAATTATTCCATAAAAAATGAACTACAAAAATGTTATCTTGACAGTTAAGCAAAAACGTCCTATTTTTTAAAGTTATATTTAAAAGTGATGCCTTCTATATATCTTTAATGCATTGTTTATCAGATTATGTAGACGCCCAACTTCATGATAATCACATTTGAACTATTTCATTGTATTAGTGTGCATTAAACAGATTTTCTTGGCTAACCTATAGCTTTTGCATTAATATTAACAACTGGCATAGTGCTGATAAGAAAAATGTATCAAACTAAATTGCAAAATATTACAATAATAAAAGAACTATAAAGTTACCTTTGCGTTCGTATTACGAATCATAAATACAATGACAATGATAAACAGGAGTTGAAAGATCCTGTAACACAAATTTTTCAGTTTTTTTTATCATAAATATGATGCTCAAATTAAGATTTATAAATTTCGTAAGTTCCAAAAAGCATTATTTATAAAGATATTGCCGAATTTAACATTTCATGTGAATAAAGGGAAGCAATAAAAATTATTTTCTATAAAGTCTAAGTCGAATTTTTCAATAAGAAATTAACGCATATATTTTAAATGATTACATACTATTAATATGTACAAATATTTACAGTACATATTTTACATATTCTTCAATGTTTGAAAATTGTTTAATAAGCATAATTATATACATACATAAAGTTTTACTTAGGTGTGGTATACAACCTCAATACAACATACAGGATTTTTAAGTCCTGTATTGCAAAGAAAGAAAGAAACTCGTTACATAATTCAAATAAAGGGTAAAATTAGTGGCAAATAACGAACATTACAACATTACGTAAAATTTGCTTGTAGAGGAGAAAATTTTAACAGGAGTTTTTAGTAAAAAATATTTTTACAAAACTGCATCCAGTCAGTTCAAATATTCATAGTTATTATTTGAAATTAATACTTAATTGATATAAATAATTTCTTGTGTGTTCGTTTGAAAGAAAGAAAAAAGACAGTATCTTTAATAAGGTCTAATTAAGACATCATCAGCTGTGTTAGATACAGTATTAGTTATCACCATTTTCATTGATGCAATATAAGGTTTATGAAGAATTTTGAAACGTTTGAGTTTTTGATAACTACTCAAGACATATGGAATAATTATTTGAATGAAGAAATAACATATTTGATTCTTACAACAAGTATGGTTGTATGGAAATGCATTCAGATGCATTCCAAATGTATCACTGATTAATACAGTGGGTGTCTTCAAGTGCATAAATATTCCACCGCTTTCAATGAGATAGCATGCTCATGTTCAAAGGTCCTTGGAAACAAACGCTTGAATATCTGAAAAAACTTGGAAAAAAATTTCATGAGTTCACGTTACTATTTATGTTTTATTTTGAATACTTGGCGCTTAATTATCTTTTGTAAAATGTATGCATACATTTTATATTGCGGATGACAGCTATCAAGATTGTTTTATCTATTTGTTACTCAGGTAGTATTAAATTTTAATGAGGAACTGTTGTGTTTGAATTTATCAAAATAAGATTTACAAGATTATTTACTACCAACAGAAAAGAAACTGGATATAAATGGAAAAATTCACCAGCTGTATACTAGACAAACACCGAGGCGGGGAATCTCAATGAAGATAAATAAAGCAGGTAACCTTCAATTAAACTCCATGGTATTTGAGACTGGTTGACTATTTGACTATCTCGATATATGGTCTGTTTTCATTGGTTGCAAAAGATAAAATCTATTATCAGTGAAGAATGAATTTAGCAGGTAACCTTCATGATGTCTAACATTAATTATGTTTAGGCTTTCATGTTTAGGTTTCAAGCTACCTTCAATATTCCTCTCCTTTCAATTTCTGCTATCAGCAGAGTATAAGAAGAAAAAGTTAACTTATTATATAATAAAATCTTATAATTTTCAAAGTATATATTTGTTTGAAATTCCCTTTAATACGCAAGCTTTCACTTTTTTTGATACTTGGCTATTTGAACATTTTTATCTACCAGCATATCGATATTTTCAAATATATAGTATCTACAAACGTATGGCATCGTTGTCGACGTACCTTTTTGAGAGCAAATCAAATTTCATCGTTACTTGGAGTTCTTTTCAAAAGGATCGTGTACCACGTAAAGTAACAAATACAACCATTTTTACAACTCGTCCATTGCAAATTCCAGTAAAGAAAGCAATAAACATATAAAAGCAAAACCAATAAACCTTTGGGTAATTCACCATAAGCTATATCGTTTTCACCGATTTCTTTTATACATTTAGCTAAAACAATGGTTCTTGATTCATTCATACGATCGTGCTAGTGTTATTCAATTTACGACATATATTTCACTTTATTAGTTTTGAAACAAAAGAGACGAGTATGTGTTATATTACATTTGCTTCATTAAAACATCCAGTGTTGTCGGTCGTGATTGAAAGCTTGCATGTGTTTCTATAGTAAAATGCTCTAATAAACGCACAAAAACTAATAACAGTCTAATTGTTTCGGCTCGTATTCTCTAATAATATGAAAGATTTTTTCTGATTGAAGCGGTAAAGTTTATAACATTCACTTTTAACATATTCAACACGCTCTTATTATAATAGAGAATAATAATGTACTTCAATGTGGCTTTCCTGAATGCTTCCTTATTCTAAACAGTATTTATCTCCACTAATATCCTTTTCAGTGTGTAATATATATTTACATATATTCGTAATTATCTCCTCATTTGCACATGACTGATACTTTAGGGCTGAACTGATATACAATGTAGGTTAAAAAGAGAGGACAAACAGTTCATGTTATTCAAATTTCCTTTGCAATAATGAGTGTTTTCCCTCTCTTTCCATATGTCTTATAGTTGATGTTCAGACTTTATGGATTGTTGGCACATTTGTTTATTTGTTTATCTTTTTAAAAACAATTTTGTTCACATAACGCCAGTCAGTCCACCTAATTGTAGTTTTAAGGATAACTAACAAGTAATTACCAATGATCTACAAGTGAGCGTCTGCTTATGCAACATGAGTTCTGAATCAGTAGTGAGAGACAATTAACTATTACATTCAATGCACGAGATCAAATGTCATGGAGAAATTCCCCCTATCACAAAGACCGAACCAGAACTCTCCCTTGATACTCTCCCTTTAAGCTTTTAAAAAAAAATATTGACAAATTAGTTTAGTATATGTTTGTATTAATCGTTTTAATTTCTTGATATTTTGATAATACTTAGACTGCAAAATTCATCTCTAATTTGCCTTGATTTTTGTCTTTTAGTATATGAACCTACCAATGTCAGACCAATCTAAACCTGCAGTAGTTCAATAGTACCTAGCCGCTAAATCAATAATGTGGTCAGTATGACATATAGACTTGTTATTGTTTTATTTGTTATTTCTTTCATTCTTTAATTTAGGGGTCATTATTGTCACAAAAGATTTTGCAAGTTATTAATTTTGCTCAAGAAATATTTTTAGGCAAATGTCGATCCACATATTTACAACCAATTAATTACATAAAAAATGTGTATCGAAATGGAGAACTTTACACCTATACACCTAAAAATTTACGTCATCAGTTAAAAGAAAAACACATGTAAGAATCTAAAGCATCTACATTAATATCATTTTACTGTACTACATTTAGGAACATTCCATAAATGTAATGGTTTCAACTATAAAACAGTTTTATATGTATCTTCCATTAAAAGTGAGATGCTTATAGCAATAACCTTTTTTCAGTGTGAAGAAAATAGAGCTGGTATATGGATCGTGCTATTTTAGATGTAAAATTTTGCAAACGGTAAAAAAGTAAACTATTTTTAACCATTTCCCTTATTATTATTTTTATTTTTATTATTATTTTTACTTTGATAAATGTGTGTTATCATTTTGTGAGAAATATTCTGAATAAAAGTATTGTGAAATCTTTTCAACAAACGTACGGTCTTTCCAAAACTTTTAAAATGACGTTATGCTAATTTTTAAAAACTGTCAACTTGAGTCGAATAAGTAAAACATTTCAAAGAAAAGAATGTTAAGGTTATACAACCTATAAACGATCTTAATTATAAGTAGACAGCCCTTCACTTTTTTTTTTTTTTACATTACCTATACATTTTAAAGGATATTTATAGACATTTCTGTTGGTAATGTGGATTACTGATAATATTTTCACAGTAAAATCTTAAATTGAACACAGTTATGAAAAAAATGTCAAGTTTGTTCTGTTCACAAACCATCAATGGATGGGCAAAATTTCACATTAAATATTACTTATGATCAATATCTAAATAATTACCAGTAATGAATAATTCTTATTTCAACTGTATTTTTACTCTTTCTGATTGCAACAACCTTAAGAAAGGAATATTAGTGCAGAGAGAAAAGCAAAGAATATCACAAATTCTAGTTCATGCTTCTTCTATAGTTTAATTCAATTATTCAGGTAACATCATAATATGTCTTGCTTGAAATTATCTTGCAAGCGATTCCTGCTGTTCAAATGGAATATCGAAATTAATACTTCAATATTTTGTACTCAATTATTAAACAACATTGCACGCTAAAATAAATTGCAAAATATTTTAGTTATGAAGAAAATAATAACAATGCAATTGCCATGATGCCATGTAATACATTTTAATACAGGTATATAAGATGTAACATTGTTATGCATTGTTTGTAATGTTAAATATTATATAAATACTACGTTTGCAACTCAGTCATACATTGTTTTAATGTTAGTATTTCCAACGTTAGTATCAGTTGCAACACTATCATACACATATACGTTACGTGTAAAATTAAAGAGAAAAATCAATTATTGGATCAAATAATACTTTGCCAGTAGATTAAACAAGTTTCAATATCGATCTTTTGAATGAATGTAACACTTGTTGCATTCTAATATTTATTAATGAAAGTATTTTCTTTAAAGATAAGATGCAAACCACATCTTTCAAACACTCGAAAAGCACACATAAGACAAACTATATACTTATATCATGCATGTAGTGATAAAATGACTGCTATGAATGTGTAACCTATAGTCTGTCCCATCAAATTTGAATATTCCATTTTTTATTTAATATAATAGTAAAATCACTTAAATAAATGTCATGTTAACCCTGACGTCATTTTATCTAGGCATGTTTTTCATTTTTTTCATAAAGTCAGTAATATGGTCAAAATGTTTAAATTATATTTTACCCCATTGACTTACGTTGTTACCTGACGCGGCGCCCATACGGACGTCACTTAGGGTTCGTCTCACAATTATCGTGAAATGTACTCAGTAATTATAAAAAAATTCTTAAGCTAAATGTTATCATTAAAAAGAATAATGCGAACAAAGTTGGTGTCAAAAAGGCAATTTTACTAGCAAACCATCATTTAAAATAATCGTAATCATTTAAAGTGAAAATATCTGTATCCGCTTTATAAATTCTAACACACAAAGATTTATATAATTACCATGGTATTATACTGTCGTACTTAATATTCTTTTTAAGAGAAATGAGAAATGAAGTGATTTGTTTAGCTAGATAGCTTTTCAATCAAGCGCGTATCTTCAATACCATACCGCAACGCGTCGTAGGGGAACGGGAACACTAGCTAGAAGACTATAAAAATTGCTTCTTCGCTAATTAATGTTTAATTTACATAATTCTGTAGTTGTCTGAATTCTGTCAATTAGTGTGTATCCCGTCTATTTAAAATTAATCAAATTGACCAGGTTCGGTGGGATACAAAAATATGTTACCCTTCTTATTTCTTATTTAGAAACATGACACGTGCTTTCTTCCGTTCATCTTCGAATGAAGAGTAATTCGGCAATGGCTACGGAAAATAAACAACAGAGATTTACCATAGAGAAATTAAAATTTGCTTTCACAAGAAAAGTAGACACTTTAGAGAAAAATCCTGAAAAATCTCGAGGGTGACTTTTTCTAGTTTACAAAAATAGGTTAATTTTTATTCAACCTCGTTTTGTTAATTCATACCAGGCAAAAGTTCATTTCCATTTTTAATGGGACAGACTATAATACATAAAAACTAACAATTTAAACATTATTATTATTCTTTAATCGATTATGACCTTGAACCTTATTTGAAAAATTTCTTTCAAGTAAGACTCCTTTACCAGTACTTGTGTCAAAGAGGAAATATGTTCTTTATTAAGACTTATTTTCAACCACTTGGCAAACACTAAATGATATGTATTTTTTTGTTTCTGTTCATTTTTTAAAATCTTACCAGATTAACACGCACCTCATGTAATCAGAAGTTATCTAAGTATTTCGGTTTGCTTCTACGTTATACGTCTAGTTGATCTGTTTACTAATCTTGGGATATTATCAGATGAAAACTTTAAACATCTTCAAATTTAACGGAAACTCAAATCTCACATTAATATAAACATTTGGCTCTCAAAGAAACAGTAATATATTTTTTTTTCAACATACTCTTTTAAACGCCAATATACCTTATATTTGTCATCAATATTTTGATTATCTTGCAGTATCATTAAATGGATGAAGAATGTTTTAAAAGTCGATAGAATTACTAGTAATAATAAATATTTGTTTAAACTGAATATTTGCAACATGTGTTTTGTAGTTTTCAAAAGTAGTTAGTATATAATTTAACTAGATAAATTTATAGATATAAAAATAAACAAACCCAGGCTAAAATGCGGCCAATCTGTTCAATAAATTATAGTAATGATTTGAAAAATATTTCATAAAAGTAAACCGGTTTATTTGTGTTTATTTGAAAGATTATAAAGGCATTAAGTAATTATATTCCATAAGATTGTTGCTTTTTCCAAGAAATAGGAATGCTGCATCACAAAGTGAAAAACAGATGTATTTTTAAGTTTATACATATAATCAAAACCTTCAGTTAGTTGACCCTTAAAACACTTGAACTATTTAGTAACCTTCGGCTTTTTACAAATTCACTTTCAATATGACTTTTCGTAATTTGGCGTTTCTTTATCTCTTTAATGACATGCATTCAAACATAATGTATGGCGGATATCCGCTGACAAGATAGTTACAATCTTTTTTACTCAAACAACTGTTGAGTTTATCCTAGTAAGATTAGCAATGTTTATTTACTACCATCTGTTATAAATACTGCCAATAAGTGAAACCACGTATCTGTTTATTAGGTACAGGTAAATTAAACTCCATGGTATTTGAGACTGATTGACTATCATCTAGAACTATGTTCCATTTGGTAACAATATATACCATTTTAATCTAATTACAAATAAAAATAGCAAGTAACCTGCAATTAAACTACATGTTTATTTGAGCTTGCTTGAATTTCTAGAACTTTGTTCAGTGGCTGCAATAGATAAAATTGGATATCAGGAAAAAATAGTTGTGACAGGTTTAACTGCAATTTAACTCCACAATATTTTAAAACTGACTATATTCTTTCATAGGTTGGAATGAATAAAATTAACACTACGTTTTATATACAATAACGTTATTTGATTTTTAAATTATACAATTTTAATAATATCGAAAGTAAAACATCTTTTGATAACTTAATTCACATAAAACGCCGGCAAGTAAAAGGATACAACATTTATAATATATATCGTCAGTTTAATTAAAAAAAAACAACAACAAAAAACGACCAAAGAATTATACATTATTATATACGGAGCATTAACTGCTTTTTGAAATGCACAAAATAATCACTTCATTAATTATACTTTATATCATTATAAATTTTCAATTATGTTTAAACTGGTGCTTAAGACTGCTTTGAAGACGATCCATGCTGTCGATGAAAGGCTAAGCAACCACGAAACCTGAAAAAACTGACAATTGGCTGCCTTTAAATTGTTATCCTTTCCACTAGTTTCTTTACTTAGCAGATTATAAGTTAGCTACAAGTAACCAAAAGCTAATAATTTGAAAAATACTAGCACATAATTCAGTTATCTGAAAATAGTATGGTCATTGCCATACACATTGATGAAATATAGGATAATTAAGAAATAACAGGATTGGAAATTACATACCTTTTTAAGAGCAAATTCCATAGTAACTTGAAGCTCCTTTCAAAAGGACCGTGCACCACTAAAAGGAACAAGTACACCTAATCTAATAACACGTCCATTACAAAATCCAGTCAAGAAAGAAAAGATGACACAAGAGCAGAAGCAATAAAACATCTGGTATTTTACCATTACTTATATCGTTTGGTTTGTTTCGTTGTTCTTGTTTTTTTATTCAACCTTAAAATCCATAAGAGTTGTAAAAATGATAACTTAATTTATCTTGACATTATTTGTTAATTTCTCAGTTCTATGAATGAACCATGAATATCTGTTGTTTTATAATATCTCAGTCAATATCAATCGTGACAAAATCCCGTGTAGTTAATCATAACTGAATGAATGTTTGCGTGTATATCTGCAGCAAAAAACTGAAACAACAATCTAACAACAATCTAATTGTGTCGAACAGTTTTCTCTAAAAAAATGAAAAAATATTTTCTGATAAAAACTATTAAGCTGATTCTAGACTATAGGAAACATAGAACGCTCTTCTGATTATAGAAATATTATGCACATCGATGTAACTATTCCAAAGAAAAATATCCTCTTTAACAGTGCAGTATATTCAAACCAATTATCGTTTTCAGTGAGTGCAGAAATATATATACATATATTTAAATTAATTCAATAGTTATCTCCTCATTTACACAAACATTAGGTTGATGCTTTTACGACTGGATAAGTCCGTCTGTCTAGTCTGAAATAGGTAAAATATGAGAGAATAAACAGTTCGTGTTGTTCAAATTTAGTTCCTCGTCAGGAATATTTCCCATAAATTGCAGAGTTCGCTAATATCATATGAAAACATATCTTATATTATATTTCTCCAAATTATTTCACATAATTTGCTTTTGTTAAGTGTCTACAGAAATAAACCAAGGCTAGTTTTTTTTAAATTTCTTTCGGTTGATCTTTAATATGGCTGCGATAAGACAAGATTAAACAATCGCTTATATTGATTGATCAGTATGATATTTTCGTATGTTTTGTTTGAGTTCTATTCTTTTTGTGTTTTTTTAATTAATACTTTATCATTTTCAAATTGGAATTACAGATACACAATTTTCATTTTTTCAAACTCGAAGATAAATCAAAGCACAGAAGGCGCTGAACTTGTTTGGGTCTCAGAAAGTCAGAAAGCTGAAGGTTGTGAGATTATAAACCAATTTGTTTGTATAGTGTCACAAACATAAACACGTGTTCTTTTGTGCAAACCAGGTCAACCAGTGACTATGTATTATCTCAGTGAAGCAATTGGATAACAAGTTAGCCAATTTACATAAAACTGTAAACACTGGAAAGGTCCATTAAATTCAATGTTTATTTGGCTTAAACAATTAGAATTTTTTTAGACAAGTTGCCTTAACTGGGATTTGACTCCAGACCTCTCCCTTTCAACACGTCCATTACAAGGTCTAGCCAAGAAAGAAAGGATGACACAAGAGCAGAAGCGGATTCTACTAAATTCATAATTACACCATATTAATGTGTAAAAGTTGTTTTCTGCTAAAGACGGTGCTAGGGGTGTGGATAGATGCTTGCAATTCAAACTACCATTCATGAACAGACGCAATCGAAATCAGCCTGCAACATTTGCAAGTTTGCCGTTTTCGGCGTTTTTGAGTGATTTTGTTTTTCTCTGTTGTAAGTCACGTGCTTTAAAAATCACAAATACGTCTTAATTCAAGATAACTATGTACTTTGAAACATCAAAGGAATATTCTAACTTTCTCAATATCACTTAGTAAGCTTTCATGATACTATTCATAACTTACACGGTGTTAATGACACTATTAATCACATACCTTATAAATTGTCCATCACTTTTGATTTGATGTGAAAAAACAATTAACGTAAGTGTCTGTTAATAGATGATTGTTTTTTTTTCAATTACCAATGTAGCATTCGTCGTATCGGTATTCGTTTTACAATATTTTTAAGGTTTTGCTTATATGGTTTCTTATTAAATGAAAAAACATAAATGATCTATTTAGTTCCTTTCCAAAAAAGGTTCATGTTAAATTGAAAGAGCTATTTTTGTCTTGATGTATTGATCATCTCCGTTTTGTTTTAAAGAAGAACATTTTGTGCAGAAAGTGATATCCCAATAACATTTCAGGTAATCTTGAACATTTTCAATCGCACACGTTTCCAAAATATATTTTCGCATTACAATATACATTTTCTATCAATATTTGAGCATTGCATTATTACCTAATCAAAAATAATCATTTTTAACAATTACATCACATGGGGACTATTGATTAAGTCAGTCGTCGGAACGATAATTATGGAATTTTGGTCTTGCTATAGCATCTCAACACGAAAAAATTGTAATTCATAATTTCTCTTGGTAATCGCTTTGTCCGTCTCTTATCCGATATAAAGTCAATTCTGAGTATAATCTAAATGAGTCCGATATATCATAAATTCGACCTTCTTACGTAATGATTACAATTCTTCTATACGTACCATTGAACTCTATAATATATAACACATTCATCGTTTCAAATATATATAAACAGTAAATTTCGATACATAATTACACAAAAGAGAACTTTACTTTTTTCTCTGTGTGTGCAAGCCAACCTGTAAAAGAATCTGGCTAAAAGTGGAATCATGCACCAGTTTATTAGACAAACATCGAGGCGGGGAATCTCAATAGAAGATAAATAAAGCAGGTAACCTGCAATTAAACTCCATGGTATTTGAAAATGGTTGACTATCAAGATCTATGACCTTAAATAGCGAAAATTCTTTATAATATCTTGATTAATTATTAAGTTATTAATAGTGTCCACGAATATATTGATCAGCCCTCGTATTTTCATTGATTACAATAGATAAAGTCTATTATCAATGAAGAATACAATTATCGCTTAATATTCACGGTTGCATAAAAAATACCGTTTCCCAGCATCATTTGCAACAACCTAATTATTTGTAAATATTTCAATATACAATATGATAATTTCAAAGTTTCAGATTTTTAGAAAACAAAAATACTATGACACCTGATCTTTTTACAGAAATAATGAAAAACACTTGTCAGTAGATTTCAGTACGTATGTTATAGTATACGTCCTTTTCATTTGATCATTTTAGCTATTCTCGCTTAAGGCACACATAATTTTCATTTAAGGACCATGCACAGCCTTATCACTGAGAAGCACAGAAGTGTCACATCTATGTGATTGCATTTGAGGATATTTGTTAATTGTTATTTCATCATTACAAATTTTGCTAGTGCTATGAAAAGTGGACGGACCATGCCATCTTTAGAAAGTTTCAACTAAAACAAACCTGTAACATTTATTATGTTTAGGCTTCCATGTTAAGGTTTCAACTTTCAAGCAACCGAATATTTGAATTGCTCTCTGTATATTGTAAATTGTAACATGTATATATATTCTGAGAAATAAAATATGTTTAAACTAAAAAAAACTAAGCGACCTTCAATATTCATCCCTTTTAATTTTACATTTCTGCTATAAACATAGAGTAAAATAAGAAAACGTTAACTTAAAATCTTATAATTTACAAAGTACATATTTGTTTGAACTTCCCTTAAATACGCAAGCATTCACTTACTTTGATACTTGGCTTTTTGAACATTTTTATCTACATGTTTTAGCAGATCGATATTTTCAAATATATAGTATCTACCAACGTATGGCATCGTTGTTAACGTACCTTTTTGAGAGCAAATCAAATTTCATTGTTTCTTGGAGTTCTTTTCAAAAGGATCGTGTACCACGTAAAGTAACAAGTACAACCATTTTTATAGCTCGTCGATTGCAAA
Organism: Ruditapes philippinarum; assembly: GCF_026571515.1. Classification (NCBI taxonomy): domain Eukaryota; kingdom Metazoa; phylum Mollusca; class Bivalvia; order Venerida; family Veneridae; genus Ruditapes; species Ruditapes philippinarum. The sequence continues at coordinate 265,339 of NW_026862255.1, read as the reverse complement.
GCAAAAAACATACAAAAGCAAAACCGATTTTTTTACACATTTAGCTAAAACAATGGTTCTTTATTCATATATACGATCGTGCTAGTGTTATTCAATTTATGACATATATTTCACTTTATGAGTATCAAAACAAAAGAGACGAGTATGTGTTATATTACATTTCCTTCATTAAAACATCCAGTGTTGTCAGGCGTGATTGAAAGCTTGCATGTGTTTCTATAGTAAAATACTCTGAAACATACACAAAACTAATAGCAGTCTAATTGTTTCGGCTCGTATTCTCTAATAATATGAAAGATTTTTTTCTGATAGAAGCAGTAAAGCTCATGTCTTTCAATTTTGTTAACAGACATTTAATATATTCAACACGGTCTTATAATTATAATAGAAAAGAATAATGTACTGAAATGTGGCTTTCCTGACGGCTTCCTCATTTTAAACAGTATTTATTCACACCAATATCTTTGTTTAGTGCGTGTTATGTGTTTACATATATTCGTAATTATCTCCTCATTAGCAGATTGATACTTTAGGGCTGGACAGAAATACAATATAGGTTAAAATATGAGGATAACAATTCGTGTTATTCAAATTTCCTTTGTCATAATGAGTGGTTTTCTGTCTCCACCTTACAAATTGCAGAGTATGCTATTTCCATAGATATTTATTATTTCATATTACAATTTATAAACTTGATTTCTATATTGTTGTTGTTGTTGTCAAGAGTGAACAGAAATAAATTCCAGCCTGTTTGAAATGTCTTATGGTCGATCGTCAAACCTTATAGATTGTTGCACATATGTTTGTTTGTTTATCTGTTTTGAGACAGTTTGGTCTTATATCGCCTGTCAGTCCTCCTAATGGCATTTTTGGATAACTAAGACGTAATTATCAATGGTCCACAAATGACTTAATACATACCCCGCAAATCGTATTAATTTCTTGATAATTTAATGAAATTAAGGCTGCAAAATTCTCCACCAATTTCCCTTGATTTTTATCTACTAATGTCAAATTAATATAAACCTGCGATAGTGCAACTGTAACTAGCCGTTAAATTAAAGTTATCAGTATGATATATTGACATGTTATTTGTTTTGCTTTGTCATTCCTGTATCTTATCTGCAAATTTCGATCCAAATGTTTGCAACCAATAAATTACATCAAAAAAGTGTATCCAAATTGAGAACTTTACACCTACAAATTTACGTCATCAAATAAAGGAAAAACACATGTAAGTATCTAAAGCATCCACATTTATATCATTTTACTGTACTATATTTAGGAACATTCCTTTAATGTAATTGTTTCAGCAATAAAACAGTTTTGTATGTATCTTCCATTATATGTGAGATGTTATAGCAATAACCTTTCCAGAGTGAAGAAAATATAGATCGTGTTTTTTTTTAGATTTAAAAGGTTGCATACAGTAAAAAGGTAAACTATCTGTAACCATTTTTTCTTATTAGTTATTATTATTAATATTATTATTTTCATAAATGTGTGTTATCATTTAGCAAAAGCATTCTGAATATGAGCATTAAGAAATCATATCTACAAAAGTACGGTCTTTCCTAAATGTTTAAAGTGACATTATGCTAATTGTTTTCACTGTCATATTGAGTTGAATACGAAATATATTTCAAAGAAAAACATATAAACGATCTAAAATATAAGTACACAGCCAAGCACTTTAAGAATTACATATTACCGGTACATTATTTAAGATATTTATAGAAATTTTTGTTGGTAATGTGAATAACTGATTATATTTCCATAATAAAATCTAACACTGATCACAATTATGACAAGATGTCAGGGTTGTTTTTACCTGGACCAATAATTGGGCAATAAACGTCACTTTTAATTTTACTTAATATGGTCAATATCAAAATGATCAAGACCAATAAGTAATTCTTTATTACAACTGTACTTTTACTCTATTTGATTGCAACAACCTTTTGATAGGTATATTAGTGCAGAGAATAAAGCAAAGAACAATCACAAATTCTAGTTCATGCTTCTTCTATAGTTTAATTCAATTATTCAGGTAACATCATAATATGTCTTGCTTGAAATTATCTTAAAAGCACTCCCTGCTGTTCAAAAGGTATATCGAAATTAAATCTTCAATATTCTGTACTTTATCATTAAACAACGGTGCATCCTAAAATAAATTGCAAAGTATTTTTAGTTATGAATGAAATAATAACAATGCAATTGCCATGATGCCATACAATACATTTCAATACAGGTATATAAGATTTAACATTGTTATGCATTGTTTGTAATTTTAAATATATATATTAAATACTACCTTTGCAACTCAGTCAAACATTGTTTTTAATGTCAGTATTTTAACGTTAGTATCTGTTGCAGCACAATCATACACATATACGTTACGTGTAATATTAAAGTGAAAATTCAGTTGCAATCTAATTATTTCTCAAGGATGCCATTAATAAATTTATTTGAAATTGATATAAATCTTACATAAATTGCAGAAGCTATTTATTTTAAAAATTAACACATCAGTGGATCAAATTATATGTTTTCGGTAAATCAAACGCGTTGCAAACTCGAGTGTATACTTAAATTAATTGATAAGAAAATTTCTCTTTAAAGTTAAAATGTTTAACCCATCTTTCAATTTTTTAAACTAAAACTACTGTACTCTCATGTTGATTCCTTTACCACTAGTTAAAAATGAAATATGGTCTTGGTTTAGAAAAAGGGACTTTAATCAATAGGCGAACACTAAATGTTATGCCGAATATTGTTTCTTTTCATTTGTTTTTAAATCTTATCATATTGGCAAGAAACTTATATAATCAATAATTATTTTCACTTTGCTTTACAATAATCTTCCACGTTATACTTTAAGTTGAACTCCTTGTTTATCAAGTATATTTAGATTTGAGATATTATCAGATGAAAACTTTAAACATCATCAAATTAACCGGAAACTCATATCTCACATTGATGTTAACATTTGGCTCTCAAGAAAACAGTTTTTTTGGGTTTTTTTTAAATTTTATTTACATCATGCTCTTTTAAACGCCAATATACCTTATATTTGTCATCAATATTGTGGATTATTATCTTGCAGTATCATAAAATTCGGTGAATTATGTTTTAAAAGTCAAAAGAATAAATACATCTAGCATAAAATCAACATTTGCTTAAACTGAATCTTTGCAACATTTTTTGATAGTTTTCAAAAGCAGTTAGAATATGATTTAATCAGATAAATATATAGTTATATAATTGGATAAACTTGCATCAACGTAAATCGGTTTATATGTTATTTGTGAAAGACAATAATTATAGTAATTAAAGCAATATTCCATACGATTGTGTTTTTTTTCTCAAGAAATAGGAATGCTGCATTAAAACTTTTTTCACAAAGCGAAAAACAGATGTATTCTTTAAGTTTTTACATATTTCATCGCCTTCAGTTAGTTGACACGCACATGTCATGTTCAAGGCTCCCTTAAAACACTTGAACTATTTAGTAATAGTCGGCTTTTTACAAATTTACATTCAATATGACTTTAAATTTCGTATTTTGGCATTTTAATCTCTTTCATGACATGCATGCAAACATAATGTATGGCGGATATCCTCTGGCAAGATAGTTATAATCTATTTTACTCAAACAACTGTTGAGTTTATCTTAATAAGATTAGCAAAGGTTTATTTATTATCATCTCTAATAAATACTGCCAATAAGTGAAACCACGTATCAATTTTTTAGGCAAAACATCACTGTTTAGATAAACGAAGCAAGAAACATGCAGTTAAACTCCATGGTATTTTGAAAATGATCTGACTATCTGGACCTATGTTCTATTTTCTTTGGTTACAATCGATAAAATTTTAATCTAATCACAAATAAAAATAGCAAACCTGCAATAAAACTATATGTTTATTTGAGCTTGCCTCAAATTTCTAGAACTTTGTCTTTTTAATGGCTGCTACATATAAAATTTGATATCAGTAAACGATTAATATGACAAGTTTAACTGCAATTAAATTCCACAATATTTTAAACTGACTATATTCTTTCATTGGTTGCAATGGATAAAATTATACTATAACGTAATTTGCTTTTTAAATTACACAATTTGTATAATTTCAAAGTTAAAACATCTTTGATAACTTAATGACATAATACGCCGGTAAGTTAAAAGGCAGAACATTCATAATATATATCATCAGTACGTATAATTTGAGAAATAAAAGCAAATTTTACATTATACATTATTATATACGGAGCATTCATTGCTTATTGAAATACACAAAACAATTACTATTAGTACTTCATTAATAATACTTTATACCATTAGAAATTTGCAATTCTGTATAAACTGGTGCTTAAGACTGCTATGAAGACGATCCATGCTGTCGATGAAAAGGCTAAGCAATCACAAAACCTGCAAAAATGACATCTTGGGTGCCTTGGAATTGTTATTCTTTCGTCTAGTTTTCTTAAACAGCAGATAATAAATTAGTTACAAGTATACACTGGCTTATAATTCGAAATGTGAAAACCCATATTTTGGTTAAATTTCGTTATTTGAACATGGTCATTTTAAAACACATTGATGGGAATATAGGATGATTAAGAAACAAACAGAATTGTAGATTACATACCTTTTTGAGAGCAAATTCCATAGTAACTTGAAGCTCCTTTCCAAAGGACCGTGCACCACTAAAAGGAACAAGTACACCTAATCTAACAACACGTCCATTACCAAGTCCAGCCAAGAAAGAAAAGATGACACAAGAGCAGAAGCAATAAAACACCTGGTATTTTACCATTACTTATATCGTTTGGTTTGTTTTGTTGGTGTTGTTGTTTTATTTAACCTTAAAATCCATACGAGTTTTAAAAAAGTATAACTGAATTTATCTTGACAATATTTGTTTTATTTCTCAGTTCTAAAATAATGACAATGAATATTTGTAGTTATGTTGTATCTCGGTCAATATCAATCGTGACAAAATCCCGTGTTGTTAATCATAACTGAATGAATGTTCGCGTGTATATCTGTAGCAAAAAGCTCAAACAACAATCTAACAACAATCTAATTGTGTTGAACAGTATTCTCTGAAAATATGAAACAATATTTTCTGATAAAAAAATATTAAGCTGATTCTAGACAAGGAGACATAGCAGGCTTTTCTGATAAAAGAAATATTATGCACATCGATGTTACTATTCCAAAGAAAAATATCCTCTTTAACAACGCAATATTCTAACAATTATCGTTTTCAGTGAATGCAGAAATATATAAACATATATTTAAATTCATTCAATAGTTATCTCCTCATTTACACAAACATTAGGTTGATGCTTTTACGACTGGATAAATCCGTCTGTCTAGTCTGAAATAGGTAAAATATGAGAGAATAAACAGTTCGTGTTGTTCAAATTTAGTTCCTCGTCAGGAATATTTCCCATAAATTGCAGAGTTCGCTAATATCATATGAAAACATATCTTATATTATATTTCTCCAAATTATTTCACATAATTTGCTTTTGTTAAGTGTCTACAGAAATAAACCAAGGCTAGTTTTTTTTAATTTCTTTCGGTTGATCTTTAATATGGCTGCGATAAGACAAGATTAAACAATCGCTTATATTGATTGATCAGTATGATATTTTCGTAAGTTTTGTTTGAGTTCTATTCTTTTTGTGTTTTTTTAATTAATACTTTATCATTTTCAAATTGGAATTACAGATACACAATTTTCATTTTTTCAAACTCGAAGATAAATCAAAGCACAGAAGGCGCTGAACTTGTTTGGGTCTCAGAATGTCAGAAAGCTGAAGGTTGTGAGATTATAAACCAATTTGTTTGTAAAGTGTCACTAATACTGTTTCCAGTGTTATAACTATATTAAATTGACTATAACGCTAATTGTAACATTGATATGGACCTTTCCGGTTTTTTCGTAGCGGAACATTTAGCCACACCTTTTCCATTCATTGCTAGGTCAACTGCTCACAAAAAGTATCACAAACATAAACACGTGTTCTTTTGTGCAAACCAGGTCAACCAGTGACTATGTACTATCTCAGTGTAGCAATTGGATAACAAGTTAGCCAGTTTACATAAAACTGTAAATACTGGAAATGTTCATTAAATTCAATGTTTATTTGGCTTAAACAATTAGAAATTTTTTTAGACAAGTTGCCTTAACTGGGATTTGAACTCCAGACCTCTCCCTTCCATAGCGAGCGTGTAAACCAATCGACCACGGTGAAGTTATATGATAACAGCCTGAAGAAAACCATGTCATTCTAAATTAGGGTTTGTAACACTTACTAATTTCGATATATTTTGTTCACGGTAAACATGATGTTTAACACTGATGTAAATAATCAAAGAGCTAAATATATGTATGTATATCTTTAAGAATAACACAATATTTGACATCTACGACCAATCGGGAACTATTTTTTCTTTACGAAAATAAATGCGCCTGTCATTTGAAATCTTTGCGCAGTGTACATAAAAAGGGAAGTAACCGCTTCGAGGAGTTTGGACTACTTTCGGTTTTTGCAAATAAGAACATCAGGGTCTGAAATTTCGCTACCATTATTTGTTTGGTCTGACGACCCAAATAAATAATGGTACTTTAGAGGCTGTCGATGGATGTGATCTTATCTAATATCTAACATAATATAATTATGATGAAAGGATAAATGGATACTTTTACTTTAACTGATGTCATTTCAAGTAAAATCATGATCAAAGTTGATTATTTTCTTATCATTCAAGCATTAAAAAGTTCAAGTCATTACTTTTATCTTTCTACAAAGCATCTTTAATGTTTAAATTAATGTTATGATTGTTCGTGGGCACAAGAAGTCTTAACGCTCATTTTTAAGTATCTCTTATTATTCTGCATAACGTATTATTAAAAAAAGAAATTCTTGGCAGCAGCTTTAAAACATCATCAGGTTAAAATCCGGGGACCACATAATATTCGTTGGGGTTATTTATTTAACTTAATTTTCAAATTCTTTACGTAAATGACATATATATGTAGAATTTCGAATGTAGATAAAATTATTAGAAGCGAAAGTTTTATATTATATATATTTGTTTATCTATAAGTTTTTTATCTATAATTATGTTTCCTCGGTAAAAACACAGTAATTACTAGTAACAATTCTTAGCAATAACTACATTATAATGTATACACACCAATTAAAACAACCTTTAGCATATGTATTTTAGTGCAGTGTGTTATAACAAGAAAAATTGCAAGTGATAGTTCATCTAGTTCCTGTAGTTTATCTAATTATACAGATAACATTTACAGTATATTAGTAACTCATGTCTAGCTTGTTATTATCTGACAAGCACTTTCTGCTGTTCAGACAGTTTTTGTTGTTGCTTGTTTTGCCTTTTGTAATTCAAGTATAACCTCTCCAAGGCACACGCTTTGAAACCAAAAAAAATTGTTGTTCTGAGGTGATGCTCTACATAGATTAATATTTTTAGGACTAACTGAAACGGTTATTGCTCGAAAGATGGTCGACCTGCAGAGGTTAATAATAATAATAATAACAATAAATTATAATCATAATTATCATAGTAATAATAATAATTATAATAATAAAAATATATACTTTATTTAAATAGGCAACATATTTAGGCAAGCCCAGTCTTCTCTATGAGCCTCTCTTGCATTGCATTCCAAAATGAACGTTTCTACACAAATCATTAATATAAAGTTTAAAAAAAACACACACACACACAAACATTTTCATACCAGTTTTAAAATCAGAGAGTAAAGTATTTATCATGATGAGTTTCAGCTTAAAAACATAAAAGTCATAATGAAATGAATAAAACAAACTATAATAATGTACCTAAAATAAATAAAGTGAATATTGTTGTACCATTATTAAATTATATTCGATCATTAATGACTTAACAATGTTGTTAATGTCCTTAAAAATATAATATCACAAAACAACAATTTATAGATTGAAATGATATTATTATAATAATTAGTCTTTGATCATTTTAATACTTTACTTCTTGTTTTTCTCTGTTGTAAGTCACGTTCTATAATTATCACAAATACGTCTTACTTCAATATGTACTATGAAACATCGGAAGCAAGGTTCTTACTTTATCAATATCGCTTGAATTCACTTAATAAACTTTCATGATACTATTCATTACTTAAATGGTGTTAATGACACCATTAATCACATACCTTATAAATTGTCCATCACCATCAAGATACATTTTGATTTGATGAGAAAAATCAATTAACTTAAGCTTCTGTTAATAGGTGAGTGTTGTGTTTTCAATCACCAATGTATCATTCGTCGTATTTGTATTCGTATTATAAAAATTTTAGGATTTGCCCTTTTGGTTACTTAAATAATAATAATAAAAAAGATCTTTTTAGTTCCTTTAGGTTTATGTTAATTTGAAAGAGCTATTTTTATCTTGGTGTTTTTATCACCTCCGATTTGTTATCAAAGATTATGTGCAGAAAATGATATCCCAGTAACACTTCAGGTTATCTTGATACATTTCAATCGCACACGTTCCCAAAACATATATTTGCAGTACAATATACATTAACTATCAATATTTGAGCATTGCATTATTACCTAATCAAATATATTCGTTACCAATTTCATCACATGGGACTATTGATTAAGTCAGTTGTCGGAACGATATGGAATGTTGGTATGGTTATAGCTTTATAGCTTCTAAACATGAAAAAATGCAATTCATAATTTCTCTGGCAATCGTTTTGTCCGTCTCTAATCCGCGGAGTATAATCAAAATCTTATACTGAAGAATGAACGCGTTATATCATAAATTCGACTTCCTTACGTCACGATTACAAATCTTCTTAACGTACCATTAAACTCTTTTAAATACATTTACAGGCGGTAACGAGGCTCAACAGTAGTTATTCCTGTCTGATATGCAAGAATAACACAATCCTTGCAAAAAGCAAAGTTATAAAAAAATCCTTTTTTTTGTCTTGATATTATATAAACAATATATTTTGATAAATAATAACACTAAAGAGAATTTTACTTTTTTCTCTTTTTGTGCATGCTTGTCTGCGCGCGCGTGCGTTTTTGTTGTCATTGTTTTTTTTCGGTTAATTTACTTTCTTTAGTTTTAGGTTTGTGTCAAAGTGCTGTTTCAAATGCCTAAATTAAGATTATTGGTAACAGAACTACATCGCAATAGTGTAAATATTTAAAATTTAAAGATGGCTTTATCTATTTTGTGAAGTATCAAATTTCAATGAAGAACTGTTGTGTTTGAATTTATCATTATAAGATTTACAAGATTATTTACTACCACCAGTAAAAGAAACTGGATATAAATGGAACAATGCACCTGCTGTATACTAGACAAACATCGAGGCGGGGAATCTCAATGAAGATAAATAAAGCAGGTAACCTGCAATTAAACTCCATGGTATTTGAGACTGATTGACTATCTTGATCCATTGGTTGCAATGGATAAAATCTATTATAAATGAAGAACAAGAAAAGCATTGATGCAAAGCATCAAAGGGCGTCCAAGCAAGAAATGCAACAGGTGAAGATGAACTAGTAGATATATGATTATCAACTTTTCAATGGTTAATTGGTTTTTACCAGATTTGTATATCACTTATTAATGAACGGACGAAAGACATTGCTCATTATTAACTTTGATTGGCAGGCTAGAGATTAGAATATTGCTTGTTATTTCTTTCTGATCGTGGTTTTTAATCCTATTATTAATAGCAACGGATATACATGTATACAATCATTTATAATCCATATGTGTAATGAATGCATGATCAACACCACATTTGTGTAATTGTCCCTTATTATGTTATCGCTATTAGCGAAGACCCCCTCTAAAGGTATCTGTTCACACTTACTAACAATATAACACTTGTTACATTACCATGTTGATCATGTTGAGCATAATTGTTTATTATACAATAATTGTAATATCTATTTTAATAAAGCCTTTTCTATTTTTGGTTCAAATAAGCATATTTATAAAGATGCAAACAGAAAGAGTGAAAGGAATTTCAAAGCCCCACGCGGTTTAATGAAGATTGTGAAAATGCTCGACGCGAATTGAGCTTAGCTAATTAGAAAATATGAGATATGATAAACATCTGGAAAATGTTAACTTATTGATTATCAACGCAGAGATATAAACAATCTAAGCGAAAAGCAATACAAAGTACAAGCAAAATAAAAAAACATAAATGCCACGAGCTATCGATAAACAGCCCACCAAAAATTTTGGTCTGAAAATAAAGAAGCTAAAATCTTATATAAAAACATTAGTACGTTAAGTAAAAGATTTTTTAACCATTTTAAAAGAAATTATTTACGATAGTGATATTTATTAATGATGAAAATGGAGAGGCGAATTTAAGTGATGAAACTTTAACTTCTAATTGTTGTATTTATGAGCTGGATAAGGATTTCTAGTGCTAGAAGAAGTTGACCATGCCTATCTTCACTTAAAAGAGGTAAAGTGCTGGTGAAGATTTACTTATACCTGAAATATTTTCTAGAATGTAAGCCAATTTTTAGCACCAGTGATTTGTAAATTGTTTTAATTATATTGTATTCAAATTGTATAATATCCTATTAGTTGGACTAAAGGAATTATTGTGCCAGTACTCTAAAAGGAGACTTTAAATGCATGTAAATACATTATAGAGGATAACACTTACAAAGCCCGTTTTTTTGCTAAAATTTCTCTCAAATTTTATTAGATAATAGATTAAGAAAATGGGCTGATAGTAATAATTTATTGACAGATGTACAATTTGGATTCCGTAAAGGGAGAAGTACCAATAGAAAGTATTTTTTGTTTTAAATTCTATCATAAACAAAAATATTTACACAAATTGAAAAAAAAGAAGCTGTTTTTAGCTTTATTGATTCTTTAAAAAGGCGTTTGAGTGTTGTTTACAGGTACGTGTGTTTGGTATAAACTTTATAACAATGAGCTTCTTCAAAAATATAATTAACATGTTACGAATTAATGTATGACTAACGTTAGATCCATGTATAAGGGTGAATGCGTTCTTTGACAGATGATTTCCAAACTTTTATGGGCGTGAAACAAGGAGAGCCAATTGTCTCCTCTTATGCTTTTATTTGTTCATAAATGATATGTATAATTGTATGTGACTCACATCTGAAGATATTTTCAGTCTAGATAAAATACAGATGTTTAATGTTATTATTTGCTGACGACACTGTTTTATTTTCATATACTGTTGAAGGTCTACAAAATTTTGTTAAAATAACATGAACATGTATTGTAAAGCATGGAATATTACTGTTAATTACTGATAAAACTGTAGTCATGGTTGTAAATCTGGTAAACAGAATCAAGATCTGATGATGTATCTCTATGATAGTGAAAAAACTAGAAGTTTGAGACTTTACATACTTAGGTGTGACGCTTCTTTCTAATGGTCGTTTTTAATTCAAGCATCAAAAAATCGCTGCTAATCAAGCTTTAAAAGCTTGTTTTCTTTAAATGCATTATTGATAAAGTTAATTTTACCATACCCAGATAACATTAAAATTATTTGATACCCATGATATTACCTATATTATTATGGACTAGAAAATATGAGGGGCTACATAAAAGCCCCTGACATTGAAAGAGTACATTAAATTGTTTAAACAGTTGTATGAGAATAGGAAGATTTCCCATTAATTGGTATATAGAAAGATAAGGATATTGAAATTTTGGTACAGCAGAATTCTTTAGAATTAACGACAAACTTATTATAGAATTTATTAGTATGAGAAATGATTAATGATGTTTATTAAAACAAGTGTCCAGTGATGTACGGATTTGTTGAATGAGTTAGGTTTCCGTTTTTATGGAATAATCAAAATATTTACAAATTGATCAACTAAATATTTTAATTAGTCACGAAATAAAGATCAATACTTTACAACAAAATGACAAAGTGAAATCAACAGTTTTACCTAAATTTAGAAACTTATTGCATATTTAAAAGAAATACATGTTGGCGGAAAAAATATTTGTTATGTGTTAGTAATTAAATATATCAATACTACTTTATGTTCGATTTAGATGTTCCTGCTCACAAATTTACTGATAGAGGAAGGTAGACACAGGAATATTCAAAGATCTGAACGAATCTGTTTACGTTGTAAACATGAATGTTGTTAAAAATGATGTTTATTTCATTTTTCTAATTTTGTTGTCCCTTTTATAGAGAAATAAGATATCGGTGCCTTTTCCTAATTATTACCTGTTCTTGGCCTAGTATTCAGAAATTTAGAAATCATTATGACATCTAGCCAAAAAATATTATAAATTAACACCTGGCCAAGTATTTATTACCTATTCTTACATAGTAAACGAGCATACGTATAATCAATAAATCTGACTTTAAATACATATTACTTATTTCTTTACACTTTTCTCAATAATATTTTGTGTGTGTGTGTGTGTGTGTGTGTTTGTTTGGGTGTCATTCTCATTGTTACCAAATGTATTTATTTTGTTGTTTGTTTTTTCTTGTCATAATTACATGCACATTATATTCATATGTATGGCAATGAAACATTATTGGTATTGTTTGATTGCTGAATAACTCTTTGAAACTTGAATAAAAAAATACAAACTTTTTTATGAATATTGTTTTCTTCTCTTTTTGTGTTTTATGTGCTGATTTAATTACTGAGTTTTTACGTTACTAACTATTCTAAGAATTGCAATTGTCATACTTGACCGACGATTATAAGTAAAAACTAACTGCGAAAAAAGTTCAGTAAATTATGCAAGTTAATCTTTCAATATATATATAATTGTTGTATTCTTAAACCAGTATACATGTACATTTGTATCTTTTTCTTTATCATTTTTTAAATTATCAATCAACTGAATAATTCATAAAATCTAATTTGTAAACTTTGAATAATTCCCTCGGCATCTTTACTAATAACCAAATTAAATAAATGTTTCAAAGTTGATAGTGTCATATTAATACCATAAAATATACTTTTTTTCTCAATTATTGCTACATATTTATTGTTTTTATCTTCATGTAGATAAAAATAAAACATGCTATTGTTGTTGTTGGCGTTTTCTTATCGAATTGGTATGTTTTGTATAATAATAATCAATAAATTTTGAGAGTTGATCTGTGTTTATTAATTATTGTAACCAAACTAAGTGACAAACCATTCATCTTTGAAAAAAAAAAACTTATATAACTGTAAAATATTTTTGTTCTGTTCTGTAACCGATATCAAACATCTACTCCAAACACGGGAGAGACCGGAACAATGAACGTTGGTACTATTCGCCGCGGTCACTAGTAAATTTCCGGTCAAAATAGACCAGGAGAGACCGGGAATTACCGATAGGAGTAACATCCCTCTATAAATAGATTTTCAGAATATTTAGGTCATCAACTCATTCATTCTATTCCAGCTTCGGATACATGTACATTATAACCAACTGTGTACTACAAAATGATAAATAAAAATACCCCGAACGAGCGCGATTTATTGACGAAAAGGTTATTTATTTGAAAATATTTGCATTGCGAAATTCTCCAGTTCGCTATTCAATGTATACTATCGCGACATTTCATTTTAATTAATAATCAAGCACCCTCTACTGATTGGAATGATTGGCTTTTATTATGTCCGACTAAAAGGCTCGAGAAGTTGCTGGTCGCCCTTTCACAAAATCGATTTCATTCCATAATAAGGCGCCGCGCTTCGGCGCGGACGCCAAATGAATTTAGCAGGTAACAGTTCACAATGTCTGAAAATCGATATATATCGGTTGCACAAAAAAACAACGATTACAAGCATTATTTGCAACAACCTACTTGTTTGTAAATATTTCAATAGACAATATGATAATTTCAAAGGTGCAGAGTTTTTAGAAAACAAAAATAATATGACACAACTGCGAGTGAATGATCCTTTTACAGAAAATAAAATTGTCAGTACGTTTCAGTAGGTATGTTATAGCTATACTTCCTTTTAGCTATCCTCTCTTAGTGTACACAGATTTTCATTTAATGACCATGCACAGCTTTTTCACGGAAAAGCAAAAAAGAGTCACATCTTTGTGACTGACTGCATTTAACGATAATGTTTTTTTTTATCATTACAAATTATGCTGGGGCTATTCAAAGTGGACGACCCACATCGTCTTTAGAAAGATTCAACTCAACGAAACCTGGAACATATATTATGTTAAGAGTTCTATGTTAAGGTTTCCAGTGACCTTCAATGTTCTTCTTTTCCAATTGTACATTTCTGCTATTAAAGACAGAGTAAAAGAATAAAAATGTTAACTTAAAAAAATCTAAGAAATTTCTTGATAAGTACATTTTTTGGAGCAAATCAAATTTCATTTTTCTTGAAGTTCTTTTCCAAGGGACCGTGTTCCACGTAAAGCAACAGGAATACCCGTTTTTACATCTCGTCCATTGCAAATTTCAGTAAAGAAAGCAATAAATATATAAAAGCACACTCAACAAACCTTCATAGGCTATATTATTTTCACCGATTTTTTTTTATACATTTAGGTAAACAATGATTCTTTATTCATTCATACGATCGTGCTTGTGTTTATTTAATTTACGACATACATTTCACTTTATTAGTATCAAAACAAAGAGAGACGAGTATGTGTTATATTACATTTGCTTCATTAAAACATCTAGTGTTGTCGGTCGTGATTGAAAGCTTGCATGTGTTTCTATAGTAAAATACTCTAAAACATACACAAAACTAATAGCAGTCTAATTGTTTCGACTCGTATTCTTTAATAGCATGAAAGATTTTTCTATAGAAGCGGTTAAGTTCATGGTGTTCAATTTTGTAAACAGCCATTTAACATATTCAACAAGTTCTTATAATAATAGAAAAGAATGTGTACTTTAATGTGGCGGTTCAGAATGCTTACTCACTTTAAACAATATTTATCTTCACCAATATAGTTTTTCAGTATGTGATATATATTTACATATATTTGTTATTATCTCCCCATTTGCACATGACTGATACTTTAGGGCTGAACTGAAATACAATGTAGGTTAAAATGGATTGTTGGCACATTTGTTTATTTGTTAATCTTTTTAAAAACAATTTTGTTCACATAACGCCAGTCAGTCCACCTAATGGTAGTTTTAAGGATAACTAACCAGTAATTACCAATGATCTACAAGTGAGCTAATGCAACATGAGTTCAGAATCAGAAGTGAGAGACATATAACTACTAAATCAATGCACGAGATCAAATGTCATGGAGAAATTCCCTCTATCCCAAAGACCGAACCAGACACTCTCCCTTGATGCTCTCCCTTAAAACTTTTAAAAAGATAAATATAGACAAATTAGTTTAGTATATGTTTGTATTAATCGTTTTAATTTCTTGATATTATGATAATACTTATACTGCAAATTTTTCTACAATTTGCCTTGATTTTTGTCTTTTAGTATATGAACCTACCAATATCAGACCAATCTAACCCTGCGGTAGTTCAATTGTAACCAGCCGCTAAATCATTAATGTAATCAGTATGATATATATTGACTTGTTATTGTTTTGTTTGTTATTTCTTTCATTCTTTAATTAAGGCATCATTATTGTCACAAAAGATTTTGCAAGTAATTAATTTTACTCAAGAAATATTTTTAGGCAAATGTCGATCCACATATTTACAACCAATTAATTACGTCAAAAAATGTATATCCAAATGGAGAACTTTACACCTATACTCGTACACTTACAAATTTATGTCATCAGTTAAAAGAAAAACACATGTAAGTATCTAAAGCATCGACATTAATATCATTTTACTGTACTACATTTAGGAACATTCCATAAATGTAATGGTTTCAACTATAAAACAGTTTTATATGTACCTTCCATTAAAAGTGAGATGCTTATAGCAATAACCTTTTCAGTGTAAAGAAAGTAGAGCTGGTATACGGATCGTGCTATTTTAGATTTAAAAAGTTGCAAACAGTAAAACGGTAAACTATCTGTAACCATTTCTCTTATTTGTTATTATCATTAATATTATTATTTTGATAAATGTGTGTTATCATTTTGCTAATTGTCCCTTATTATGTTATCGCTATTAGCGAAGACCCCCTCTAAAGGTATCTGTTCACACTTACTAACAATATAACACTTGTTACATTACCATGTTGATCATGTTGAGCATAATTGTTTATTATACAATAATTGTAATATCTATTTTAATAAAGCCTTTTCTATTTTTGGTTCAAATAAGCATATTTATAAAGATGCAAACAGAAAGAGTGAAAGGAAATTTCAAAGCCCGCGGTTTAATGAAGATTGTGAAAATGCTCGACGCGAATTGAGGTTAGCTAATAGAAAATATAGATATGATAAAGCATCTGAAAATGTTAACTTATTGATTATCAACAGCAGAAGATATAAACAATCTAAGCGAAAAGCAATATCAAAGTACAAGCAAAATAAAAAACATAAATTGCACGAGCTATCGATAAACAGCCACAAAAATTTTGGTCTGAAATAAAGAAGCTAAAATCTTATTATAAAAACATTAGTACGTTAAGTAAAGATTTTTTTAACCATTTTAAAGAATTATTTACGAGTAGTGATATTTTTAATGATGAAAATGTAGAGGCGAATTTAAGTGATGATAACTTTAACTCTAATGTTGTTTATGAGCTGGATAAGGATTTTAGTGTAGAAGAAGTTGACCATGCCTTATCTTCACTTAAAAGAGGTAAAAGTGCTGGTGAAGATTTACTTATACCTGAAATATTTTCTAGAATGTAAGCAATTTTTAGCACCAGTGATTTGTAAATTGTTTAATTATATGTATTCAAATTGTATATATCCTATTAGTTGGACTAAAGGAATTATTGTGCCAGTACCTAAAAAGGGAGACTTAAATGATGTAAATAATTATAGAGGGATAACACTTACAAGCGTTTTTTTGCTAAAATTTTCTCAATTTTATTAGATAATAGATTAAGAAAATGGGCTGATAGTAATAATTTATTGACAGATGTACAATTTGGATTCCGTAAAGGGAGAAGTACAATAGAAAGTATTTTTGTTTTAAATTCTATCATAAACAAAATATTACACAATGAAAAAAAGAAGCTGTTTTTAGCTTTTATTGATTTTAAAAAGGCGTTTGATGTTGTTTACAGGGACGGTGTTTGGTATAAACTTATAACAAATGGAGCTTCTTCAAAAATAGTTAACATGTTACGAATTATGTATGACAACGTTAGATCATGTATAAGGGTGAATGGTTCTTTGACAGATGATTTCCAAACTTTTATGGGCGTGAAACAAGGAGAGCCATTGTCTCCTCTTATGTTTTTATTTTTCATAAATGATATGTATAATTGTATGTTGACTCAATCTGAAGATATTTTCAGTCTAGATAAAATACAGATGTTTATGTTATTATTTGCTGACGACACTGTTTTATTTTCATATACTGTTGAAGGTCTACAAAATTTGTTAAATAACATGAACATGTATTGTAAAGCATGGAATATTACTGTTAATACTGATAAAACTGTAGTCATGGTTTGTAAATCTGGAAACAGAACTCAAGATTATGATATACTCTATGATAGTGAAAAACTAGAAGTTGTGAGAACTTTTACATACTTAGGTGTGACGCTTTCTTCTAATGGTCGTTTTTATCAAGCACAAAAATCGCTTGCTAATCAAGCTTTAAAAGCTTTGTTTTCTTTAAATGCATTATTTGATAAAGTTAATTTTGACATACCAGATAAATTAAAATTATTTGATACCATGATATTACCTATATTAAATTATGGACTAGAAATATGGGGGCTACATAAAGCCCCTGACATTGAAAGAGTACATTTGAAATTGTTTAAACAGTTGTATGGAGAATTAGGAAGATTTCCATTAATTGTATATAGAAAGATAAGGATATTGAAATTTTGGTACAGAATTCTTAAGAATAACGACAAACTTATTTATAGAATTTATAGTATGAGAAATGATAATGATGTTTTATTAAACAAGTGGTCCAGTGATGTACGGGATTTGTTGAATGAGTTAGGTTTTCCGTTTTTATGGAATAATCAAAATATTACAAATGATCAACTAAATATTTTAATAGCACGAATAAAAGATCAATACTTACAACAATGACAAAGTGAAATCAACAGTTTACCTAAATTAGAAACTTATTGCATATTTAAAAATGAACATGTTGCGGAAAAATATTTGTTATGTGTTAGTAATTTAAATTATCGTACTACTTTATGTCGATTTAGATGTTCTGCTCACAAATTACTGATAGAGGAAGGTAGACACAGGAATATTCAAAGATCTGAACGAATCTGTTTACGTTGTAACATGAATGTTGTTAAAAATGAGTATCATTTTCTATTTGTGTGTCCCTTTTATAGAGAAATAAGATATCGGTGCCTTCCTAATTATTACTGTTCTTGGCCTAGTATCCAGAAATTTAGAAATATTATGACATCTAGCCAAAAAAGTATTATAAATAAACTGGCAAAGTATTTATACCTAGCTACATGTAAACGAGATACGTATAATCAATAAATCTGACTTTTAAATACATATTACTATTTCTTTACACTTTTCTCAATAATATTTTGTGTGTGTGTGTGTGTGTGTGTGTTTGTTTGGGTTATTCTCATTGTTACCAAATGTATTTTATTTTGTTGTTTGTTTTTTTTCTTGTCATATTACATGCACATTATATCATATGTATGGCAATGAACATATTGTATGTTGATGCTGAATAAACTCTTGAAACTTGAATAAAAAAATACAAATTTTATGAATATTGTTTTCTTTTCTTTTTTGTGTTTTATGTGCTATTTTAATACTGAGTTTTTACGTTTACTACTATTCTAAGAATTCAATTGTCATATTGACCGACGATTATAAGTAAAAACTTAACTGGAAAAAGTCAGTAAATTATGGTTAATCTTTCAATATATAATATTGTTTATTCTTAAACCATATACATGTACATTTGTATTTTTCTTTATCATTTTTTAAATTATCAATCAACTGAATAATTCATAAAATCTAATTTGTAACTTTGAATAATTCCTCGGCATCTTTACTAATAACAAATTAAATAAAATGTTTCAAAGTTGATAGTGTCATATTAATACCATAAAAATATACTTTTTTTCTCAATTATTGTACATATTTATTGTTTTTATCTCATGTAGATAAAATAAAACATGCTATTGTTGTTGTTGGGTTTTTTCGAATTGTATGTTTATGTATAATAATAATCAATAAATTTGAGAGTTGATCTGTGTTTATTAATTATTGTAACCAAACTAAGTGACAAACATTCATTTTGAAAAAAAAAACTTATATAACTGTAAAATATTTGTTCTGTTCTGTAACGATATCAAACATCTACTCCAAAACCGGGAGAGACCGGACAATAAACGTGTGGTACTATTCGCCGGTCACTAGTAAATTCCGGTCAAAATAGACCAGGAGAGACCGGGAATTACCGATAGGAGTACATCCCTCTATAAATAGATTTTCAGAATATTTAGGTCATCAACTCATCATTCTATTCAGCTTTCGGATACATGTACATTATAACCAACTGTGTACTACAAAATGATAAATAAAAATACCCCGAAGAGCGCGATTTATTGACGGAAAAGGTTATTTCATTTGAAAATATTTGCATTGCGAAATTCTCCAGTTCGCTATTCAATGTATATATCGCGACATTTCATTTTAATTAATAATCAAGCACCCTCATACTGATTGGAATGATTGGCTTTTATTATGTCCGACTAAAAGGCTCGAGAAGTTGCTGTCGCCCTTTCACAAAATCTGATTTCATTCCATAAGAGGCGCCGCGCTTCGGCGCGGACGCCAAATGAATTTAGCAGGTAACAGTCACAATGTCTGAAAATCCATATTCATCGGTTTCACAAAATAGCAACGATTACCAGCATCATTTTCAACAACGTACTTGTTTGTAAATATTTCAATAGACAATATGATAATTTCATTGATGTAGAGTTTTTAGGAAACAAACATTAATATGACCCAACTGCGAGTGAATGATCCTTTTACAGAAAATAAAATTGTCAGTACGTTTCAGTAGGTATGTTATAGCTATACTTCCTTTTAGCTATCCTCTCTTAGTGTACACAGATTTTTCATTTAATGACCATGCACAGCTTTTTCACGGAAAAGCAAAAAAGAGTCACATCTTTGTGACTGACTGCATTTAACGATAATGTTTTTTTTTATCATTACAAATTATGCTGGGGCTATTCAAAGTGGACGACCCACATCGTCTTTAGAAAGATTCAACTCAACGAAACCTGGAACATATATTATGTTAAGAGTTCTATGTTAAGGTTTCCAGTGACCTTCAATGTTCTTCTTTTCCAATTGTACATTTCTGCTATTAAAGACAGAGTAAAAGAATAAAAATGTTAACTTAAAAAATCTAAGAAATTTCTTGATAAGTACATTTTTTGGAGCAAATCAAATTTCATTTTTCTTGAAGTTCTTTTCCAAGGGACCGTGTTCCACGTAAAGCAACAGGAATACCCGTTTTTACATCTCGTCCATTGCAAATTTCAGTAAAGAAAGCAATAAATATATAAAAGCACACTCAACAAACCTTCATAGGCTATATTATTTTCACCGATTTTTTTTTATACATTTAGGTAAACAATGATTCTTTATTCATTCATACGATCGTGCTTGTGTTATTTAATTTACGACATACATTTCACTTTATTAGTATCAAAACAAAAGAGACGAGTATGTGTTATATTACATTTGCTTCATTAAAACATCTAGTGTTGTCGGTCGTGATTGAAAGCTTGCATGTGTTTCTATAGTAAAATACTCTAAAACATACACAAAACTAATAGCAGTCTAATTGTTTCGACTCGTATTCTTTAATAGCATGAAAGATTTTTCTATAGAAGCGGTTAAGTTCATGGTGTTCAATTTTGTAAACAGCCATTTAACATATTCAACAAGTTCTTATAATAATAGAAAAGAATGTGTACTTTAATGTGGCGGTTCAGAATGCTTACTCACTTTAAACAATATTTATCTTCACCAATATAGTTTTTCAGTATGTGATATATATTTACATATATTTGTTATTATCTCCCCATTTGCACATGACTGATACTTTAGGGCTGAACTGAAATACAATGTAGGTTAAAATGGATTGTTGGCACATTTGTTTATTTGTTAATCTTTTTAAAAAAATTTTGTTCACATAACGCCAGTCAGTCCACCTAATGGTAGTTTTAAGGATAACTAACCAGTAATTACCAATGATCTACAAGTGAGCTAATGCAACATGAGTTCAGAATCAGAAGTGAGAGACATATAACTACTAAATCAATGCACGAGATCAAATGTCATGGAGAAATTCCCTCTATCCCAAAGACCGAACCAGACACTCTCCCTTGATGCTCTCCTTAAAACTTTTAAAAAGATAAATATAGACAAATTAGTTTAGTATATGTTTGTATTAATCGTTTTAATTTCTTGATATTTTGATAATACTTAGACTGCAAAATTCATCTCTAATTTGCCTTGATTTTTGTCTTTTAGTATATGAACCTACCAATGTCAGACCAATCTAAACCTGCAGTAGTTCAATAGTACCTAGCCGCTAAATCAATAATGTGGTCAGTATGACATATAGACTTGTTATTGTTTTATTTGTTATTTCTTTCATTCTTTAATTTAGGGGTCATTATTGTCACAAAAGATTTTGCAAGTAATTAATTTTACTCAAGAAATATTTTTAGGCAAATGTCGATCCACATATTTACAACCAATTAATTACGTCAAAAAATGTATATCCAAATGGAGAACTTTACACCTATACTCGTACACCTACAAATTAACGTCATCAGTTAAAGAAAAACACATGTAAGTATCTAAAGCATCGACATTAATATCATTTTACTGTACTACATTTAGGACATTCCATAAATGTAATGGTTTCAACTATAAAACAGTTTTATATGTACCTTCCATTAAAAGTGAGATGCTTATAGCAATAACCTTTTCAGTGTAAAGAAAGTAGAGCTGGTATACGGATCGTGCTATTTTAGATTTAAAAAGTGCAAACAGTAAAACGGTAAACTATCTGCAACCATTTTTCTTATTTATTATTATCATTTATAATATTATTTTGATTTGATAAATGTGTGTCATTATTTTGCAAAAACATTCTAAATAAGAGCAATGTGAAATCATATCAACAAAAGTATGATCTTTCCAAAACGTTTATGCTAATTGTTTTCGAAAAACCTATAAACGATCTAAATAAAAAGTAGACTGCCATGCACTTTAAAATTACAAATTACCGATACATTCTAAAGGGTATTTATAGACATTTCTGTTGGTAATGTGGATTACTGATTATATTTTCATAGTAAAATCTTAAATTAACACAATTATGACAAAAAGTCAGAGTTTTTAAAAAGATTTTTTACCTGTTCACTGATAATATTACTGATGGTCAATTTTTAAATGATTGATACCAATAGATAATTATTTATTACAGCTGTACTTTTACTCTTTATGATTGCAACAACCTTAAGAAAGGAATATTAGTGCAGAGAATAAAGCAAAGAACAATCACAAATTCTAGTTCATGCTTCTTCTATAGTTTAATTCAATTATACAGGTAACATCATAATATGTCTAGCTTGAAATTATCTTACAAGCACTCCCTGCTGTTCAAAAGGTATATCGAAATTAAAACTTCAATATTCTGTACTTTATCATTAAACAACGGTGCATCCTAAAATAAATTGCAAAGTATTTTTAGTTATGAATGAAATAATAACAATGCAATTGCCATGATGCCATACAATACATTTCAATACAGGTATATAAGATTTAACATTGTTATGCATTGTTTGTAATGTTAAATATATACTGGCATGCGAGCAGTTCCCGTACAGAAGCAGTACCCGTATTTTTCATTTAAACGCTTGATTTTTACTTGCATTCTTCAAAAATTTATTTCAAATCAAGCAGATACATAAACGAGTTAAAATCTTAGTGTCAGTTCGGCAGTACGTATATAAAGTCTCATTTTAAATCACTTTCACCTGTGCGTCGTCAAAATGTGACCTTGTTTTCTCTGGGGGATTCCGTCCTTGCGCGCATGCGCAAAAATACTTACACGTGAGGCTTGTTAAAGGGTTTTCCACTAATACCACCTGTTTACAAATAAGTAGGCAATGTGATGAAAAGTTGTTTAATTATCAGAATGTTGACCACTATTACTATATATAATAATTTTATGGCTTTGATGCGTAAAATATCATGCATACAAGCATGCTATTGCTTGTAAATGCGTTGGGGTAACGGTACCGGGTAATAGATACCCGCGTTTAGTCTACGCTCTATTTCCTGAATTACATCTATTTATCTTTTAGATAATGGTCTGTTCAACAATTGTAAATGAAAAATAGGTCCGATATAATAAAATTGTATAATTATAATGGGTTAGATTTTATGTACGGGAACTACTTCTCTTCATACAAAATAATTGATAATTTCGGTACCCCATATGAGGCCTCATAAGTAAGGGTTGTTCTATGTTTGGAACATCATGGAATTTCCACGATTTGTGTGACGAGCTGAATATTGATGTGTAACATTCAAATTTTGGTGAGTGAGCGTAATAAAAAATAATGTTTAAGTAACTATGATTTATGTACGGGAACTGCTCGCATGCCAGTATATTAAATACTACCTTTGCAACTCAGTCAAACATTGTTTTTAATGTCAGTATTTTAACGTTAGTATCTGTTGCAGCACAATCATACACATATACGTTACGTGTAATATTAAAGAGAAAATTCAGTTGCAATCTAATTATTTCTCAAGGATGCCATTAATAAATTTATTTGAAATTGATATAAATCTTACATAAATTGCAGAAGCTATTTATTTTAAAAATTAACACATCAGTGGATCAAATTATATGTTTTCGGTAAATCAAACGCGTTGCAAACTCGAGTGTATACTTAAATTAATTGATAAGAAAATTTCTCTTTAAAGTTAAAATGTTTAACCCATTTTTCAATTTTTTAAACTAAAACTACTGTACTCTCATGTTGATTCCTTTACCACTAGTTAAAAATGAAATATGGTCTTGGTTAAGAAAAAGGGACTTTAATCAATAGGCAAACACTAAATGTTATGCCGAATATTGCTTCTTTTCATTTGTTTTTAAATCTTATCATATTGGCAAGAAACTTATATAATCAATAATTATTTTCACTTTGCTTTACAATAATCTTCCACGTTATACTTTAAGTTGAACTCCTTGTTAATCAAGTATATTTAGATTTGAGATATTATCAGATGAAACTTTAAACATCATCAAATTAACCGGAAACTCATTTCTCACATTGATGTTAACATTTGGCTCTCAAGAAAACAGTCTTTTGGGTTTTTTTTTTAAATTTTATTTACATCATGCTCTTTTAAACGCCAATATACCACATATTTGTCATCAATATTGTGGATTATTATCTTGCAGTATCATAATTGGTGAATTATGTTTTAAAAGTCAAAAGAATAAATACATCTAGCATAAAATCAACATTTGCTTAAACTGAATCTTTGCAACATTTTTTGATAGTTTTCAAAAAGCAGTTAGAATATGATTTAATCAGATAAATATATAGTTATATAATTGGATAAACTTGCATCAACGTAATTCGGTTTATATGTTATTTGTGAAAGACAATAATTATAGTAATTAAAGCAATATTCCATACGATTGTGTTTTTTTTCTCAAGAAATAGGAATGCTGCATTAAAACTTTTTTCACAAAGCGAAAAACAGATGTATTCTTTAAGTTTTTACATATTTCATAGCCTTCAGTTAGTTGACACGCACATGTCATGTTCAAGGCTCCCTTAAAACACTTGAACTATTTAGTAATAGTCGGCTTTTTACAAATTTACATTCAATATGACTTTAAATTTCGTATTTTGGCGTTTTTATCTTTTTCATGGCATGCATGCAAACATAATGTATGGCGAATATCCGTTGGCAAGATAGTTATAATCTAGTTTACTAAAACAACTGTTGAGTTTATCTTAATAAGATTAGCAAGGTTTATTTCTATCAACTACAATAAACACTGCCAATAAGTGAGGCCCCGTACCTGTTTATTGAGCAAAACATCACTGTATAGATAAACAAAGTAAGAAGCCTGCAATTCAACTCCATGGTATTTTGAAAATGATCTGACTATCTGGACCTATGTTCTATTTTCTTTGGTTACAATCGATAAAATTTTAATCTAATCACAAATAAAAATAGCAAACCTGCAATAAAACTATATGTGTATTTGAGCTTGCCTCAAATTTCTAGAACTTTGTCTTTTTAATGGCTGCTACATATAAAATTTGATATCAGTAAACGATTAATATGACAAGTTTAACTGCAATTAAACTGCACAATATTTTAAACTGACTATATTCCTTCATTGGTTGCAATGGATAAAATTATACTATAACGTAATTTGCTTTTTAAATTACACAATTTGTATAATTTCAAAGTTAAAACATCTTTGATAACTTAATGACATAATACGCCGGTAAGTTAAAAGGCAGAACATTCATAATATATATCATCAGTACGTATAATTTGAGAAATAAAAGCAAATTTTACATTATACATTATTATATACGGAGCATTCATTGCTTATTGAAATACACAAAACAATTACTATTAGTACTTCATTAATAATACTTTATACCATTAAAAATTTGCAATTCTGTATAAACTGGTGCTTAAGACTGCTATGAAGACGATCCATGCTGTCGATGAAAAGGCTAAGCAATCACAAAACCTGCAAAAATGACATCTTGGGTGCCTTGGAATTGTTATTCTTTCGTCTAGTTTTCTTAAACAGCAGATAATAAATTAGTTACAAGTATACACTGGCTTATAATTCGAAATGTGAAAACCCATATTTTGGTTATATTTCGTTATTTGAACATGGTCATTTTAAAACACATTGATGGGAATATAGGATGATTAAGAAACAAACAGAATTGTAGATTACATACCTTTTTGAGAGCAAATTCCATAGTAACTTGAAGCTCCTTTCCAAAGGACCGTGCACCACTAAAAGGAACAAGTACACCTAATCTAACAACACGTCCATTACAAAGTCCAGCCAAGAAAGAAAAGATGACACAAGAGCAGAAGCAATCAAACATCTGGTATTTTACCATTACTTATATCGTTTGGTTTGTTTTGTTGTTATTGTTGTTTTTATTTAACCTTAAAATCCATACGAGTTTTAAAAAAGTATAACTGAATTTATTTTGACAATATTTGTTTTATTTCTCAGTTCTAAAATAATGACAATGAATATTTGTAGTTATGTTGTATCTCGGTCAATATCAATCGTGACAAAATCCCGTGTTGTTAATCGTAACTGAATGAATTTTCGCGTGTATATCTGTAAGCAAAAAGCTCAAACAACACAGCAAACTAACAACAATCTTATTGTGTCGAACAGTATTCTCTAAAAATATGAAACAATATTTTCTGATAAAAACTATTAAGCAGCTGATTCTAGGCAAGGAAACATAGCACGCTCTTCTGATAAAAGAAATATTATTCACATCGATGTAACTTTTCCAAAGCAAAATATCCTCTTTTACAATGCAATTTTCTAACAATTATCGCTTTCAGTGAGTGAGAGAAATATTTCAGAGAAATATATAAACATATATTTAAATGTATTCAATAATTATCTCCTCAATTACACAAACATTAGATTGATGCTTTACGACTGGATTAATCCGTCTGTCTAGTCAGTAATAGTTTTAAATATGAGGGATAAACAGTTCGTGTTATTCAAATTTTGTTCCTCATCAGGAATAATTTACCTACAAATTGCAGAGTGCACTAATATCATAAATTCACATCCATATTATCTATCCTAAAATTATTTCACATAATTTGTTTCTGTTAAGTGTCTACAGAAATAAACCCATGCTAGTTTTTTTTATTTCTTTTGGTTGGCTGCGATAAGACAAGATTAAACAATCGCTGATATTGATTGATCAGTGTGATATTTTCGTAAGCTTTGTTTGAGTTCTATTCTTTTTGTGTTTTTTTTTCAATTAATGCTTAATCATTTTCAAATTGGAATTACAGATACACAATTTTGCATCTTTTTAAACCCGAAGTAAAAAATCAAAGCACAGAAGGCGCTGAATGTGTTGGGTCTCAGAATGTCAGAAAGGTGAAGGTTGTGAGATTATAAACCAATTTGTTTGTAAAGTGTCACTAATGCTGTTTCCAGTGGTTTGGCTATAGTTAATTGACTATAAGACTAATTGCAACACTGATATGGACCTTTCCGGTTTTTTCGAAGCGGAACATTCAGTCACACCTTTTCCATTCATTGCTAGGTCAATTGCTCACAAACAGTATCACAAACATAAACACGTGTTCTTTTGTGCAAACCAGGTCAACCAGTGACTATGTATTATCTCAGTGTAGCAATTGGATAATAAGTTAGCCAATTTACATTAAACTGTAAACACTGGAAAGGTCCATTCAATTCAATGTTTATTTGGCTTAAACAATTAGAAAAAAAATTAGTCAATTTGCCTTAACTGGGATTTCAACTCCAGACCTCTCCCTTCCATAGCAAGCGTGTAAACCCATCGACCATGGTAAAGTTATATGATAACAGCCTGAAGAAAACCATATCATTCGTAATTAGGGTTTGTAACCCTTATTAATTTCGATATATTTTGTTCACGGTAAATCTAATGTTTAACACTGATGTAAATAATCATAGAGCTTAATATAAGTATGTATATCTATAAGAATAACACAATATTCGACATCTTCGACCAATCGGGAATTATTTTCTTTACGAAAATAAATGCGCCTGTCATTTGACAATGTTTGCGCAGTGATCTCCCCTAATTTTTTCGGCGTTAGTGTACATATAAAGGGAAGTAACCGCTTCGAGGAGTTTGGACTTCTTTCGGTATTTGCAAATAAGAACATCAGGGTCTGAAATTTTGCTACCATTATTTGTTTGGTCTGACGACCCAAACAAATAAAAAGGTACAGCGGTAACTGATAAAGAAATCGAAACAGATATGATTTTAAAGAAAAAAGATGGAAACAATAAGGGTCAAAAATTATTTAGAACGTTTGAAGCAGTGTGTTTAATATCTTGTACATGACTTCTTGCATACTATTATTATTCAGACATAAACTTCCAGTATATGTAAAATAAAACATTTATTTAATTAAATTTTAACATTATACTTTGTTTCATTTCTTACTTATATAACATTAAAAATGAGATACGACTAGTGCTACTGCTTCTGCTATTGGTACTTTAGAGGCTGTCGATGGATGTGATATTATAAATTATCTAATACCTAAAATAATATAATAATGGTGAAAGGATAAAAAAATGTGTTAAATGGATAATTTTACTTTAACTGATGTCATTTCAAGTAAAATCATGATCAAAGTTGATTATTTTCTAATCATTCAAGCATTAAAAAGTTCAAGTCATTACTTTTATCTTTCTACAAAGCATCTTTAATGTTTAAATTAATGTAATGGTTGTTCGTGGGCACAAGAAGTCTAACGCTCATTTTTAAGTATCTCTTATCCCTTAAAGTATTTTAAAAAAAAGAAATTCTTGCCAGCAGCTTTAAAAACATCAAAAGGGTATAATCTGGTAACATTTATTTCACTAAAGAAAATTTATTTAGTGTAGTTGTTTAAAAATATAAAAAGAAAAAAGAATCACATGTACATTGTTTGTCCGTTTTCAAATTCTTTACGTAAATAACGTACATAATTTATGTGAATTTCGAAGGTACGAGATAAACCAAATTAACAGAATGGAAAGTTTTATAATATATGTGTTATCTATTAGGTATTTATATTTTCTAGGTTAAAACGAAATTATAGAATTGCTTTTGAATTCCATCAATTTATTACAATCAATTTTACATATATAAAACTAATCTAAATGAAGCACTAAATACCTTTATAAATAAAAAGAGTACTTTTTACGAGTAGATAAATCAATGTCTGTATCTAAATGATGTGTATTGATTGATATCACTTTCAGTGTACCAGAATTTTGTAAAACTTATATGATGCAAGGACTTTATTTTCGAAATTTTAGGATAACGCCATTTGACATGTATTTTAATAGCAATTCAATTTGAGCGAAAACTATCTCGATGGTACATAAATCAGGTCACTTTACGATTTGAATTACATCGCATCAGCCTTTATCGCTTAAATAGTTGAAATGATTAAAAGGTGACAAATTAAAATTGTATCATTTTGAATAAAAAGCATAGTGAAAAAATATCAACACAGCTAAAGGATTAATCTTTTCAAAAAGAGCGTCTCGATATAACTTATAAACAACATTTCAATGACACATAGTATTTAACAATTCTTTGCAATAACCACACTGAAATGTCAACACACCCTTCAAACAACCTTTAGTATAGGTACTTAAGTGTAGTGTGTTATAACAAGAAAAATCGCAAGTGATAGTTAATCTCGTTCCCGTAGTTTTATTGAATTATGCAGGTAACATTTATAGTATATTAGTAACATATGTGTAGCTTGTAATTATCTGACAAGCAATTTCTACTGTTTAAACAGGTTTTATTTGGGAGGGGGGGGATTACAGTATAACATCTCTAGGGCCCACGCGTTGAATACAAAGAATTTGTTGTTGTTGAGAGGTGATGCTCTACAAAATTTAATATTTTAAGGACTATCTGAAACGGTTATTGTGGAACGGTTATTGCTCGAAAGAATGTCGCCCTGTAGAGGTTAATAATAATAATAACAATAATAATAATAATAATAATAATAATAATAATAATAATAATAATAATAATAATAATAATAATAATAATAATAATAATAACAATGATAATAATTATAATAATAATAAAGACTTTATTTATAGAGGCAACATAGTTAAGCAAGCCCAGTTTTCCCTAAGAACATTCCAAAATGAATGTTTCTACACATATCATCAATATAAAGTTTCGAAAAGAAAACAGAAACATTTCCATACAAGTTTTAGAATCAAAGAGTTAAGTATTTATTATGATGAGGTTCAGCTTAAACACATAAGAAACATGATGAAATGAATAAAACAAACTACATGTATAATATTGCAAGTAAAATAACTAAAATGAATATTGATGTATCATTTTTTAAGATATAATCGTTTATAAATGACGTAACAGTGTTGTTAATGTCGTATAAAATATAATATCACAAAAAAACAATTTATAGATTGAAATGTTGTATTTGGTAGTCGCTATATTTATCATAGTCAAAGGGCTTTCACAAGATATTGGAATGATATTGGAAGCCTTTGATCTTTTTAATTAATACTTTTACCTTTTTGTAATTTCTCTGACATAAGATTGAATAACAAAACTTTCTGTTCATCAACACTCATAAAATGTAAACTAGCTTATAATTGAATGACTGTAATGCAATGAATAATTAAGTTGATAGTATTTTGTATAAGGCATTTTTACTTAGGAAAATACGCCGCTTTTCATCGAATGATAAGAACGTGTCACATTAAAGATTTTATTATAACCACAAATGAACGCGGATGCAACTAAATTCTGCTCAAGTCAATAATAGAGTTGTGGATGGTAGCTTGCAATTACTACAATCGTGCATAACCAGTGTCCAATCTAACCGAGCCGTTCGTCAGAGATTTTGTTATGCATGTGCTATAAAAATCACAAATACTTCTTAATTTAACATTATTATGTACATCAAGGGAATGTTTAATTTTTATCAATATCGCTTGGAATTCACTTAATAAACTTTCATGATACTATTCATTACTTAAATAGTGTTAATGACACCATTAATCACATACCTTATAAATTGTCCATCACCATCAAGATACATTTTGTTTTGATGTGAAAATTCAATTAACTTAAGCTTTTGTTGATAGGCGAATGTTGTGTTTTCAATTACAAAATGTAGCATTCATCGTATCTTTATTCGTTATGTATGGGTAAGAGTTCGTATTAAGACGACCGTAGGGAGTCTTATCGAACTCTTACCCATATAACTGCAAATCGGCTCTTACAACTCGATATCAGATAAAAATATAGAAAGTGTCACCTCTTTAATTAAGCATAACATTATTTTTCCCCAGCAGTCACGTACAAACAAGGATGGGGTCCAATTACTTAATCTGGCATGTAAAACAATGAGTTTTTAACAATACCTAGGATTGTTAAAGCAATTCATTCCTGTCATATGAAACAAAATAATGTTTTGCTTACTTTTTCTAGAAAATATAAACAGTCATCAATTAATAATTGACATTTTTCTTAGAGTTAAAAGGATATCAAAAATTTACTGTGTCTCATTGTCTCTTAGATCTGAGCTCCACGTGCATTATCTATGTAATAAATTTGAATGTATCCTCACATTGCTACAGTGTTATCAGCCTTTTTAGAAACACCTGACCTGGCTAATTAAAATATGCCAATCATAATTTTCACTATAAGCACTGGTTTCTTCATGAAAAAGCGGCTACACTAATTACTGCCGAATAAGAGCCGATTTGCAGTTATAAAATAATCTTAAGGCTTTGCTGATATGGTTACGTATTAAATGAAATTTTTATATGATTTCGAAAACGAAAGGTTCATGTTAAGTTGAAAGAGCTTATTGTTTATCCTGATTTTTTTATAACCTCTGATTTGTTATTAAAGTAGACCATTTTGGGCAGAAAATAATATCCCAGTTAATTTCGGTAATCTTGACACATTTTAATCGCACACGTTCCAATAGCATATATCCGCATTACAGTATACATTTTCTATTAATAATTGAGTTTTGCATTATTACCTAATCAAATATCACCATAAACAATGCCATCACATGGGAACTTTTGATTAAGTCAGTCGTCGGAACGAGATGGATTGTTGGCATTGTTATAGCTTTTAAACACGAACAAATGTAATTCATAATTTCTCTGGTAATCGCTTTGTCCGTCTCTAAACCAATGCAAATTCAACTCTGAGTATAATCTAAATCTTATACTGAATAATACTGAATAGAGACCGATACATCATTAATTCGACCTTTTTACGTCATGATCACAAATCTTCAAAAAGTATCATGGAACTGTATTGATAATGACATTCTTTGCAAACAGTAAAACGTATCGTTTTTGTCTTGACATTATATAAACGGTATATTTCGATAATTAATAACACAAAAGAGAACTTTTCTTTGTGTTTGTGTGTTTGTGCGTGCATGTGCGTGCGTGCGTGTGCGTGGCTTTTGTTGTCGTTGCTTTTTGTTGTTTCGTTTCATTTGGTTTTAGCATTGTGACAGAGTGCTGTTTTAAATGTCTTAACCATATTTTAAATGTCTTATTGATGATTATTGACAAAGAAACTATATTGCTACAGTGAACATATTAAAAAATTTCTTGATATGAATAAGAATTTTAAACTTAAAATAAAATAAAGATAGCGATAGAGTTACTCAGTTGAAATTTTATCTTTTAATATAAAATTAAATGATTCAAGATATTCTTAAATTTCATAAATAATTTCAGCAACAGAAACAATTGCATTCGTTATAACTCAGATCGGTCATTGTCATTTAACAGATTTGGATTCTTTTTCCTTTTCAACTTCATCTTGAATTCCATGTTCTTTACAGATTTTATACTTTGAATACGGGAATACGCAAATACTTCTTCACAGATTGAAAAAAAAATCATGTTATAGTCGCATTGTGCTTCTTAGCTGTGTAGTCGTCCAAATATTTCCTGTATTGTTCCTGTTCAATGCTAGATAACCTGCTTGTTCAGTGTGCAAATTATATTCAGGAAAAGTAAGAAATAAGCTATAACTGTAGTTGTTTTTGTCGTAAAACAGTAGACATCATCCTGGTACTTTTGTCATTATCGGCTTTTGTCATGGTTTTTATATGGGATAATAAAATGCATTCGATGGTTTTGATGACATGGTACAACTTTTTAAATGCTAGCTGTACTCTGGTGTTGATATATTTTTTTTTTTTTTTTTTTTTTTTTTTTTTTTTTTTTTTTTTTTTTTTTTTTCTTTTTTTTTTTTTTTTTTTTTTATTTTTTTTTTTGGGGTTTTTTTTTTTTTTTTTTTTTTTTTTTTTTTGAAGGAAATAATTTTTAATCTTTGTTTTTGAAAACGCCTTTTTTTTGGTGTTTATTTGGTTTGACTTTAAATCTAAACTATACATGCATCTTTTGAACA
This sequence comes from Ruditapes philippinarum, assembly GCF_026571515.1. Classification (NCBI taxonomy): domain Eukaryota; kingdom Metazoa; phylum Mollusca; class Bivalvia; order Venerida; family Veneridae; genus Ruditapes; species Ruditapes philippinarum. Next base: position 231,894 of record NW_026862255.1, on the reverse strand, counting down.
AAACATTATATCTCACAATCAATGTAATAGGTGATTTTATACATCTTATATCTTAGAAATATTCATTTGCAAAATGAAGAAAAAAAGAAAATACAAAAACAAACAAAACCGACATTTTCTACAGTTCTATTTATAATTCATATACCACGTTTTAAATGATCTGCAACAAGTACACACTGCATGTACAAAATTTACGTCTGATCTTGTAACGTAATAATATAAGTTAATGTTAACGCTGCACAAACATCATAGTTCTTAGTCTAGTCTAGAATTATCTTAATCGCATTTCGCGCTGTTCCAACATGTATTGCATGCTGTTTAACGTGTATTGTAACGATAAATCAAAACAAATGCTTCAATTTAGCTAAACAAGTCTTGACAAGCCTCGCCTCTTTAAGTCCATATCAACAGCGCCATGGCCAGATAAAATTGTTAATAAAAGACAGTAACATGTTATTCTCTATTTAAAAGCAAAGAACAATATTGTGCAGGCTACATAAATCCTTTTGATTTTTCTTTCTTTTTTTCTTTCATTATAATCACTATTATTTATTTATTCTTTTTTTGCTCTAATTTGGCTTTTATTAGAAACAGAAATGTATGTTTCGATGAACATTATTCTGTATATGAATTTTCTTTTTTTTTATTTAAAAGCATTCGTAAAGCAAATTAGATAACAAATGTCTTGTACACGTATTACTCTTATGTCATATCGCAATTGTCCATGGTAACAAAACGTTTATGTCTAATGTTATCTTGCATTATTCAATGATAAGAAAAAAGTACTTACAAAATGATACTTTTGTGACTTTTGTTTTGCATCAAAGAAAATCGACTGTTACCTGTTTTCTCCTGGACACATAAGTACCTGTTTGTTTGTACGTTTTTGTATAATATAATAATGCATTTGTCTATGACAAGTACATGTTTTTGTAATACTACATTAGATATTTTTTTAAACAAGTGTGTCTGTCTTATATTATATTGATTTTGTCCATAACAAGTGCGTGGTTTTCTTATATTGAATATTTCCATTAAAAGAACTTCATGTCATCATTATCGTGGGTATTTATTAAGTGCAGAATTTTGTGGGGATACATAATTAATTAAATACCGATAAGTGAAGAGTAAAGATTTTTGTCTAAACATTTCATCTTAGCACGAAATAAGATAATTAATAATCATTCCGTTAGCTGATTATTCTGTTTTAGGTAGATTATACATTGCATCTTTAAGTTCTATGATGAGGTTGATAATATATAATTGCACTCCTACAACCTGATTTAGGATCTTCAAATAGCACAGTTAAGTACATAACACTCAAATGAAAACATTCAAGCGTACAACGTATATTTATGGCATCAAAAATTGGTTTTAATTTGCTATATGATTTAGACCAGGTACGCATTTTAGAAATGGTCCATTAAGTAATCCATAATTCCAGTCATTACAATTCTTTTTCCTATCTCTTTTTCTCTATTAAGAAGATATTTTCTCGTATGAGTGAAATGTGGAATCATATTTTCACGAAACATGACGAACTTCCATATATTTTCACGAGCCGGAACGGCAAGTGAATTATATTGAATTTTATCAAGTTAAGTAAAACTGTTTACGATATTTTACAAAAAAAGAAGTTTTTTTCTTAATTCATATTACTTTCAAGAAAAAAACACAATAAAAGTGTTTACAAAAAAATCCATTTGTAACGTTGTTGCAATTGTACAGCGCGTAGTAATACATTGACAATTTAAAGGTTTGTGTTGCTGTTCAAGTTAATCACAGCCATCTTGAACCGTCTTGAGAAAACATAACCAAATAATTTCTGATAATGAGATGAATAGCTGAATCTACTGACTGCACAAGAAATCATCTGAGAAAGTAGTCCCAAACAACAACTATGAGTCACTTTCATATTTATTTTTCATTTTTTTACCAAATATGGTATAAATATCACTTCTACAAAACCTTTTTCATGGGTATTTTAATGTTTATGTCCATTTAAATGAAGTCTGTGAACAGCAGAATTGAAGTTTATTTCGAATATTAAAGACGTTTTCGGCAGTATTTTTTTTGCGCATCGTAATGCGCATCCAAAGGAGATAATCATATTAATTACTCTTCAAAAAGAAAAAAAAATAGTCCTCGGATAAGTGTATTAAACTTCGTCTATAAAACAAACAGTTAGTAATTATTTAAAAATGAAAAAAATGAAACATTTCCATAGAATTTTAGAATCAGAGAGTAAAGTATTCATTATGATGAGGTTCAGCTTAAAAACATAAAAAGTCATAATGAAATTAATAAAACAAACGATAATAATGTACCTAAAATAAATAAAGTGAATATTGCTGTACCATTATTAAGATATATTCGTTTATTAATGATGTTACAATGTTGTTAATGTCGTTTGAAATATAATATCACAAACAGTATTTTATAGATTGAAATGATACTAAAAAAAAATATAATATTTGCTAGTCGCTATATTTATCATAATCAAGAGGCTATCACACAATATTGAAATGATATTGAAAGTCTTTGATTTTTTAAATACTTTTACTGTTGTTTGTAATTTCCTTCACATTAGGTTGAATAACTTAACTTCTGTTCATCGTCACTCATATTCACGTGAATTAGTCTATAATGAAAGGTCTATTATAAAAAGAATTATTACGTCGATATTATTTTATATTAGGCCTTCCTTTACTTGGGACCATACGCCGATTTTAATGGAATGGAAACAAACACATTGAAGGTTTTATGATAACCAAGAAATGAAATTATGTGCGGATGGCACTTAACTCAAAATTACACCATTTTCATGTGTAAATATTGTATTCTGCTAAAGCCGGTGCTAGGGGCATGGATGGTAGCTTGTAATTACAACTACAGTCCATGAACAGGCTAAACGAAACCGAGCCTGCAACAATTTCAGTTTTACCATTTTGTTTTCTTCAGAGATTCTGTTTTTCTCTGTAGTAAGTCACTTTCTATAAAAATCACAAATACGTCTTAATTCAAGATTAATATGCATTTTAAAACATCAAAAGCAATGTTCTAACTTTATCAATATCGCTTGAATTCATTTAATAAACTTTCATGATACTATTCATTACTTTAATGGTGTTAATGACACCATTAATCACATACCTTATAAACTCTCCATCACCATCAAGACACATTTTGATTTGATGTGAAAAATCAATTAACTTAAGCTTCTGTTAATAGGCGATTGTTGTGTTTTCAATTACAAATGTAGAATTTGTCGTATCTGTATTCGTATTAAAATAATATTAATATTCTGCTTATATGGTAACGTATTAAATGAACATCGTCAGAGGCTCTATTTAAGTTCCTTTCGAAAACAAATAGTTCGTATTAAATTGGAAGAGCTTATTGTTTGTTTATCTCCGATTTGTTATTAAAGTAAAACATTTTGTGCAGAAAATGATATCCCTGTAGCATTTTAGGTAATCTTGAAAATTTTCAATCGCACACGTTCCAAAAACATATATCTGCATTACAGTATACATTTTATATCAATATTTGAGTATTGCATTATTACCTAATCACATATAATCATTAATAATTTCATCACATGTGAACTATGATTCAGTCAGTTGTCGGAACGAGATGGATTTTTGTTCTTGTTATAGCTTCTAAACACGAAAAAAAGTACTTCATAATTTCTTTGGCAATCGCTTTGTCCGTCTTTAATCCGATGCAAAGTCAATTCTGAGTATAATCCTAATCTTATACCGATCATAATTCGACCTACTTACGCCATGATTTCAAATCTTATTAACGTACCATTGAACTCTTTTTAAATATATAGTGATCTTACACTCGCTACAGGGACAGACCGGATTATCTAGCTCGAGAGTAACTGTTCAGGGCGGTAACGAGGCTCAACAGTAGATATTCTTGTTTGATATGCAAGAGTAACACAATCCTTGCAAATAGCAAAGTTATAATAAAATCCTATTGTTTTTGTGTTTATATTACATTTGTATGTATAATTATTTATAAATTGAGCATTACAATACGAGAATAAGCAAATACTTCTTATTGAAAATTCATGTTAGACTCGCCTTGTGCTTCTTTAGCTGTGTGCTCATCCAGATATATCCTGATTGTTCCTGCTCAATGTTAGATAAACTGTAAATTCTTATTCTGTATGCAAATTATATTCAGGAAATGTAAGATACAACTTATAACTGCTGTGGTTCGCTTTTTATGACACTTTAATCGTCTCATAGTAGAAGTCATCCTGGTAATTTTGCCATTAAAAGCTTTTGTCGTGGTTTTTATATAGGATTATAGGATAATAACCTCCAATATAAAAATATATTCGAAGGTCCTGATCATGTGGTACAATTTTATAGCAGCTACTGCATATTATTTTTGATCTTTCTTTTTACAAACGCTATTTGTAATTATTTTTGTATATATTCGGTTTGCCTTAAAACTATACATGCATCTAATAAAGATATCTTTTGAACAAAAATATTATATCTTACAATCAATGAAATGTGTGGTTTTTTACATCTTACATCTTTGAAATATACATTTCCAAAATAAAAAACAACAAGAACAAGAAAAAAATTCCCTTTTCTACAGTTCTATTTATAATTCTAATGTCACGATCTAAATGAACTACAGCAAGTACACTCTGCATGTACGTCTGATCTTGTAACGTAATAATATAAATCTCCACATACATCATAGTTCTTAGTCTAGTCTTGAATTATCTAAATCGCATCTCGCGCTGTTCCAACATGTATCACATGCTGATTAACGTGTACCGTAACGATAAATCAAAACAAATGCTTCAATTACGCTATACACGTCTTGACAAGCCTCGCCCCTTTCCGTCCATATCAACCGCGCCATGGCCAAATAAAATTGTTTTCAAAAGACAGTAACATGTTATTCTCCATTTAAAAGCAAATAACAATTTTGTGCAGGGAACATAAATCTTTTTTTTTCTTTCTTTCCTTCTTTATTATTACTTTTATTTCTTTATTTTTTGGCTCTCATTTCGGCTTTAATAAGAAACCTTGATGACTGAATATATCATGTACAGAAATGTATGTTTCGATGAACAGTATTCTGTATATAAATTTTCTTTTATTTTATTTGAAAGCATTTGTAAAGCAGAAAAAAAAGATAACAAGAGTCTTGTACTTGTATTTGTCTTATATCAAAACGTGTTTGTCTAATGACTTACTGCAGTTTTCCATGGTAACAAAATGTTTTTGTCTAATATTATATTCCATTTGTCCATGATAACAAAATGTGTTTTTCTGATTCTATATTTCATTGTCCATAATCACAAAATGTGTTTGTTTTATATCAAATTGCATTTGTCCATGTGAAAACAAAACGTGTTTTTCTAACATCATTGTGCATTTCTTCAAAATAAATCGTGATTGTCTTATATTTTATTGCATTTGTCCATAAAAACAAAACGTGTTTTTTAACATCATTGTTCATTTTTTCAAATAAATCGTGCTTGTTTGATATCATATTGCATTTGTCCTTGATAACAAAAGAGGAGTATTCAAGAAATGGTAATTTTGTGACTTTTCTTTCGTTCTTTATAGTCACACAAGGCCTTAAAAAGACATACAAAGAAAAGAACGGAATGAATTGCATCAAAGAAAATGCACTGTTACCTGTTGTTCTTCTGGACACAAATGTGGCTCTGCGTTTGTACGTATTTACTTAATATCATCATGCATTAGTCCATAACAAGTGCACGTTTGTGTAATACTACATAAGATTTTTTTCTAAAATAGGTGTGTGTCCGTAAAATATTATATTGAATTTGGCAATAACAAGTATATCTTTATCTTATATTTATTGAACTTGTCCATAACAAGTGCGTGGTTTTCTTATATGGAATATTTTCATTACAAGAACTTCATGTCATCATCATCGTGGGTATCTATTAAGTGCAGGATTCTATAGAGATACATCATTCATTAAATACCGATAGGTGAATAGTAAAGATTTTTGTCTTGACGTTCCATCTTAACATGGAATAAGGTAATTAATAATCATTCCGTAAGCTGATTATCCTGCTTTAGGTAGATTATAAATTAAATCTTTAAGTTCTATGATGAGGTTGATAATATATCATTGCACTCCTACAACATGATTAAGGATCTTCAAATAGCACAGTTAAGTACATGACACCCAAATGAAAACATTCAAGCGTACAACGTACATTTATGGCATTACAAGTTTGTTTTATTTGTTATATGATTTAGACCCGAAAAGCATTTTAGACATAGTCAACAAGCAATCTATAGTTCCGGTCGTTACAAAATTAAAGTTTATATTGTCGTTTTTCTTTCTCTATTTATATTAATTTCTCGTTTGAATGAAATATGGAATCATAATTTCACGAAGCATGACTGCATTTCATATATTTCACGAGTCGGAACGATTTACAAGGGTCATTTCAGTCGCTTGCCCTAAACAACATAAATAACAATATATCATCACAATTTGTAACTTATTACAGTTGCTTTTTGTTGAATGTTTTAAGAAAAAAGACAAACTAATTTTCAGAAAGTAGTATCTTATGATATACAATACCAATCAGTATACAACATTTTAATGTCTTAATGTGTTTGGTGAACAGGTTCAAGCAAGTCGTGTCCTTAATCATTCTTACATAAGTCCCTCCAGCGAATGAATATTTAAGATGGTTATAAATTTGAATTGTATAGCCTCGCAAAAAAGCTCCAGACAGAACTTTTTGTAAAAACCATTTGTGTGGACAATGAAGCTAAAAGCTTTTATTTCTATAAGGAAGTTCTCCCTTTCCTGAAGTCGTTATAAATCACTGTAAGAACATTTTCTCTTTAACAGATGTGATACCTTTGATACTGCATGAAGCAAAACAATTACGGGCATTTGTTTCTATCACTTTAAACTAGGTTCTTCAAATTCATGTTTTCAAACATATTTGCAAGATTTAACCAAGAGATAGTTAAAATTTTAAAATATCAAATGTATAGCTCTGGCATGAAAATCTAGTCTTTGATGCAAAGCAATAATATTCAACATTCTCTTACAAATTAATAAAACAATTAAACAATAAAACAATTCTAAACAAATAAATTAATATCAGACTCGCTTTTATTGAGTCTGTTCGTGATTGATGATGAAAAGTGCATAATATCAAGCACCCTAGCGCCGGCTTAGATGCTTTCCATTCTTTATCATAAAATGTATTTGAATATATTTCCAAAGGATTTAAGGTCCCTAAAATATAGCCCATTTAGCTTCAGTGTAGGACAACTTTGATAAGCATTTAATATCAGCAATTGAGAATATGAAAGTTGAGATTCTGTGGGGGCAATGAAAACAAAATCAGACGATGTTGCTAAAATGGATTATAGATAGCTTTTGCTGAAAAATTGGAAAATTTCCTGCCAGTCTGTTTATGTCTTCATAAATCGTGCTGTATAATACACGTTTTATAGTTTTTACTTCACAAGCATTGAGTTCTTTTCTATAAAACTTAATAATATAAACCTCTAATGATACATTAGTGGTCTCATATAACAGCAAGTCTGAAATCAACATTTCATCATTTCCGGCTCTTCACCAGTATTACGGAATTAGATAAATGTCATAACGGTGATAAATAGCAATAATGAAAAGCTTTTTTTTTTTCAAAAAAAATTGAAATTTACATATAAATCAAAATGTTTTTACAGTTAATTTACCAAATTTACAGATATATCATTTAAATATGCATTTGAAGAGATGTGGCTGATTTCAAAATTGTATACAAAGAGATGCGAGAAACGCAATAGTGATGGAATTTCATTATTTTTAAAAGCTGGTAGAATATATTTTTATAAGTTCTGTCAAATTGAAATTTTAAGAATCACATTGCCTTGATTTAAAAACTTGTATGTAGATGGTAATGCGTTAAAAATCAAGGGTAAAGAGTTTCATGCCCGCGAAAATTTTAAAAGGCACAATTAACACAAATTATAATATTTCTTTAATGAAGGAAAAGTGATTTTAAAATGGAACATTTTTATGCAAAATTTCATTGAATTAGTTAGTACTCTCACTCTATGATGAAATCAAAGCAATAGCAAATAATGAAGCAAAATAATCATGTGATAAAATTATAAAATGTGTTCATATCCGAAAGAAATATATTTACAGGAAATAACATTTGCCTATTCTAAACTTAATAACATTACATTTATAAGTATAAAATACTATTTTCTTTTATTACTGTTTGATAATTTATGATTCATGAAGTCTTTCTTCGCTCCTCAAATAGTCATTTATGTTTATATGTTTGTATTTGGGCTTTTTTATAATGGAATCGAATTAATTAGGAACGCACACTTATGGAACGCGCGCTTAGTATTCGTTTTTTCGCTTTACATCTAAAACCAACGATTTGTTTGCATGATTGGTAGGCTATAGGAAATGAATAGAACGGCGTTATGATGTGACCGAACACAAATTCTACAAACGTATTGTATTTTTTAAATATAAAATAATTTTTTGCTCGGGAAGATTTGTTTATTTCATAGAACTAGTATTTAATTTCTTGTGATAGTCAGCCACCAATTTGTCCCCAAAATATAGTGTCCCGTCGGAGGTAACTCAGGATGGATTTTTATCCTTTTTTCAGGCCTAATGCCGTTAAGACGATCTGACCTCAAATCAAGACAGAAGCGCCGAAAGGTGCATTAAACATACATATTGGATATCCGTCAGGAAGTTAATGTAATCTATTTTTAGATTATTAAAAAAGATAATATAATGGTCGTCTAGGGACCTCAAGCTATTTCTGAAAGTTATAACACTGAAAATTATCTGCATTAAATGATTGATAAGATAAGGCTATTAATACAGTCACGAAATTATTAATATGTCTGCCTTCTAGTAGTTATTTATGTACTTAATGATGATGTACTTAATGATCCTTTGAAAATATATTTAAACGCATGGATTTGTGTGTGATAATGAGAATAAGAAAAATTGCTTTACAGATATTGGTAAATTTGTTTTATTATAGCGCAGTACTTGCAAGCTTGGGTATGGATAATGGTATAAATATATTGTTTAAAATGTTTTTCTCACGTATAGACATGTATTGTACTATAAATAAATAAAGGTAGTACACACACCAATAGAAGCCACTTCTTCCAATGGCCAGGAAAGATTTCTTGCGTTTATTGACTATTTTTATATAAATGACTGGTTGTATTTGAAATGCTTTTTCAGAATCAAATTTGCTGTTCGACTTCTAATATGATCACTAGCAAATTCGAAAACATGGCCAGAAATCGCATGCTGTTGCAACTTTTTTAATTGCTAGACTATTGCACTGGGCTAATTTGATTATATATTTGACAGGTTATGACATATATATTCCCAACGACATGTATTTTCCTTTCCAAGTTGTGTAGTTTGGGGTCAGAAATATCAGACGATATCTGCTAGGCTGCAGGTATTTGATAGTTTAATATGTATGTATAATAATGATATCTAGCCTCTTGTAATTCTACTTTAGAAAGGCCATATTTTAACTCCCGCTGTTCGGTGGGGTGATAAAGATTTTGCGTTGTCTGTCTGGCTGTTGTGCTTATTGTTTGCCTTTCCGTCCGCCCATTCGGCATCCGTCCGTCACACTTTCATTGGAGCATAAAGGCAAACTATTTTAGTGAAGTGCGCAAGAATCATAACTCACGTTTGCAAAATTTGTCGTGGGCATAATTCAAGCTGAAATGTCTTTTGTAGTTCTCTGAGCATCAGTTAATAGGTATTGGGTATTCACCAATGGATCCGGATAAATATGTCATGGAGAGAGAAGAAAGTGTGCAGTACATAAATCTATTGCATGATTTTGAATTATTGCCATCTTCGTAATATTTTAAGTTTAAAGTTCTGTATTGTACATAAGAAGAACAATTATTTACTCGAAACTTAAACTTAAAGGCAAAGTGCAGTTTCTCATAATCATACTTGTTTTTAGTTATTATTTATCTCTCTATTTGTCATCAAGGGTGTGAAAAGGTATTGGAGATATCAAGTTGAAATCAAGTTGAAACTTTACAGCAAGATTAATCTCATTAAAAGAGCTTTACTGACTTTAAAAAAAGTATAAAAACATACAATATTGAATTCTTACACATGTCAAAGAAACAACTTAATTTGTTATGCTTAGTAATTTTTCATATTCATTTTTTGTCAAGATATTTTGATGTATCTTATGTTTTAATTTTTTGCATCTTTAAAGTTTATATCCCACATTCACCATTATAAGATAAATCAAAAATATCAAAGTTATTCATTACAAGTCTAATTTGATGTAATGAATTTGATAAATTGCATTTGACATTGATACTTTCTGGATGAGAAAATAATCATAAAACTAAGAATATAATTAAACAAACCAAACTGCGGAAAGTGTTCTTTAGGTCGGCCATGCATATCAAAATTAAACGTAGAAATATCAATTGATATTTTTCGACATTGTTGCAAAACCAACATATAAATATTACATTTCAAGTAATAAATTGTTTTATTATAGAACATATTTTTTAAAAAGGATTCTCAAATTTACCACCAATTAGACTTATCAACACTTTAACTATTGTGGAAAACAAATAGAAAAGAAACATGTTTTAAAATTGATAAAGCAGACAAGTTTCATATCTTTTACAGAATTTTAATTATGTTAATGAGATGTCTATTTCAATGTTAAATGTAAAAAAACATCGGAAATGGATCATTAAATGAACAGACAAGACGAGAACTATAGGACATGACCGTAGTCAATATTAAATAATTCAGATTATTATCTGTTTTGAGAAATACCACCTTGAATTTTTCCAAATGTGCTAATTTTTTAGACAGTTCAAAAAGGTTTTATAAGTTTAATTAATTTGAATATTGCATTGACCTAAGAACCTTCCTTTAATTAAAATAATTACAATAATCAAATTTTAGCGTGACTTAATGCAAAAACTTTGTCATTATCAGAGATTTTATTTAAAAGAATATTAAATACACTTGATATTATAAAGTAGCAATTTCTCTAACAAATCTTAGCACTGACAGCATATAAAGTAGTTGTATAAAATAGCTAAAGTGCGTTTATGTTGAACCATTATAATTGTACTGAAGTTAAAATAGCACATGAAAATGTACTTATTTTCAGACAGGTAAAAAAGGTTTTGTCAGATTAATTATAATAATTTGAATATTGCATTGACCAAAGAACCTTCTTTTAATTAATATAATTACAATAATCAAATTTTAGCGTGACTTAATGCAAAAACATTGTAATTATCATAGATTTTATTACAAAGAATATTAATACACTTAATTTGGTAAAGTAGCAATTTCTCTTATTAATCTTAGAATTGAACTGAAAGCATGGTTGCTAAAATAGCTAAAGTGCATTTTTGTTGAAACATTATAATTGACACTGAAATTAAAATAGCACATGAACATTCTTTATACCCGTAATTGACACGTTTTCAGTCATATTTGAAAAGGAAGTAGTTAACTAATACAAAAAATCCAAAAGAAACACCCAATTTGTCTTGCTTAACAGTGTAATTTTATATGTGTAATAATTGCTGAGCTTTGTCGTCTTTTATACCTGCATTTTATAAATTTTTGAGAATATTTTGCCTTAAATGTAAACATTCTTTTAGTTTCATCCCCACGGTAACAATAGTTCGTACACAAATTTTAGAATGCTGATAAAAATTTTACTTAGTTCGTGCATGCGCACGGAAAATACTGCCTTGAATTTTTGCATATTTGCTTATTTTCAGACAGTTTAATAAAGTTTTATAAGATTCATTAATTTGAAGATATCATTGACCTAAGAACCTTCCTATATTAAGCAATTTTAGCGTGCCTTAATGCAAAAACATTGCAATTATCAGAGACTTTATTACGCAGGTTATTAAATACACTTAATATGTTAAAGTAAAATTTTCTAACTTACAGCATAAATGCTAAAATAGCTAAAGTGCGTTTATATTGAACAATTATTATTACCACTGAAGTTTAAATAGCACATACCATTCTTCATTAAGGTTATAAATATCGTTTTATGTTATATTTGTGGAGGAAGTAATCTTCAGATATATTTGAAAAAAAATGTACCTTTTTTCAAATTTGTTGACTTACGTGTTTCGAAAAGGAACAAAAAATAAAACATCTATCATACTAAAAGAGTTTGAACTTTCAAAATCCTTGTGATAATTTATAAGTACATGCTCTTTGCAAATATGATTGCATTTACTATTTATACATCCATGCATCTACCAATCACGTTACGAACAGCGTAACATTTTAATATTTTACACATTAAATGTAATTTATAAGAACTGTTAGTGCTTTCTGCTGGATAAAATTACTTTATTTGGTCACTTGGCATATGTTTTATTTACTATGAAAAACACTTTTTTATTTTCTATGAAACTGTCACTAATCTGGAGCGTGTGATGTTTTTAGTCTTTTAAACATAATGATGGTCTCTGGTGCACCTAACTGGCATCTTGATTGAACAGCACTCCTAGAGTCATTTATCTCTTCATGTGGTTTCTATGACTACAAACAAAAGTAAAGTATATCAATGAAAATAATTATGTTTGTCTACAGCTTATGCAATGTGTATTTTTTAAATGTATTTATGATGCTGTAATATTACATTAAGTTGATATAGCATACTTTTATATATTTATGCTTAATTTCACTTGATCTAAAATAAAAGTCAGAAAACCGTAGGCTAGCTTTATAATTGAAGGCTGGTACTATCCACTATCCTTTTTATTCTTGACAGCATTATTCAATGATTGGATGCCAATTTAAATAAGTCAAATTGAATCGATATTTTCAGTCATATTTGAAAAAGAAGAAGTTTAGATTTACCAGTTTAAGCAGTTGGAATGAAAGTTGATGACTTTTCGATATATAAGATATTTTATAATCAATATTGTTTTGATCTTTATTTACGTTAATGTAGATAAACTACTTATTCCATACCAATGTATATGTTAGCTTCAAAGAAGTGGCATGAATAACAAAATTTACAGAAACTAATATTTATTAATAAGTACACTAGATAAAGTTGAAACAAAATTTGTTTTGACATTTAAGGTAGAAATATTGTATTATCCATAGAAAAAAAATGAAATAACTTTACACAAAATATTTTGGTCGAGGATAAACATTTTACTTTAATAATGCTTTTTACTTGGTCATTCATAGCAAACATTTTCTATGTTATCAGACTTCCCTTGCTCAACATGCCAATTCTAGAAAGATTACTCCTCGGCAACAATGAATCAGAAGTATCTTTAGAAAAGACACTCGGCCGAAGTAAAACTTGTTTACATGCAAAATAATGTTATTTTTAAGTTTTCAATATAAAAAGAAATGATAGCAATGCTTGCATAACAATGACATAATAACTACTTCATGTAGCTAAGAAACTACCACTTTTGTAAACATTGAAATTAAATTTTAGTGTATTGATATTGATGATTTTTCAAAGAAGGACAACTTCTATTTTAGGTGTCTCTTTTACTTTTTTACGTTTGACTTTATAAATTTTGTAATCAATTACAAATTAACCTTAAAGTTAAAAACCTATCCTCAGTCCTGTACATTTTATTTTAGAACTATCATTTACATTATTTTATAGTGGCAAAACTATTCCCTACATTATTTTTAGAGCTATCCTTAACATATTGTTTTAGAATGGTTAGTTTAGAATAGTTAGAACTGTCCTTTACATTTCATTTTAGAAATTTTTGTAATCTTAAAATGACCAATGAAACTTCTTCTTAAATCCAGTCCTTCCCTGTTAATATTACATGAAGTCAAACTGATAACAGACGGACTTCGTCATTAAAAAAAAATAACAAGAAATAATTGTAGTAATTGGAAATCGCAAATCGTTTTTGTTTAGTTTGTTCATTGAAAGATGATAGAAAGTATACCATATTACACAATCTGCACATGCAGATATAATTTTTTAGCCACTATACAGTACACAATTTACTAAGATCCCAGTATCAAAACGAAAATTTACATTGACCTTTTTCTGTTGCTTGATAATTTTTATATTTTTCCACGTACAGACATATGTTGATATATCGTATAAGTGGTTACATTTTCTTAAATCAGTAATTTGGATCTTTCCATAAAAGGTATAGACATCAGCCTTGCAAACAAGAAGAATGTTACTTGTTTAGATTCCTCATTTCAATGAATAAATTGGCTTCCATAAAACAACACGTTTTACTTTCTGCGAAATTACGAGATGGAAAAGATCTTTATTCCACGAAAAAGCACAAAAAGACGAACTTATGTTCACATAGTTTTATGGCTCTTTCATTTAGTTTTATTGACTCAACAGAATTAACGAAGTTCCAGACTGTATTTTCAATGACGACTTGACTCACGAAACCAAATACAAAATCCCCGTTTGTTCAATAAAGATATAAAAATGTTCTCAAAACCTAAAATGTTCTTCAACATAAAAACCAAGGAAACAAAATGGAAAGCATTATTTTGGCATTTTCGTTTCTACAAATTGCAATTTTATTCATTATAATCCGAAGCAAACAAGTTTTTTGTCACATATTTAAATATAAGTAAAATAAGTGAAAGAAGAGGCATTACATTACATTATATTACATTACATTACATAAATCAAACGTCATTCAAATACAACACAGTTCATTTAAATATCCGGATAAAGGGCGATTCCTTGGAAGCATTTTAAACAACAACTAAACCCGACTGCAAAACAACTTCTTGCACCTTGCATTGATCACATTCTAGAGTTCTCTCCCAGGAACAAACCAATAATTGTGCCGTATGAGAATATAGTCGTATCGAGAGTATGGCCCAATAAAAAAACAACAGATAGGTGTTGCGTGAAAAAAACAAACTTACTGATATCTTGCTAAATAAAGAAAATACAATGAAAGGAAACAGTTATATTGTTATCAATCGTTGAAAAATAATTCATAATAATGGGATCAGTATGTGTATTAAAATGCAATGTCACATAAAATCCAAATGATTTGATTTCTCTTAAAAAAACAAACGAAAATATATTCATTAGACAAACCAAACATATAAATATCAAAAAGAATATTAAATTTCATCGAAGCAAAGGCAGTTCTAGATAATATGCCATCCGAGTTATATAGCATGATATTACTTTGTTTCCGTTGTTCTTTAGTGATTCCGTTTATTTCTATTTCAGCCTTTTTTAATGTCAAAAAATCTGAAAACAAAAGGTTACACTTTGATCAGTTATGTTTTTTGGGTTTTTTTTTTTTTTTTTTTTTTTTTTTTTTGGGGGGGGGGGGGGAATTATTTCATTCACTCTTCATCATTAGAACTATCTGCATGCCACTATACCTGATTTCCTTTTTATGACAAACGAATCAAAAATCGTTTACTTAATATTTCTCGAAAAGGTACCCTGATAACTAGGTTTTTCATTGATACGTTTTTCTCTCATATGATATTCCTTTTGTTTTCAGCCCTTTGGTTTGCATTTCTTACTTTTTTCGGTTTTGTTTTTGGTATTATTTTTCATATTAAATTCTGCGTTCTGTGAACGGCGCCTTGGCTCGTCTTAATTCCCATTTGTGTATTTTGTACAATGACTAGCACGATCATTGACATTCATTTTTTTGGGAAATATTCGCTTCATGTCATGATAGGATAATGACATCAGTAAAAACTGTAATATCTTTTTACAGCTTAAAGCTGCGACCAAGACGGATTAATCATTCTTCTTTTATTGCCATTACCAGACTTAACTGACTGCACTAAGATGAGTGAGTTTCTTTCCTTTTATAATCTTCACCTTAATGAGGCTATTTGGTGGCTAATTGCAAACAATCATGATTTCCTGCGATATTTAAGACATTTTCTTTTCTATTCATGAAAATCGTTAACATTGTCTCACTTTTTTCGCAATATTTGTTTGTTTCAAATTATTTCTTTTTATTGAATTTTCATGGATATCAATAAATAGAAAAAGAATTTTTGAAATGTTTCACATTTACTTGCGATATATGATAATTTATCATCATTGAGTTAAATTGTGATAAATATAAATTGAATATTATATTTTTATTTCGTTGCTCAGTCCAGTAAACGACTAACTGCTGATAATTTCGACTGACATAACCAAGTAACTTATATCATAAATCATAAAAATAGTTACACACGAATTACACTTATCTATTTGAGACAAATAAAAAATCATTCTATTCTTTCATATGTAATTCTCAAGAGATATTCAAGAGATATGTGGAATTTCATATATATATTTTTGGCTTATCTGTATTCAAATCGTTATAAATTTTACTTGTATTTAAGTTACAAATTGTCACTTGAATAGGATAATTACCATGATGTTTTGATATTAAAAATAAGCAAAACTTATAAACAGTCTAACAGGTAAGATAGTAAATGAAAGTGAAAATGGAAGAAAAAATTCTCTTTTTTTTAATAGATAAAATTTTCTTCGTTCAAAATTATGGCGTTTGTTTCAGAACAAAATTAAAATACGCCGGGCGTTACTTTCTTACAGATTGTTAGGCTCCCTCAGCAACTAAGAGAATATTTGTAAGAAATGAAGGGCAGTGAAACATTCGACCGATGCGCAGGAAAGTGGCAAATTGATAGCCATTTTATTCTTATACACCCCCTTTATCAATAATAAGGTCAGTTTTCTTATTTTCTTATATTTAATCAGGAATAATAAACGGGTGGTGAATAAGTGAAAAAAATAAAACACTTAAAAATCATATAAAGTTACGTTTTAAATATCACTCGTACAACTAGTTAGTTAATGGTTAACATGAATTAATAATTCATTTCACAATTGACTATGGCAACATTCTTAATCCTTAGGCATTTAACATGTACTGATTTAACGCCGATAAGCTACTTTAAATGCATCTCTTGTTTTACTCAGACTGTTTGCATGATAAAATGGTCGATACAAAATCATCAAAAAGGTAATGGATTAGTAACTTTAGCAAATGTTGGTTTCCGTTAACAATGCAAGATTTCATTGTGACTTCCATTTATAGAATGGCATTTCATTGTTATAAAACATGTCGATCCTTCGTAGATGAGCTTTAATGACCGTAATTATCTAACAGTCTTTGATGTAAGAGTCTTTTGTTCCTACTTTGTTCCTACTAATTGTTTCCGGTTTACTCGTTTCAGGTACAAATGCATCTCTACATGTCAATTTATTTTTGAAAGGTATAAGAATATACAAAATGGGAACATAAACTCGACAAAATTAAAAAGAATAAAATGATTGTAAGCTCGATTGGATTTAGCTTGTTCATGTACATTTACGTTTTGCCAACCGTTCTTTCACTAAAAATCCTGTTATGAAAATGTATATCTGAGCAAAAATGTCCGTTTACGGTTGATTAATTAGTCAAACACGTTTCGTTACCACTAAGCATTTATAGCATTATTACTCTTAAACTTAATATAACTTGATATAACGACAACAAAGATTGATATTATATATAAAAAAGCCATTATTCTACCAACGACATTGCATTTAAGTCTTGAGCAATCAGTAAAATATTTTGAGTATAGTTAGATATCCTGCTGAAAAATAACATTCATTTAAATTTCCTTTAATGCAATTAACACAATCCATGTTCTGAACCTGAGAGAATATATACCCTTGTAAATCTTAGATTTAAAGTTTTTAGAGCATTCCAAATGGTATAATTAAACCTTTTGTCATTAAACATAGATGTCTTTTATTGTTTCTATTTCTGTTCTTAAACAACATTTATGTGTGCAGCAGCATTATTTAAATTACTTGATCTTAACGTATCTAGAAATGGCAGCATTGCAATCCTTTATAGTTAGTTAGAGGTCATTAATTTACTTGCTCAATAAATCGACTTTGGATCTCTGTCGTTCATAGAGATTTTTTGGATCTCTACGTTCATAGAAATTTTTGGATCTCTTTCGACCATAGATATTTATTATTTTCTCGCTTAAAAAACCCCAGATCATTCTCCTTTGAAGTGGTAAGTTCTAGGGAAATCTCAAATATTTATTAAAATATACAGTGAATCTTATAAGAGATGATTTTTTTCTTTGCCTAAGCAGGAAAACAGGAAAAATAATAAAACGCCAAAATTCATTGTGATAATAATGAATTTTATACCGATATTTGAAACTTCTTTTTAAATTCTTTGACGAGCAAAAAAGTAAATAATAGAACTAATGAGTATGTTAAGTTGCTTAATGTAGCGTCAAATTAACTCATTAGCGGTTTCACTAAAGGCTATTTTAAAAACCAAGAAAAAAAACCTTGTGACAATTAAAACATATTAATTGCTCAATCTAACGTGACTCCACATATTCGTTATAATTGTTTTACGTAAACAAAACACGGAAAATAAGAGTATTGAACACGCGAAGTAAGAGAATTCAATCAACAGTTGGAAACTTTTCATGCAGTCAATTTAAAACAATAAATTAAAAGCAAAGTAAGTTGTATCATATAACATGTTCGTAATCATTTTATGGACTTTAAACAGTCTGCATTTAGTTAAACACCATCAATAGAAAAGAGAAATACAGAATGTTACGAGCTTTTTCTTCACATGAATTTCTTTGGTTATTACATCACATATAGAAAAAAATTGGTTTAACATTTGATTTAAATTACTTTAACGTTTCAGTAATGTCAACAAGTGAATAATATTTAGTACTTATGAATATGTTGAGTTGATTAATGAAGCTGTTCAATTAAAAATATTCTAATACATGTACCAAGAAAGAAAGCACAACTTAAAACCTTCAAACCGATCAAATCTGCTTAAATATGCGTATTTATTTTAATTCTTTTTAAAGCGTCATCTGTTTCTTTTCTTATTCTTAAGATTCGATCATAAATGCTTGAAAATGTGATCATAAAAAAATCAGCCGCCATGTGTATAAGACATTATGCACTTAAGTCACACATATACATTTGTATTAGCATATTTAATCAATTTATCATTGTCACTCATAAATATAATTCATATTTATATTTAAATTTACCTTTTCAACAGCCATTTCCACAGTGATTTCAACAGCTAATCCAAATGCCCTTGGTCCACTGTGCGGTACAAGCAAACCAAGGTTGTATTTCTTGCAGTCCGCCATCAATGCATAGATAAATAACAAAACATTTAAAATCCGATGTATCATTTTTTGAAATAAGAGGTATCATTCCATAATGAAACACACCTGTACCTCATGAAATAACTTCTCGAGTAAACTCCTACTTTGTTATTATTTCCTTAGAGAGTCTCTTTGATGGCTACTTATATGTTTTCACAATTTTCTGCGAACTTAAGTAAAGTCATATTCTACTGTTTAGCGTCTTTAAAATTGCATTAATTTTTATCTCCTTACCTAGTTGATCAAAATAATTGTCAATATTACTGGAGTGTCCATATTTTTAGTCATTTCTTCACTTATTATTCATTTAAATGACACACATAAAAGCAAATTGTGCACATTACATGTTCTGGATATTTGCTAAATATAGAATTATGTCTTTTGTCATTTACAGATACGGTTGAAAATTGAGTGATAGTTTTCACAATTAAATCTAACCAGTGACGGTTGTGTTTATGTCAAACCGACTTTGCTATGTTACGTGATCAAATAAAACTATTTCACATGAGCGTACTATACAATATACATAAACAAAACAAAAATCGGTTAATAAATATTAAGCAACAATTGTCCTGAAACCTGATACAAACTGTATCATTATTCAATTCTCTCACAAACTAGTAATTTTTTTTTGATATTCAAAAATATCGTACATGATACCATGTCTGTGCATTACACTACCAATACTAAACAAAAAACTGTAATTGATGTGTTTACTTTAGCAACTATTGGTTTCTTTACAAAACGGTCATTTGTCTTGCATAGATTGGATGTTAATTCGTCCAAAATATGTCGATTTCTAGTGGATGAGCTTCCATTTATATAACATTAACAAAAGACGCAATTGACCTTTTGTCTTTGATGTAAAATTCTTTATGTTCACTAATTGTTTCCGTCCATTACGTGTTCACAATCAATGTACATATACATGTCAATGTACATCAGACAAAATTTCCATGAGATGAATGAACTAATTTGTTAGTAACAGTGTAAATAAAATTTTCATAACGATGACATAAGATTGTACGTAATCATTTCAGACATTGTAATAGTGCTATTATCAAGAAAGTATGTGGCTCAATTTTGTTTGGACTATTTGAAATACAGTATAAAATCTGTAGAGGCACATCCATTTGGAGACAAATATATTGGTTTTGTTGTTGCTTTCAGGTGTTGCTCTACAAAGGTAAAATATAGTGGAAATCGTCAGTTTGGACGAAATAATATAGATTTTGTAAAGAGGTAATTGATCTAAAGAGGGTGTCTCTGCAAAGGCTAAACTGTAAGTTATTTTGACATAACTAGAGCCTGGATCATGCGATATCAGTTTAAGTCCCAGCAAGAACTGAATAAGATTGTTTTAGATTATGCGGAGTTATCCAGATATTTGTTTAGTAATGTTCTCATTGAGTTCAGGATTAATTAGATTCAATTTTTATTTACTAGCATTAAATGCATTATTCTTTTTACGTTTTGTTAATTACATCGATATGTAATTGTAACTTTGAATTATTTAGGATACTTTGCATATGGCTATGTTCTGTGTACAAAGGAACTGAAAGAACAAGAAATATATCATTAATGCTCTGTCTGTGTATTTATGTTTCATTTGATCCCGCATTAAGTTTATGTTTAATTAGAAACAACTTGTGATTACTCGCATTAAATGTGTTATTTTTTTACGTTTTATTGATTACATCGACATGCATTTTTTTACTTTGAAACATTTACCATATCTTGCATATGGCTATACAATGTGTTAGCGATGATAGATTGATGTTCACACATTTTATCTTTTTTTATCTGGATATATACAATCGCTACCTTAATTTGTTTTCTCACCGTTACTTTAAGAACGATATATACTTACATGGTGCCATGCTAAGTTTCGCGCTAGATTAAATGGTTTGAATGCTTTTTAATGTTAAATGCGAATAAGTTCCTGTAGATTGTTAAATGAGTTCTATACAGGAAAGATAATTTTAATTCTTTAAACATATTTTGTAAATAAATATTCTGATTTAATACGAATATATATAGATCATTAGGAACAATTGGCTTTACTAAAAATAAAAAGGTTGTAAACTCCGCTTGACTTCTTTTAGATAAAAAATCCTTTAACAGTACTTCGTCCATATTTCTTTGTGTGAACATACTAAACTTGAGAGAATAGTTTCAGACACTAGAAAATTAATTTCATATGTTTTTTATATAGGAAAAACTTAATATGTCTGTAGACATAAAAAGAAATAAAATCTAAATTTAACATAAACACGATATATTTATATAATCATACCAGAAAAACTTCAAACAACACATTGGTACATGTATCCAAATATATTTTCATCCAATGTAGTCAACTATTTTGTCATTAGGCTTTCACATTATTGAGAAAATAAATGTAAAAAGAAAATACATTTTGATTTTACTACAGTAGAATTGTATCTTTTCCCCCTTAAAATAATAAAGTAACCATGGTTTAGTGTAAAAGGCAGATATTAATTGATCAACGTTTTATCAATCTAGCATTCAAATAATGTTCATATAAAATTGCTTCTGTACATGTAAGGTTCTAGAAATACTTTGATTGACCCTAGTGAACAGGTTATATTTATAAAAATGATGATATTTACCTTGATTTATTTAACTTATTTTATTTTAATTTTTAGTTTTTTCTTTCCTTTTCTTTTTAAAAAAAAAATCATTACATTTCATTACATAAAAGTAAGTATTAAAACAACATTATCAGGGGTCAGGGGGTAGAGTCGATATCTAACATTTAGGAGTCTGCCATCTACACTCGTATATTTCAACAACAATTCTGAGGCAGGTCCAGGGATTGTATTCATTTCTATTCTTTAATAACTCAAAATTAACATTATAGGCATACGGAATATGACAATTATTTTAAGTTTAAGAAATAATTTTAAAACTTCTTCTTGCATTGTATCAATTCTCATAAAATGTTGTTTATCACTTTAAAACTATCATAGAGTAAAAGTTGATCAACCTTGCTTTAATGTAAACGAATTATGACTATTATGAGTTATAGTATGAATTCACGCAAATCAATTATAAAAATCCTTCAATTTACAAAGACGTTATGAGAGAACCTGTTACAAAGAAATTACCGATGAAGTTTTGGAGAGAAACCAATTAAGTGACGTAATTTACACAATGTTTAACTATTAAAAAACAAACAGATTAAGGTATGCTAGCTACGTTTCGCGTATGCCTTTAATATCAAGATTTATTATGGTTAGTATGCCAGCATATCACAAATATGATTAGAAAAAAATGTCGTTACACCATCTCGTAAAAGATGACTGCTGATTACAAGCACTCCCTAACCACTCACACAAATTCTCATATATGACCGTTTCACACGAATATGCTCTACTTCCATTTATTTTTTTAAACAGAAGAAACATGTAGTGATTACAATTTAAACAATTATTTTAAAGGATAGTTAAGCTAGGAACAGATATAAAAGTAATCTTTTACTTTTACACAATAATTATCATATTTATTGTGCCACATTTGTGAAATAAATTCTTAATTTCATTATCATTATTATACAACAAATTTCATGACTATTAACTTTGGGACAGCAATTCTTATAGACAAACCTTCCTCAACTAAAATGTAAATTTATATATATATTAGTCACCTTGTACCCGATATAATATCAAAAGAGAAAATTCCATCTCTCCCTCCAAATAACCATTTGAGTGTTGCAGTGACTTAAACATGTTTCTCTTTCTTTTCTTTCATGTATAAAAATGTTTACATTTTGCTCGGCTTAGAAATATTTATTCTTTCATTAAAGTTCCTGTATTAAACATGTATATCTGAGCAATAATGTTCCTTTACGATACAAAAACAGAACAAAGAAATTAGTCAAACACCTTTATTTAATATTGAGCATTTTAAGCATTATTACGTTTAAACTAAATATAGTGTGACACGCATCTTATTAACTCATTACTCATTTAAAGCTATTTTAAAAACCAAGAAAAAAACCTTGTGACAATTAAAACATATTAATTGCTCTATCTATTGTTACTCCACATATTCTTTATAATTGTTTTACGTAAACGAAACACGCAAAATAAGAGTATTGAACACGCGAAGTAAGAGTTTTAAATCAACAGTTGGAAACTTTTCATGCAGTCAATTTAAAAAAAAATAATTTCAAAACAAATTTAGTTGTATCATATAACATGTTCGTAATCATTTTATGGACTAAAAATAGTCTGCATAATTTACTATAGTTATAGTTTATAAAATCCCATAAACACCACAAAAAGAAAAGAGAAAAACAGAATGTTTCGAGCTTTTTCTTCACATGAATTTCTTTGGTTATTACATCACATATAGGAAAAAAAAGATTTAACACTTGATTTAAATGACTTTAACGTTTCAGTA
The DNA here is from genome assembly GCF_026571515.1 of Ruditapes philippinarum. NCBI lineage: Eukaryota > Metazoa > Mollusca > Bivalvia > Venerida > Veneridae > Ruditapes > Ruditapes philippinarum. The sequence continues at coordinate 208,200 of NW_026862255.1, read as the reverse complement.
ATGTCAACAAGTAAATAATATTTAGTACTAATGAATATGTTAAGTTGATTAATGAAGCTGTTCAATTAAATAAATATAATACCAAGAAAGACCTTGTGTAAATTAAAAGATATTAATTGCTCCACCGAATGCAACTGCACATAAACAAACATCCAACTGATATTTAATAGCTTAGCACAACTTAAAACCTTCAAACCGATCAAATCTGCTTTTAATATAAGTATATATTTTAATTCTTCATCTGTTACTTTTCGTATGCTTAAGATTCGATCATAAATGCTTGAAAATGTGATCATAAAAAATTCAGCCGCCATGTCTATAAGATATAATGCACTTTAGCCATACATATATTATCAGATTTAATCAATTTATCATTTCACTCATAAATATACGTCATATTTATATTTAAATTTACCTTCTCAACAGCCATTTCCACAGTTATTTCAACAGCTAATCCAAATGCCCTTGGTCCACTGTGCGGTACAAGCAAACCAAAGTTGTATTTCCTGCAGTCCGCCATCAACGCATATACATGTATTAATAACAAAACATTTAAAATCCGATGTATCATTTTTTGAAATAAGAGGTATAATTCCATAATGAAACATACCTTAACCTCATGAAATAACTTCTCGAGTAAACTCCTACTTTGTTATTATTTCCTTAGATAGTCTCTTTGATGGCTAATTATATATGTTTTCACAATTTTCTGCGACATTAAGTAAAAGCCATATTCTACTGCTTAGCGTCTTTAAAATTGCATCAATTTTTATCTCCTTACTTAGTTGTTCAAAATATGTTTTAATATTATTGGAGTGTCCATATTTCTTAGTCATTTCTTCACTAATTATTCATTTAAATGACACACATAAAAGCAAATTGTGCACCTGGATATTTGCTTAATATAGCATTTTTTTGTCATTTACAGATACGGTTGAAAATTTAGTGATAGTTAAGTCTGATCAATTAAGTCTAACAATAGACCGTTGTTTATGTCAAAATAACTTGTTACGTGATCAAATAAAACAATTTCACATGAGCGTACTATACAATATACATAAACAAAACAAAAATCGGTAAATAGATATTAAGCAACGATTGTCCTGAAACTTGATACATACTGTATCATTATGTAATTCTCTCACAAAATAGTAATTTCTTTTTGTTATTCCAGAATATCGTACATGATACCATGTCTGCGCATTCCACTGCCAACACCAAACAAAAACTGAAATTGATGTGTTTACTTAAGCAAATATTGGTTTCCTTACAAAACGGTCATTTGTCTTGCATAGATTGGATGTTAATTGGTCCAAAATAAGTCGATTTCTAGTGGATGAGCTTTAATTTATATAACATTGACAAATGACGTAATTGACCATTTGTCTTTGATGTAAAATTGTCTCATGTTCACTAATTGTTTCCGTCCATTACGTGTTCACAATCAATGTACATATACATGTAAATGTACATCAGAATGTACATATACATGTAAATGTACATCAGACAATTTTCATGAGATGAATGAACTAATTTGTAAGCAACAGTGTAAATAAAGTTTTCATAACGAGGACATAAGATTGTATGTTATCATTTTAGACATGGTAATAGTGCTATTATCAAGAAAGTGTGAAGCTCAATTTTGTTTGGACTATTTGAAATACATTGTAACCTATGTAGAGCCACATCCATTTGGAGACAAATATATTGGTTTTGTTGTTGCTCACAGGTGTTGCTCTACAAAGGTAAAATATATATTGGAAATCTTAAGTTTGGACGAAATAATATAGATTTTGTAAAAAGATAATTGATCTACAGAGGGTCTCTCTGCAAAGGCTATACTGTAAGTTATTTTGACATATCAAGAGCCTGGATCATGCGATATCAGTTAAAGTCCTAAGATTGTTTTAGATTTAGCGGAGATATACAGATATTTGTTTAGTAATGTTCTCATTGAGTTTAGGATGAATTAGAATCAACTTTTGTTTACTAGCATTAAAATGTGTTATTCTTTTTACGTTTTGTTAATTACATCGACATGTACTTGTAACTTTGAATTATTTAGGATACTTTGCATATGGCTATGTTCTGCGTACAAAGGAACTGAAAGAAAAGAAATATATCATTAATGCTCTGTCTGTGTATTTATGTTTCATTTGATCCCGCATTAAGTTTATGTTTAATTAGAAACAGCTTGTTATTACTAGCATTAAATGTGTTATTCTTTTTACGTTTTATTGATTACATCGACATGCATTTTTTTTTACTTTGAAATATTTATCAGAACAGAACAGAACAGAACAGAGTTTATTTCATAACTTGTACACACATAGGTACATCGTTATAACAAGCATTTTGAAATATAATTATAGGTCACATATTTTACAATTACAATTACACATAAAGAAAAAACAAATCAATACAATACTGAGCAATGGGATATTTAATACATACAATGTAATACATTACATATACTGACAAAACTCCTTTAATCAATTATATATTCATATCTTTAAATGAATAATGAAGAGTACTAAATTTAAGCGGAGAACAAACTATAACTTCGCTTTTAATCGAATTTGTTTGACAAATTATTTATATAATAAACAGAAAGAACATGAAGGTATATATAATCAAAACTGCATCTTAATACTATTGAAGATTTCTAAAATAATCATTTAGTCTTATGTTTGCCTTTTTTAAATAATAACATAAGTTTGTAAGTACTTTTTGGCTTTTAGATTGAAGGAGTTCTATAAATTTGACCATACTAGGCCTAATGTAATAATAACGCTTAATATATTGACTACGTAGATTTTCATAAGCACTGCATTGTAAAACAAAATGATATTCGTCTTCGAGTTTGTTAGCATCACATAATTGACAAGTTCTTTCGTGGCGTTCTACACGGCCTCGACCATACCTTCCGGACTCAATTCTAAGTCTGTGGGAGGACACTAGCGCTTCTACATGATTTACAATTAATCTTATCTAAATATAATTCAGAACAGAACTTTTCTGTTACATATGAATATAGATGACTGAGCACACCATTACTAGATACATCTGCACGCCATTCTTGTAAATAACAATCAATAAGTCTTTGTTTAAAAATAGGTAAGAACTGTTTCAACAATACACTATCGGGAAAATTCCATATTTCGGCAAAACCAAGTACCGCAAGCAGTTTTTTAATTTTACATGGCCAGTTATTTGTGCCATTTTCACATTTGTCACGGGCATTTTCGTAAATGCATTTTAATATAATGTTATCCGTATTCAGTAATTTAAACCAATACTTTATTATATGTGTGTACCTAGTGATAAATAACGGATACCTCCCTAATTCCCCGTAGACCGATACGTTACTTGTACTTAATTTAACGCCCAAAATCGTTTTACAGTATTTGAGATGTACACGTTCTAACTCTTTGGACTTAGTGAAGCCCCAAACCGGGCAGGCATAGTTTAAAATAGATCCCACAAAAGCATCAAACAATTGAAGCGATATCGAAGGGCTAAGTTCATATTGTATTATATTATTTAACAGTATATTTGAGGCTTTTAAGGCCTTTCCGACTATGTACAGGTTATTTAATACGAATGAGCCGGTATAATTAAACACCACCCCTAGGTAGTTGAAGTCATGAACTATTTCAAGAGGCACATTATTGAAATGCCAGCGCTCATTACATTTTAGCCCACCCCTACGACGAAACACCACTATCTTAGTCTTAGATGTGTTAACTTGTAGGCCCCAGTACTGGCAGTACTCGTATAATTTGTTTTAACTGGCCTGCAAATCTTGAACAGAATGTCCAATAATTGCCTTATTTTTGGCGAATAGCAGTGTGATAAGGCACATATCATAAATAGATAAACCTGATTTAATGGATCCTTGCAGGAAAAGTTTCAAGTCTTCAAGAAAAAGGGCAAACATGACTGGCGAATTATTTAGGCCTTGCCTCAATCCAATAGAAATATTGAAAAAGTCAGAATAGGAATGTTTAACACAAGACTTAACTATATTATACATAGACCTAAACATTTTTGAAAGTTTTCCATCCAACCCAAGATGATACAATTTAAACCACAGTGCCTGTCGATAAACGGAGTCAAAGGCCTTTTGTAGATCTACAAATGCACATGGCAAACGTGACCCTTGTGAAATAACATGTTCTATGAGGTTATGTAATGCAAATATAGCATCTACAGTGCTGTGACCCTTTCTGAAACCGAACTGGGCGTCAGATAGAATATTATAACTTTCGACCTAGCTGTTAACACACCGGTGAATAGTTTTCCAAGATTACTCAAAAGTGTAATGCCCCTATAGTTGTTAGGGTCAATTTTACTTCCCTTTTTGTGGATCGGTATTATATAACCTTGTGCCAATATATCTGGGAAATAACCTGAATTAAAAACAATATTAAAAAGATCTGTTAGATGGCCTTCAATGATATCAATCGATTCGCCACGGCTATAATAGGTAAAACCACAAGAATTATCTAACTGGCCTAATATCCCGTTAGCTACCCGCAAACCGGTTGCTTTACACAATTCAAGCATTTTGTGACCGCGTGTATTGCATTTATTATCAAGCGAGGCCCTAACAAGGTGATTATCGGAAACATAAAAGTCCGGATCATAATTTCTAATATTTTTGTCACAAACAATATAGTCAGGTTTGTTACCAATACGACAGTCATATGGCTATATAATGTGTAAGCGATGATAAATTGATGTTCACACATTTTATCTAAAACAAAAATCGTATTTTTATCTGGATATATACAATCGCTACCTTAATTTGTTTTCTCATCGTTACTTAAAGAACGATATATACTTACATGGTGCCATGCTAAGTTTCGCGCTAGATTAAATGGTTTGAATGCTTTTTAATGTTAAATGTGAATTAGTTCCTGTAGATTTTTAAATGAGTTCTATACAGGAAAGATAATTTTAATTTTTTAAACATATTTTTGTAAATAAATATTCTGATTTAATACGAATATATATAGATCATTAGGAACAATTGGCTAAACTAAAAATAAAAAGGTTGAAAACTTCGCTTGACTTTTTTTAGATAAAAAATCCTTTAACAGTACTTCATCCAGATTTCTTACTAAACTTGAGAGAATAGTTTCAGAATATCATATGTTTTTCAAATTTGGGAAAACCTAATATGTCTGTACACATAAAAAGAAATAAAATCTAAATTTAACATAAACACAATATATTTATATAATCATACCAGAAAAACTTCAAACAACACATTGGTATCCAAATATATTTTCATTCAATGTAGTCAACTATTTTGTCATTAGGCTTTCACATTATTGAGAAAATAAATGTAAAAAGAAAATACATTTTGATTTTACTACAGTAGAATTGTATCTTTTCCCCCTTAAAATAATAAAATAACTATGGTATAGTGTAAAATGCAAATATAAATTGATCAACCTTTTATCTAGCATTCAAGTAATGTTCATATAAAATTGCTTCTGTACATGTAAGGATTATTGATATAGTGAACAGGTTATATTTATAAAAATGATGATATTTACCTTGATTTATTTAACTTTTTTTTAAAATTTTAAGTTTTTATTTCTTTTTCATTTTTTAAAAATTTCATTACATATAAGTAAGTATTAAAACAACATTATCAGGGATCAGGGGGTAGAGTCGATATCTAACATTTAGGAGTCTGCCATCTACACTCGTACATTTCAACAACAATTCTGAGGCAGGTCCAGGGATTGTATTCAATTCTATTTTTTAATAACTCAAAATTTACATTAAAGGCATACGGAATATGACACTAATTTTAAGTTCAAGAAATTTTGAAACTTCTTCTTGCACTGTATCATTTCTCATAAAATGTTGTTTATCACTTTAAAACTATCATAGTGTAAAAGTTGATCAACCTTGCTTTAATGTAAAACGGATTATGACTTATAAGTTATAGCATGAATTCACGCAAATCAATTATAAAGCTCCTTCAATTTACAATGACGTTATGAGAGTACCTGTTATAAACGAGTTACTGATGACTTTTGGGGAGAAACCAATTAAGTGACGTAATTTACACAATTAATAACTATTAAAAAACAAACAGATTAAGATACGCCAGCTATGTTTTGCGTATGCCTTTTATATCAGGATTTATTATGGTTAGAATGAAAGCATATCACAAATATGATTAGAAGAAAAATGTCGTTACACAATCTCGTAAAAGTACAATCACTCCCTAACCACTCACACAAATTGTCATATATGACCGTTTCACACGAATATGCTCTACTTCCATTTATTTTTTTAAACAGAAGAAACATTTAGTGATTAAAACAGAAGAAACATTTAGTGATTACAATATAAACAATTATTGTAAAGGATAGTTAAGCTAGGAACAGATATAAAGGTAATCTTCTTACTTTTACACAAAAAATATCATATTTATAGTGCCACATATGTAAATAAATTTTTAATTTCATTATCATTATTATACAACAAATTTCATGACTATTAATTTTGGGACAGCAATTCTTATAGACAACCTTCCTCAACTAAAATGTAAATTTATATAACTATTAGTCACCTTGTACCCGATATAATATCAAATGAGAAAATTCCATCTCTCGCTTCAAACAACCATTTGAGTGTTGCAGTGACTTAAACATGTTTCCCTTTCTTTTCTTTCATATATAAAAAATCTTTACATTTTGCTCGGCTTAGAAATATATATTCTTACATTAAAGTTCCTGTTTTAAACATGTATATTTGAGCAAAAATGTTCCTTTACGGTACAAAAACAGAACAAAGAAATTAGTCAAACACCTTTATTTAACAATGAGCATTTTTAGCATTATTACTTTTAAACTAAATATAGCGTGATAATGATTGAAAATATCCAAAGGCACTTTTCTATCAACGATATTGTATTTAAGTCATGAGCAAGCAGTGGATATACTTTGAGAAAAGTAAGATATCCTGCTCAAAAATTACATTCATGTAAATTCCCTTTAATGCAATTAACAAAATCCTTGTTCTGAACATGAGAGAATAAATACCTTAGTAAATCTTGTTTCTAGAACATTCCAGACGAAATGGTATAATTAAGTCTTTTGTCATTAAACATAGAATGTATTTTATTGTTTCTATTTCTGTTTGTCAACAACCTTTATGCGTGCAACAGCTTTATAGTTTGAATAACTTGATTTTAAATTTTTAGAAATGATAGCATTTCAATTCTTTATAGTTTGTTAGACTTTATTTACTTGATCGCATTTAAAACATCTTTAATCTACTTTGGATTTTTATCGTCCATAAAGGTTTATTATTTCCTAATTTCAAAAGAAAACAGATCTTTCTGTTTTGAGTTCATTAGTTATAGGGAAAACTCAAATACTTTTAAAATACAAAGTGAAACTCGTAGGAGATGAATCTTTTTGTTTGCCTAACCAGGAAGACAGGAATGCAATAAAACGCTTTACATTCTTGGTTATTGTGTTGCATTTTCTACTAATATTTGAAACTTCTTTTTAAATTATTTGACGAGCAGAAATGAAAAAATAGTACTAATGAATATGTTGATTTAATTTAAGAAGCATCTTATTTACTCATTACCGGTTTCACCAAAAGCTATTTTAAAAACCAAGAAAAAGCCTTGTTACTATTAAAACATTAATTGCTCAACCTAACGTAACTGCACACATTTGTCATAATTATTTTACGTAAACGAAACACGAAATATAAGAGCATTGATCACGCGAAGTAAGAGTATTGAATCAACAGTTGGAAACTTTTCATGCAATCAATATAAAACAATAATTTAAAAACATAGTTATAAAATCCCATAAACACCACAAATAGAAAAGAGAAAAACAGAATGTTACGTGATTTTAAATCACATGAATTTCTTTTGTTATTACATCACATATAGAAAAAAACTGGTTTAACATTTGATTTAAATGACGTTTCAGTAATTTTAACAATTGGATAATATTTAGTACTGATGAATATGTTAAGTTGATTAATGAAGCTGTTCAATTAAAGATATTCTAATACCAAGAAAGACCTTGTGTAAATTAAAAGATATTAATTGCTCAATCTAATGCAACTGCATATAAACAAACATCGAACTGATATTTAATAGCTTAGCACAACTTAAAACCTTCATTCCAATCAAATCTGCGTAGCGTATTTATCTTTTTTTTTGAAAAGTTGTATGTTTCTATTCTTATTCTTAAGATTCGATGATAAATGCTTGAAAATGTGATCATAGAAAATTCAGCGCCATGTGTGTAAGATATTGTGTACATTTGTCACACATATATTAGCATATTTAATAAATTTATCAACGTCACTCATAAATATAAGTCATATTTATATTTTTTACCTTTTCAACAGCCATTCCCACAGTAACTTCAACAGCTAATCCAAATGCCCTTGGCCCACTGTGCGGTACTAGCAAACCAAGGTTGTATTTCCTGCAGTCCGCCAGCAATGCATAGATAAATAACAAAACAGTTAAAATCCGATGTATCATTTTTGGAAACATCCTTCCTTTCTCTTTCATCATGAAACACACCTTTACTTCATGAAATAATTTCTCGAGTAAGCTTTAACTTTGTTTATTATTTACTTAGAGAATCTGTTTGATGGCTAATTACAAATGTTTTCACAATTTTCTGCGACGTTAGACAAAGTCGTATTCTACTACTGCTTAGCGTCTTTAAATTTGCACCAATTTTATCCCATTACTTAGTTGTTCAAAAAGAATCTCAATGTTATTGAAGTGTCAATATTTTTGTGTGATTTCTTTACTTATGCTATAAATAAAAGCAAATTGTGCACTTTACATGATCTTGATATTTGCTAAATATAGAACTATGTCTTGTCATTTACATATATGATTGAAAATTGAGTGATAGTTTTCACAATTAAGTCTAACTAATCACCGTTGATTATGTCAAACTGACTTTGCCATGTCACACGATTAAATAGAAAATATTTCACATGAGCTTACTTTACGTATAGTATTCACAAAAAAATCGATTAAAAGATATTTAGCAAAGATTGTCCTGAAATCTGATACAAACTGTATCATTATTTTAATCCTCTCACAAAATAGTGATTTATTTTTGTTATTCCAGAATATCTACATGATACCATGTCTGCGCATTTCACTACCAATACCAAACAAAAACGGTATTTGATGTGTTAACATTAACAAATATTGGTTTCCTTACAAAACGGTCATTTGTCTTGCATAGATTGGATGTTAATTGGTCCAAAATAGGTCGATTTCTAGTGGATGAGCTTCTTTTCATATAACATTGACAAATGACGTAATTGACCATTTGTCTTTGATGTAAAACTGTTTCATGTTCACTAATTTTTTCCGTCCATTACGTGTTCACAATCAATGTACATATACATATAAATGTACATCAGACAATTTTCATGAGATGAATGAACTAATTTGTAAACAACAGTGTAAATAAAGTTTTCATAACGAGGACATAAGATTATATGCAACCATTTCAGGCAAGCTAATAGTACGTTTATCAAGAAATTTTTGCAACTCACTTCTGGTAGGGCAATTTGAAATACTTTATAACCTCTGCAGAACAAAACTCTTTTGGAGACAAATATATTGGTTTATGTTTCATTTTATTAATAGTTATTGTTAGCTTAAAATTACTTTTGATGCACCCTGAGCATTCAGAAATGGTTTCTCGTTGTGTGCGATGATAAATTGACGTTTAAACATTGTATTCAAAACACAAATAGTATTTCTATCTAATAGTATTTTTATCTGGATATATACAATCGCTACCTTAATTTGATTTTCTACCATTGTTTAAAGAACGATACATACCTATATGCTACCATGCTGAGTTTTTCACTAGATTCAATGGTTTGAATGTTTTTCAATGTTCAAGTGTGAATTAGTTCTTGTAGATTGTGAAATTAGATTCTATACAGGAAGGATATTTATTTATTTTGATCATTGAACTTTAAATGAACTGATGTGAATTCGAAGCTGGGCAAATATTTCACAAATTTAGCGGATTTAAAAATTACTTATACCAAGAGAGAGAATTTTGATATTAACTGGAAGCATCTGATGAATAACTTGATACAATAACCTCTGGATGATATTTACCTTGATTTATTTCCCTTTTTTAAGATTCTTATTTCATTCTTAAGTCTTTACTCTTTTTCCATTTTTTTTTTTATATATTCAGACCAAAAATAATTCAATTCTAGCGATATATTGGTATCACTTTGGTTTTTAATTAGAAGTTGTCAAAATGGTTTTCATAAAGCTTTCAAATAATTGAGAACATTAATTTAAATGGACATGTATAAAGGATAAGTTCCAGAAACACTTTGATTGACGCTACTGAACAGGTTATATTTATAAAATGATGATATTTACCTTGATTTATTTCCCTTTTTTAAGATTCTTATTTCATTCTTAAGTCTTTACTCTTTTTTCATTTTTTAAAAACAAAATATGATTTAAAAACAACATTATTAGGGGATAGAGTAGATATCTAACATTTATGAGTCTGCCACTTACACTTGTATACTCTGAAGAAAATTCTTCAGCAGCTCCAGGTATTGTTCTCATTTTTAATTCTATTAAAACTATTTAATATCTTAATAAAAACACTATGGGCACATGGAATACAACAATAATTTTAATAAATGATTTGAAAAAATAAAATTTCTTCTAAGAGATTGAAAAATCACTTTAATAATATCATAGATTAAAAAATCTTATGAATAGTTGGTCAGTCTTGCTTTTAATAAACACGGATCATGATAATTATGAGTAATAGCATGAATTAACGCAAATCAATTATAGAACTCCTGCAATTTACAATGACGATAAAGAAATTACCAATGAACTTCTTGGGAGAAGCCAATTATTTGACGTAATTAACACCATTTGTAGCTATTAATTAATCAAGCAGATTATGGTTTGTTAATTATCTCAGTCCTTGCAACACGCAGCAATAGAATTAGTCAAACTTTATATGGCTATAAGAAATATGCATTCGGTTTATTCTAAACAAGACATTTAATGTATGATTCTCCTAATGGGTACTAGAAGGAACTGAAGAAAAATGACATCATAAGTCAGTTATATGTCTTAAAGGATACTTAAACAAAATTTACCGTAAGGTTTACGACTTGTGTTCACCTTTTTTACTAAATGTTGGATAAAAATAATATGGGCTTTTTTCCAAAATCTTTATTATCTTCCTGATGAAAAATATATTCCAATTGATTGTTTAGACACAAATGGTAGCGTCAGGTTACAAATCACAAAAGCAAAATGATTACACTCAAAATTTTTGAAAAATGTTTGACAATTTTTCTAGCTCATTTGAATACCCTTCAAAGCGGCAGTAATGCATAAAGAGGGTTATAACTTATTGATGTGTACTAGTATTTGAAAACGAGGATAATTGATTTTCTAGGTTACAAATCAAGAAATTGTGCAAAAAATTATTGATTGCAGTTTTCAAAACTAAATAGTTAAAATTGTGACCAATAGCTTTTCTATCTTCCACAATAGCATTATTTCACTGAGGTCTAACTTTTATTCGGAACAAAATTCATTCAAATGTATCTTGACAGTGTGCTAGGTTAATAGTTTGATACCCTACCTTTTCTATTGCCATTCCCATAGTCATTTCAACAGCATACCCGAATGCCCTTGGTCCGCTGTGTGGTACTAACAAACCGAGGCTCACTTTTTTACCATCCGTGATCAATATACAAATTATTTCCAAAAGAATAAATAATAAGTGCAGCATTTTCCTATAATGTTACAAGTAACAAGTAAAGAAATACGAAAATCTTTGTTATATTTCCCTAATTTACACTTATACTTCCATTATTTTCACCTGTGTGTTTAGAAAAGCACCTCAAAGGAGGATCCAATTTCTTAATTCTTACCTTCACGAAATTAATGGTAGGTTATAACTATTTTGACAATTATCAATTGCATTTAGTCACATACATAAAAGTTATCAGTAATAAAAGTTGCTAAAAGTGACATGACGTTTTATTCCATTGTTTTGCTTAATATAAGAAACGTCTTTTTCCAATACTGTTTATGTATCAACAAACAACTCTCGATATTATTGTAAGCAGAAAGAAAATCATAATAATGTATGTTTTTTATATCAAGAATCATTATGGCTAGTATGTCAGCTTATTACAAATATGATAAGAAGAAAATGTCGTTACACCATCCCGTATTGTCAAACATTGACTGCTGATTACGAGATGATTGATATTCCCTAACCTTTCTAAAATTTCATATATGACCGTTTCACACGAACATGCCCTACTTCCATTTAATTTCTTTAATTTTTTAAACAGTAGAAGCATTCAGTAAGGTTTATGTCAAAGTAAAGTTCTTTTTTAAATACATTTTATATATTGAAATTATCGAAATTTCAAAGAATATATATTCAGTTAAAAACCGTTACATAATTCCAAAGAATGAGTCCTTCAAACTTCATTCATATATCTTTTATGTACAATCGCAACATTTTATGATAGACTGAGGACGAAGTGCTATTTATATACTTTGACGTATCGTGAAATTAGCCAGTTTTCTTTGATTCGGAACTTGTTTCACATTCCTAATTGTTTCCGTTGATTAATGATTAGTTATAGACTATACACGTTGCTTGATCAAATGATTTTCAGCATGTAAATCTTAAAAGCTACAATTCTGTTTATATATTTGTATTACAATAAGTTGAACCTGTATATATTCCTGTGCATAAAAAATCAAACCATATCAAATAATTATCAAAATGCTTAAAAAGAAGAAATCTTGGATTCCAATAGAAAACCTTTATTTGCTTCCATTTGATATTTGACATTTCATACAATTACAAAGGCACATTAACAAACCTGTAAAGTAACCGAAAACCAAACACTTTCAATGAATTTCTTTTGTAGGTCTGGGCAGTCAATATTGCACAACGATCGCAAAGGTCATAAAACCTATAATTCCACTAGGTGAGGGAAGTCCATAAACGTGCAAATGTTACACAGCGACCGCAAACCTACAATTACCCTCCATTTCTTGTGTATGTCTTCACACTCTAGTTTCCTAAATAACACAGCATTGGCATAACTTTGTTGTGATTAATGCTTCGGAATGATACCCTTTTTTTTTAAATATTTTACAATACCCGTCTTTTTCTGGTTTCGGTCTGGGCTGTTTTAAGATATTTCAATACCTGCAAACTTACACTATATAAAGTTTTTCCTAAAAAATATACGCAAAATTCTATATATCGCAAAATAAAACTTTAAAGTCACATTATACAATAGTGAACATGTTATAACAATGCCTTTGATGTAAAAAAAGCACAGTAAATAAAATGTTTCCGTGCAGATTTATTTTCTGCACAAACTTGTTTACCGCATATTTATGATGATATCAGAATTATTATTTAACAATTATAAAGAATATAAAGCTTTATCTAATGAAATAATTAGGATTGTTTATCAATGATTTATGTGCATGTGACACTTATTTATTAACGGTAATAACAAAAAAATACATTTTTCTTCCATACTATTATTTTTCATTAAAATCCAAACAAATACGTTGTACTGCTGACACTTTATACACTTTAAACTATTCAAGAAATGTTATGATTAATTGGACTCCACAGAGGGTTTTTGACATGACGGGACAGGAAATATCATTTTCCGAGATTTGTGTACCATTTTATGTAGGTCTTGACCAAAATATTGTGTGCAAAATTTTAGATATTTCCATCGACTGCTTTTTTTTTCAGAATAATGATTTATATTGTGCAAAATAATCCAAAAATGAAAAGCGTTGAAACGCCTTTTTGAAGAATCGCACAAACAAATCGATATTCAATATATTTATGAGCATATTTCTTTACTATCCTTTGCAGATTTTGTCCATTTTATGAAATTCTCTTTATAAATGTATTGGTTTCAAATTTTGTGCTTTATGCTTTTTGACATAAAAGGAGTCCTTTAACATGTTTATGAAAATAGCAAAAAAAGAAAAGAATTTCTTTATAAGAGAACAGCTTATCTGGAAAAACTTATTTATAAATATGTGATAAAGCCGCAGTACAAATTGACTTTCCGTATCATTTTAAATCTGTATATTTTAGCTAAAGTATATAGCTATAAAAAAAATATAACACTCAAGTTTGTTTAAGATTGGGAGAACATGAGTTACTACGTAATTGTTTTCTTAGACAACCCAAGATAACTCGTAATATTTTCTTTAAAACTTATACAGACATTGAAAAGCATAAACGCACTTTAATTCAACATTTTCCCTCATTGCGTCTACATGACCTATTTCTGTTTCTTTCGTTAGTAAATTACATGTTTTGTAAGATAGTGTTCATTAGAAAGTTTCGCCAGCTTTTAAAGCTACATGCCTCCGGATGAGTCAAAATATTTTAAGGAAAAGTGTAAAAATATTTAAATAAAATAAAAAAGATCAAGTAATAATTTACATGTTATGTGCGATTAATGACTGATCTTGCAGTATTTATTACCATATATCTACTGCGTGACTAACGCAGAAATGGCCATTTTTGCATATTTTGTCATCTTTGTTGGTAGTTTTCGTGCAATGAAAGTGCCTTTAAATTATTTAAATTGCTTCCTTTATTCATTTCCCAATATATTACTTTAAGATACATTTTCAAAGTTTTCACGAAAATTTCATGAATCTGGTGGCAATGTGTTTTAACGATTTAGTTTGGTATTAAATCAGTACTAAGAAGAACACAAGTCTAAAACTAACGACAGTTTTCATAGGGGAGGAAGTGTGCGGGACACACATTGTATCGCTAGAGTGGATACAAATTATTGGAATCTATGAAATTCTCACTTTGATAAAAGAAAGTACAAACTATGTATTTAAAGCTGCATCTCCTATTACGGGTCAAGTAAGAAGATATACTATGCTCATTTTTGAGTAAAATATCTTAATCACAGAAATTTATCAAAATTCATGAAATTCTTTTTGATTTTAAGAAAATAAACTGTGTATTAAAAATTGCGTTCCCTATTACAGGTCAAGTAAAGTTTGTCTTTTCTTAAAAGGTCTGTCAGTTTTTTTATTGACACTTTATATTCATAATGTGAACACTTACATTGTGTGAAATTTTAAACAACATATCTCCCTCGTGTGAAGTCTTATACTTACAAAGACATTGTGTAGCAATTAACATCAATAGAAAGTATATGTGATAATATATATAAGTACAAAGTACGTTTAAACAACAATGTAGACAGTTTTAACATTGAATCAGTTTAGTAAACAAAAACTTTGACCATCCCTATGTCAATTTGCACTTAACACAATGTCACAAAAAAGCCTATCTGTGAAATTTATTTCTGTTATTACGCATAAAAGAGAGAATGATTGACTTATGATATGTCGTTATTCAAAACATGATTGTTTACTTTTAGCTGTCGTATATAATTTAATTTAATAATTTAATATTTTAAAGCTGTAATATTTGAACTCTTTTCATGTTTATTATAATTATTATTATTAGACCTTAGGAGAACATTTAAAAGAAAATGGGGCAAAGCATTCTATATTTTTTCTTTTGAGTAACGTACCAATGTGTACGGTTCATAGGGGATTTCTTTAAAGCGTTACATTAAAATTTTTATAATGCACAACTTGTAAATAAAGCGACGTCTAGTGGTCAATATGCATTCCTTGACTATACTGAATACTAGAATTCTATGGGTGGCTTTTTAAAACAAGTCATTGCATTAAGCAATGTATTTGAAGTACAATTTTAAACCTTACCATAACGAACAAAACGAGGTTATAACATTATACTAAAATAAATTTGTTTGATTTATAAGCCATTAATTGTTTCAAATATTTAGTAACACCATTTTTTACACCATTACTTACCTTTTCTGTCGCCATTTGTAGTATGACTTCAACCTCGGCATACCCTAAAGCCCTCGGTCCACTATGTGGCACAAGAACACCCACTTTCACGGCTGGACTACAAGTCCGGTTAAGATAAGACGCCATTAAAAGCCAGAAAAACACGTGCATCACTGAACGTTTAGAAGAGTGTTTTCCATAGACATGTATAATCGTTTCTTACTGTAATCCATTGTGAAAACACACACACTTTCATGTATTTTTTTATATCCAAGATTAAACATGTCAAACAACTGGATCAACATAAATGTTCAAATCATCGGTAATAAAATAAAGTATAAGTAATTATTTCCAATAGAAACTTATCATACATCAAAAAGGAAAACAAACACTCTAAAATCATATTTCTTTTGAAAAAAAAATGGCCTCACGCTAAAAGGGGATATTATCACTATTTTTAATGGTGATAATAAGAATGGTGATAATTAAAAAGCCAATACTGCATGGTATTTATTCGTATATTTACATAACCAAGCAATGTATTTTAGTAACATTAGTCAAATCAAAATAGTCTAATTACAAAACATAGCCTACAATCATAACAGAACAATGGCCAAAATGAATGTCTTTCTTCCTTTCGACCTTTCCATTTCATTCTGCTTGTTCTATTTATCTATATTTGATGTACGCTTTTGTCTGTCGGTGTTCCGTTGTTGTTTTATTGTGTGTGTGTTTTATTTTCGTATCCTTGCTGCCTTTTACTTTCCTTCTCAACGTTTTTGAGATTGGTTCTCGCAAGTTATCAGCTTTTTCATTATCAATCTCAAATAAATAATGTTTGAAGTAGTTAAACCGAGATTTTCAAATATTCTTTTTATTTCATTGCTTTCAAAGGATTTTTCCATTCCAGAATTTTAAGTCCCTTATCATTTGTACATGTATATACTTATTCATAAACAGCTTACACAAATGGCTCAATGGTCAAAAACACGCATTACTAAAAGTATTTTATGAATTCATTAAACATTTAAAAGATGAACAAAAATGTTAAGATCGAATAATTTCTTTCTCAGTGTCAAAACGTGTTTTGCAGAACCATCTCAATTAACATGTGAAACGGTATAAAGTAATGAGAAACAATTCTTTTCTTATCCTTTACTATAATTCATTTTTCTCTCTCAATTGTTTAATTGGCTTAAATCAAAGTTGGAGATAATATAAAATATTGCTTATGATCTTTTTCTGGTGTTTTTCTCAACCAAATGATAACATTATTTGTCAAATGATTATAAACGTGGCAAAAATGAGAAGACAACTTGAATCAATTCATATCGAAAATTGCATTTGAAAAATCGACCTTAAACTACGTACAAAAAAAAGCAATTTCAATGACACGCATGTTTGTTGCTTGCATAAAATGTTCCCCTAATTGTTTTGCCTTTATGCTCTGAAAGCCTCGTTCACTCAAATTAATCTCATATTATACAAACACGTTGAGGTTTGAATGAGATTTGTGGGGTTGTTTTGTTTCAGGAAACATAAATTATTTCAAGAGAGATTAGAGGTTTCAAGTGTTACAATTTGCAGGCATGACATTCACAAATAGAAGCATCAATTTTCGTATTATGTAACTGATAAGTTTGATTTACAGTCAGCAACCACTATAAATGTAATGTGTACTCACATTAACACTTTAACAGCCCCATTAACATGCAAATAATCAAGTTAAAGGCAGTCTTTAATAGGGACATAGCAAACATATTAAATATTTATGTCCAATGTTATTCAAAAGAGAAACAATAGAATACCTAAAGAACGGCAAACATTGCATAATTGAAAATGTTGCAAGCTCTGTTTGATTTAGCTTTTGTTCAAAGACAATAGTGGTAAAAATGCTAGCAATTGTCTACGTCCCTCTAGCATCGTCTTCAGCAGAATTTATTTAGACATAAACGGTGAATGCAAACTTTATTTTCATATTGTTATACAGAAATGATGCTCAGATCCGCAAGAAGAAATATTTTTGATAAATTTGTATTAATTTGGCAGGAAGAGTATTTGTTCTGATATGCTTGCGTTTTAAGTTCAACTAAACTAATTGATTGATTAAGTTAATTTACAACAGAAATAAGCTTGAATTAATAAGGTTACAGACGGTCAGTCTGAAAAAAGATATCTTAATATTTTCTTCATTAGCCCCTCTTTTTCTTGTAAAACACTAGCATTTATTATCAAGTCTATTTTTCATGTTAAATTCATATCATTATGATGATTATTATTATTTTTTTATTATTATTATTATTATTATTATTACAATCATTATTATTATTGTTGTTGTTGTTTCCAAAAAAGTAACGTTGTAAGAAGTTAAATGCGCATGTTGTATCAAGTTTGATTCATATAAAAAACGAGGATATTTTCAAGCCTTTCAGCATACATTTTGACAGACCAACAGAAAGACAATAAGTCTAGTAATGCGTCAATTAAGTTTTTTAATCTCTCAAATACATTAAATTTATTGAGTTTTTTTTAATTTTTGATGATGATTATTATTATTATTATTATAACTAATATCATTATTATTATCATCATCGTCATCATTAATTTATAAATTTATTTTCTAAAATCATCATCATTAAATTAATTAATTTTCTAAAAATACTTAATTACTTCGGCTTACAGTTCATTACAGTTCATTAAAGCAAGGCCTTTCAAATAGATTTGAAAGACCCTGATAAAAGTCATTTTTTTAATTAATAATAGGTGTAGTTTATTTCATATAGAAGATCGATGAGTATCTTAAATTTGTATAAAATTATTCTAAAATCATACATACACGATTAATGACAACATAACAAACATAACATAAAATTGCAATTTATAAAACATGTAATGTATATGTTTGTGTAAGCCATGCGTTTGTAAAATGAATACCACTTATTTTCCAACAATAATCATATAATTAGCATGTAAAATTATTTTATGAAAAACATTTGATTAAATAAATATTTGAAACCCCCATGTTTCCCTTAATACATTTAAATTTTAGTAATACCCTCATGCATGGTAAAAATCTTAATCGTAGTCAAATGGAATACAGTAATATTATCTTTACTTTAAATAGTTTACAAACATGAACCTTGAACTGTTACTACTATCTTTAACTGTAAAAGAATTGTGTGACATCAAATTAGAATCTATTTGATCAGAGAAGACTAGAAACTTCAGTGATAAATCTTACATAATTGTATCTTCTGAGCAATCAAATTGAACAATTTGTTTTCCTAAAGCTACATTTAATGTTAACCTTACATTAAAACATTATGTTATTTGTTCTGGAACTAAGAAAAGGTCGAAACAATCTAAATACTTAATTAAACACAAACAGCGAAAACAACAAAAATGGTGTATTCGGATAAAATCGATGGTAAAGTTAATTCAAACAAATACAATTTGTTGCATTGTGATTACATATAAAACGAAATGGCATTCCTTGATTCTGGGAATCTATATAAATTCTAATGAATCTCTTAAACTTCTAAGATCCTCAATGCATTTCTTTGAAGAACTCATGTTTCAAAAATATAAAATAGCGGAATACAACGCCTTTTCAATAAAAATGTAGGATTTTGAAATGTTGCTTAACTTGTAGACTACGTGTCTCTGTCATTCAAATTCAAAAAACTTTATTGGATCTTAAAAAAGCCGACATTAGAGTGATTAAGAACTACCATGTACGAGAAAGCTAAATAAATTTTCTGGAACGAGTTCACTGAAAATCCCTGAAATGATGACGACAAAATTGCAACTGGAATCCTGCCATCTACCGGACAAACTGAACCATTTTTTGTAGCTAACAAACAAATCACGATTGCGATATGACGGGATAAAGTTTGGTCCATGATCTTAATTTTCTATATGTTAAATTGTTGTCAAGTGTACAAATCAAGCCATTTATATAGCGTTAAGCACATACTCCTACTATCCGCGATGTAATTATAGTTGCATGAGTGATTCTTATATAGTTTTTCAAGCATTTATAGTTTTTCAAGCACAACCATCGAACACATTGTTTGGCAGGGTCACAAGGTATCACCTTAACGAAAACTACTAGGGTAAAAAACACAAACTACATGTCTGATAATGATAACACAACCATTTATATTTGTATAAATTGTTTGATCATACTCTCAAAACATTGAAATCTATTGCAAAAACTTTTATGTTACAGCATCGAATTTGTTTTAAAAAGTAAACCATTCACTGTACTAAGTTAAATCTCCCCCAGTTGATTGCTCAATATGTTTTATGTTCTGACTTATCTCTATTTCTTTATATTTTATGATATCTTAAAGTTCAATGTCTTCATATGGCAACAGCCTTGTTGTTTTTATAAGCAACAGTATTAACAATAATGTGCAAACTAAGATCTTAAAGTAATGACACTGCTTTATAATCTGTCTTTAGAGAAGTACGATAAATGCTTGAGGAAAGGGAAAAGCCTTTGATGGTATGTTTTTTCTTTTTGTTTTTTTTGTTTTTGTTTTTTTTATGCGATTCTATATAAAGTCAATTTCTTATTAGTATGATTTTTTTCTATATGAATTACGTCATCTTTGTTAAAGACCATACACGACTTCTAATGTAACAAGAGCTGTTCATAAGGCCGATTATAGTAGAATAAGAGCAGATCCTATAAAGTAGGGAATATGGCCATTTACAAGTAATTCAATAACTCACAGGGTAAAGAAAAAGGGTGGGTGATATGAAAAATTCTAAATCTAAAAGGAATGATAGTCATAAACAAATATTCCGAGCAATATCTGAAAGGACATAGAAAATAGTGGGGTCACGCCGATGCGGGTGATTACGATAATTTTCTCTATAAATATTATAGTCGAGCTAATAATATTATAACATGAGATCAGACCTAAATTATTTATATTGAGGCGAGTAAATGAGAGGCATATTATATAATTCAGTTACTTAAATTTAGTTACTTAATCTCTAACATACACTATAACACATTGTTAAGATTTATGCTATAAATTGCACATGAGCAGTAGGTTATTGATCTCTCACATTTGTCAAATAAAAGAGTCAATTGACATCAAGCTCTCTGCAAATCACGAATTAAGCGTATAAGTTTACTCATGGAATATTTCTTTATCTATTTTGAGATATTTTGATAAGGTAATGACCAATTTTCATTGTGCACATACATCAGTTCAATGTCATACAATATAACGACGGATTATGATATAGAAATGTGACATCAAATAAATGAATCCGTGATTGATTGATTCATTACATTTCTACTTACACTAAAATGTAATTGGAATGCCGTTTCCGATTATCATTATATGTCAATTACATTACTTAATAGATAAGTAAACAAGCATGTTACTATAAAATACAGAAAAAACAGAATTCCTATAGAAAGCCCAACATGGCAAAATTGAAATATTGTAGGTTCGGTTTGATTGAGTCTGTTTATGGGCCGTATTGGTAATTGCAAGTACCATCCACACCCCTAGAACTTGTTTGAGAAGAATTTTACATTGAACATGAACTAGTAAATTCTTTAATTTTGAAACATTCGCAGATTTTTCACTAAAATCTCTAGGACTAATATGTATTTTATTTCATAGAAAATCGAACAATTCATTAAAGTAATTACATTTTATTAATATTTGTATGAAAATTTTTAAGATATGCATGTATAATATTAGACGATAGAATAAAAATATTTAAAAAGTATGATGTATTTTTACTTGTTTTTAAAACAGTACAGTACAGTATAACTGCTGCAGAGAAACACCAGTTCGGAAAATTTTACTTGTTGCTTAGAGGTGTTCCTCTATAGATGTAAAATATAGTAAAAATCTTAATAAGTAATATTGTTGTTGTAAAGAATGTATTGCTATTCAGAGGGAGGGCCGCCCTGCAGAGTCTAAACTGTGGATTTGCTTTGATGAATTTAAAAGTATAAGAAGTTTTATTCAAAATATGTCGACGCATTTTCACAACCGCCATAGCTGTAATGACTTCCTGTCATAACTTCCTCTTCGAATCCAAATGATCTAAGGCCACTATGAAGTGTCAAAACACAACACTAAGATAGACCGTCCGACTGTATATCTCTGCACAAAATGTCACAAAGAGAACAGCTAATCCGCTCATTAAGCCACTTATACAGACGGAATTTTAAAGTTCAATCGTTTGTAGTACCTTTTTTTAAAATCAACAAATCACTTCTTTCTTTTTTATTGAAGCATATTTGCTGCATTGCAAAATGAAAACAATTTGACTATAGAAGATAAATGTGTCTACAGCATAAATAGTAATATCTATTTCGAGATTCGATTCATTGACTGGAAAATAATATATCAAAAATATCTACGAAATTAAGTCAAAATATTCATAATCCAAAATATATATTGTCTACAAAAATATATAGATGTGTCTACAAGACAAAGTTAAATGAGTGTTTTTCCAATATCATCTGTTGGTCAATCACCACCATAACAATCAATCTTTTGAAATATATAATCAAGTCTGCTCATCTTGACATTAAAAAAAGTGAACATAATGTCACCAAAATGCCAATTTATCATCAAAGTTCAATAATCTTCTTTCTTATCCTGATGATTAATTTTTCTACAGAACTAAGAATATCATGTTTATACAATATTAGTCACTCCTTAGTCCTGATAGACAGTGCTTTACGTGTAAATGAATTGATACAAAAAACAACAAACGAAATGACAGAGCTTTGATTCCTTTGCCATTCCCTAATTACCGGATAATAATAAGAAAATAACAAATGATGTTTATATCTTTTTGACTAGCATCAGTTAAATTATCCAATCATCTAATTTATTCGCTGGTTTAACCAGCAATCTCTTTTGTTTGATAGAACAGAGATGAAATATAGGACAAAAAAATGATTTAGATTTTTAGTAAGTTTCGTGTCACTCAAAGGCTAACTTTGGATCAAACGTTACTAATTTCTGTGACAGTTCGTTAGTGAATAACCTTCCATCGAGTAATATTTAAAAGGTAGAATAAGTACAAAACCACAATTTACTTCCATAACATCCATGAAACATGTACAGAAAAAAATCCAACACTCACTAATCTTGGAAAATCAGTAAGAAATAGAATTATATATAAAAATAAAATTTTTCAGTATTTTGGTAACATATTGACCATTTCATTTTGTTTTAATTTTGCTACAATTTTCTAAGTTTATAATGACCCTTTTGTATTGTATACATAATAAAATCTACGTTGATAGCCACTCATGTTATCTCATATAAAGTACTCTATATGATTTTATGATCGGCCGAACTAGGGTTAGAACGAAAGCACGAATGTGTCACATTGAAAGTCCATGTTCACCGGCGTGTGAACACATCAGCGGATGTTTCTTAATTCCATATTTACCCATTGTCATGTAAAAATGTTGAAAAGTACTTAAAGCCGGTGCTTCGGGTCATCGATGGTAGCTTACATTTACCATTACCGTCCATCAACCAGCTCAGTCAAACCGAGTCTACAGAACGTATGTGTAAAATCGATGTTACATCATTTTAATAACAATTGTAATGAAACTGGAGTTTACTGACATCTATGCACGCCAACTGAATCGAAATTATCAATAATCTAATGAATCAAGCTTACAAATAAGACAGAAATCATATAATCATTGGCTATTGACACGTTTATTTTATTATAAAAAGTCACAACTTCCGTTTCATTAGGTCATTACCGAAAGAGGTTTAGCTGGTCATTAATAAAAGGTCAAATGATGCAGAAAAAGAATCCGTACGATAAATGTTTTCAATGGTTTCTAGAGGGTATTTTTTTTTGGGGGGGGGGGGGGGTTCATATTTTTTAACTTATTCGAACAGTTACGAGCTATCCACATCGTTACTCTGTACTGTATGTTTTAAAAAATGTTTATCAATTAATAAATTATATTATTTAATGCCTATCTTATTCATCAACAAGTAGCCATTTCTTCCTACCAAAATATTTTTGTCATTAGATTTAAAATTTAAACATTTTAATTGTAAGTGTGGGATATTTTAAGTTTTTATAAATGGTTAATTTGTAGACAGGAAAATATAAACTTAATTTAACAGGTATTGTCCAAAAATCATTTTCGTCTTAGTATGTGTTTCTTATTTAAGCACAACTTAGATAAGATTTTTAATATTAGTTTGACATTATTTTGTATATGGGTTAGTTGACACCATTAACTGAATCGTTTAGAACTGTAATGTTTTAGAACATCACTTTAAGTCAGATAGCACGGCTATTAAGTAATTATTTTATACATTACCTTATGTGATGTCATATGGTGTCAATAAATTATTTCAATAATTTAAAGCGTACTTAAAAGGTTCCTGCTAATTAAAATGGCGTACATTTTGCTAGGAAACAACTTACTTCCTTAAAAAAATAAGTTAATTGGAATAAAAATTAGGGAGAATTGCCTTCCTACGCTCCTTTTAACTTTATTGTGTAAAAAATATTCACGGAATTTTGTAAAACAAGGAAATAATTGTGACGGAAAAGATTGACTTACTGTTATTAAAGGTACATAAATGTCATGATTACTTTCATCAGTGACGTAAACAATCTAGAAAAAAATGAATTTAACAGTTCTTAACTGCGTAATTAATAGAGTACATGTAAACTCGAACGTAGCATTTATGAACAACTTAAAACTTAAAGAAGTTGGCTGTTAGGATTAAGCTGGCCGACTGCAATTGTTAGTTTTAGGAAAGTCCGTTAACACATGAAATAGCAAAACATGAGGCAAGCAAAACAAATATTTTGCATCAATATTTTTGGTAACGTGATTTTCGAGTTGTTTCTTAATTTCATTTTTTTTATTTTGCTTTAATTTATTCTTGTTATGATGACAATCGTTTAAAGAAAAAAATACATGTAAAATTCTAAGTTGAAGTTGACAAAGCTTCTTATCAATCTGAAAATAGAACAAATCGTATTGAATAAGTTTGGTGGTTTGCTGTTGGCTTTGTTGAATAAACATTTAATTTAACTGTATGTTCTCGTGTATCTTTTAAAAAACGAACTTTGACTAAAATAAATTTAAAGAAGACCAATAAGTCAATTGAAATTTGGTTCCTCTAACAATGAATTCTCAATATACCAGTACTTCATATACATTCTCTACTTGTGTTTAAACAACAAACAAAACAAAACAAATTTTGTATAAAATTAGTGTTTAAAAACAAGATCATCTATTTCTGGTCCTTCGAAATCTTTCATTCCAGCACTTTTCAGCGTTGTGTTGAAAATTGGGTACTGCTCAAGCCGGTGCTAGGGGCGTGGGGATGTAGCAATTTATCATTATCCCTCATGTACGGCCTAAATCAGAGTCAGGAATTTTCATGTAATTTTGCTGATTTAAATGCCTCCAAGGGAGAACTGTTACCAGATACTCGTAATTATAACAATTATAACGGAATTGAAGTTTACTGACATCAGAGCACGTCAACGGAATCGAAAATTATCAATGGTCTAATGAAATCAAAAGTTTACAATCATAAATCACAGAATCATTTGTTATAGACACGTCTTTTATTACCAAAGCACAACTTCCTATTCATTAGTACAATTAAGAAATAGGTTAACTAGATCATTCATTAAAAGTCAAATGGTACAGAAAAATATCTCTATGACAAATGGTTCCACTGATTTCCGTTATTTTGTTTCTGTTTTGCTTTCCTGATTACTTACAAGACAAAACTGAAGAAAGTGAGCGATGGTGAAACATTCGACTGATGCGCAGGAGAGTACATTCCCTCGTATTGTAAGTTGTTTTGATGGTTGGCAAAAACCAGTTTAACCATTTATAATATGCTTGAAAGACTAGTGCTTATGACATTAATCATGAAAGAAATAATTTACTTAAATTAGTTAAATGGAATCATTATCGGGAGAACTGCCTTACCTACCAGTATTCATTTGCCTTAATAATGTAAACTTCAAATTATCCACGAAATATTGTAAAACAAGGAAGTACGAGTTGTAACAGATCCAGATTGATGTTGATTAAGGTCAAAGAAATGTAAGGAAGTGCAGATCTGGCATGTACATTCAATATAAACCAAGGATAAACGCCGCCCATATTACTTATTCCTTTATCCACAACAAATAACATCCGTCTACTATCACTTCTCAATGTACACTGATGACGTCACTTTTTTTCCTATGGAAGGCCGTTTACGTAATAATTACACTTATATTATTAACCATCCTGAGCAGAGCAAGTTGTAGATCTGCATTTTTACAGTTTTTTTTACTCTGTTATTCTTCTTTCAGGTTTCTTATACAGTGACTGCTAAGAGGCGTCTTTCTTTTGGTACACCACACCCAGTGAAACTGAGGCGCCAGTATGACCCAGCAAATCTTCAACGTGCCTATGATGCAACCAATAAGGGTATGTCTGCCTATCGTGCTTCTAGGCTGTATGGGGTGCCAGAATCTACCATCGAAGATAGGCGATCAGGAAGGGTTGAGACTGGGGCAAATCCAGGGCCGTTGAAGTTATTTTCATCCGAAGAGGAGCAGAGGTTGGCAGACCATATTAAGTACATGGCCAGCATTGGGTATGGCTATACTAAGGCCAACGTACAATATGTCGCTGCTGATTTTGCGGTGGTTTGTGGCAAGAAAATGAACAGTGACAAACCACTTAGTGACAGTTGGTTTTATGGTTTTCTAACGAGATGGGAAAATCTGAAGGTTTCAAAACCTCAAAAGTTCTCTTTACTTCGAACTAAATGTGCCTCCAAGGAGGTCCTTGATCAATATTTCAAGGAACTTTGTACCATTATTTCTGATAATGAAATGATTTCTGATGGACTCGAAGGGAATCCCGAGCGCGTTTATAACATTGATGAGACTGGCATTAATACAGAGCATGCTCCACCACATATAGTATGTGATGCAACCTCTCAGCCACAAGCAGTTACTTCCCCAAGATCATCAACTGTGACAATTATGGTGGTGAAAATGCTGTTGGGACCAGATCCAACCCTATTACATTTTTCCAGGGAAACGGTGGAATAGTGAATTTTTAAATGGAGCTCCCACTGGTGCAGATGGTGAAATGTCTGAAAGTGGTTGGTCTTATTCTCTAATTTTACAAATTATCTTACAAAGCACTTTATAAAGTATACAAATGTCTCATCTGATACTCCAACTCTGATTCGTTTTGATGGACACAAATCACATGTACAACTCTCTCTTGTTGACTGGGCAAGAGGAAAAAAACATAATTATGTTTGTGCTTCCACCTCACACAAGTCACATAACACAGCCTTTAGATGTTGGGGTATTCGGACCTTTGAAGTCTATGTACTATGGGGAATGTCTACTGTATTTACAGAAACATCCAGGTCAAAAGTTCACCAAGTATGAGGTGTCTAAATTAACTTCAAAGCCATACTTGCAAGCTCTGTGTCCTGAAAACCTCATTTCGTCTTTCCGGAAGACTGGAATATATCCATTCTCAGATTGTACCATCAAAGAGTCCCAGATAGCACCCTCTTCGATTTATTCAAGTGTTCCTGATGTGTCTGCTGTTAATCCTCAACCTCAATGTCTTCAGTGTTCACCAAGACGAACCAATGTGCCAATAAATGCCCAAGAAACTGACAAAGAAAACATTCCAGAAGGTGTAGTTAGTCCTAGAAGTATTTTCTTCAAGTCCAGGACCATCACTGGCATCCCAGTAGGAAACTTTGGAAGAAGTTTGTACCACCATTTCTAGCTGGTAGTTTGTCAAAGTCCAACAACACCACAGTGCTTCAAGCTAAAAAGCCCAAAGCAAATCAAGCAACAATCACAGATAATTCCTCTCAATCTGTAAGAGCTTTAAGTAAATCCTCTACTACAAAAGCAGTTCCATCATCTTCTTCAAAACAACTTCCTCATCCAGGTCCTTCTTCTTACTATGTCAGCAGTTCAGAGGCTGAAACTGAGTCTGGATCTGAGGATGAATCTTCTAATTGCTGTGTGTGCCATAAATTTTCACCTCCAGCTCTTAAGCAGTGTACAAGTTTAGTTATTGTGAAGTGGGCTAAATGCGATAAGTATCATCACTGGACACATTTGTCCTTCTGCACTGAGGTCAGGGTTGTGCGGCGTCATAGTGAATTTCTATGTCCCCACTGCCAATCAATACATTTAAAACTGTAAAAAAACTGTTTAAAGACTGTTGAACTTTTTCCTGTTCCATGTTGCATGTGACTTTATAAATATCCAGTTAATTGTTTTGAAATAACACTTTGACATTAATTGGTGACTTTTATTTTGAAACCATGAACTTGTTGAATGATACTCTTGACTTGAAACTTTATAAATCAACCATAATATGTTTGTAAAGTACAGAAAGATTATTATTTGACGGTAGATAGCCAAACTATAAGATAAGACAAGTTTCCAGTCATTTTATTACAACAACGGCTTGCCATAGTTGATCAATGCTGAATACGTCGATAATAGAGTGTTCTCCCTTTAGGAAGTTGTGTATCCAGTCATGCGTATAGAGGCTAAACATCTTTGACCCAGTGCAGCATAAACTGAATTTCTTACGGTAAATTTGTAGAAAAGGTGTCTGCTTTTTCACGCAA
Organism: Ruditapes philippinarum; assembly: GCF_026571515.1. Classification (NCBI taxonomy): domain Eukaryota; kingdom Metazoa; phylum Mollusca; class Bivalvia; order Venerida; family Veneridae; genus Ruditapes; species Ruditapes philippinarum. The sequence continues at coordinate 179,559 of NW_026862255.1, read as the reverse complement.
AATATAAATTATTTAATCTAGCAGTGAAAAATATCGCGTACATAGTGGAAACTTTAAGTACGCCGATAATACTGCGTATCCATACAGTCAGGTGCAAAAAGTATTGGTGATTTTGGCCGCCATATTGGATTTATCTGAATCAATCAATCATAGATTTCCTTCATATAAACAAGTAACTAGTTTGCTCAAACTGCAAAAGCTAATTGTTTTCTTACCTTAATACTTAGTCAAGTTTCCTTTCAGTCTGATAACTGACATTAACCTTCTGGGTAAAGACAAAAACAGGCTCTGAACATAACTGGTAGGAATGTCTATCCATATCCTCTGAATTTCACTAAAAAATTCGTCATTGCTGTAGATTACATGGTGTCTGTTTTGATGTATAACCATATATTTTCAATAATATTAATGTCAGGTGATTGTGCAGGCCAAGAAATGGACTTTAAACTGCTGTCAGCTTTATATTTTTGAAGTAAGCGAGATCTGTGTACTGGGGCATTATCATCTTGAAATAAATAATTATTATCAGGAAAATGTCTAAAAATAACAGGCCAAATGTTGTCCTCAAGAATGTCTTTGTACTTTTCAGAATTAATAATTCCTATCACTTTACTTAAAGTCCCAACTCCATGCCAACAAATGCACCCCCATATCATCACCTAAAACGTCCTGTTGCTCTTATGTGGTATCAAGTCTGGTCTATAGCCTTCACTGTTCTTCCGCCAGACATATACTCTGCTCTCATTACAAATAACAATCTGACTTTCAACTGAAAATATAACCTTATCCCACTATCCATTTACTGTCCATTTTCTTTTATTTAAACACCAAGCCATCCGTTTCTTTCTGTTACCACACTTGACGACCACACACTTTCTAGCAACACGTCTATGTAATCCATGTTTCCCCAAAAGATACTGTACAGTACTGTACGTCTAGAAACTTTTTTACTTCTATTTTCATTAAAAGTCGATGTAATATCACTTTATGAGTCTCTTCTATTGACCTTGACCAAACGCTCCAGTTGACGATAATCCCTGTCAGTCACAAGTTTTGGCCTGCCACTTCTTGGTTTCTTTTCAGTAGAACCCACTGCACAATAATCTTTAAACAATATTTGACACAGTCATGTAAGGTAAATTTAACAATTTAGTAATGTTACACACTTTATGTCCATTCTTGTATAAAACCAAAATGACTTTTCTTACATCCTGTGAGATTTCACTTCCCTTCCTACCCATTTTAGATTAACACAGAAAAGAACATAAACACTCAAAAAAACTCAAAAAGGTAAACAATAGTATTCTAGAACTATGATTAACTATGCAAAAATAATGAAATAAATGCACGTGACACACGTACATTTCTATCAATATCGTTCAGAATATAGCGTTTAATTATATTTATTAAAAGGAGTGAGACAAACTTTTTATAATTTAGGTAGTTTTTTTATATTTTTTCATTAACATTTTTCAATATCAAGTATTGGCCAATCACCATTGTAAAAGTCAAACTGTTGAAATATAGTACTAATTCAGCTGAACTTGACAGCGAAAGAAATGAACATAATGTCACTTTAATAAAACAAACACGTTTTCGAGTTGTAACGTGTAGAACTTGAAAATCAACCTCATGGGGGTGTTGTGTCTTAATAGATATTCAAAATGAATGATTTTCCATATCTAAGTGTCATTGACATTAACAGCATTTTCGTTTTATTTAATACTTCCCAGGTAACATTTGCTTAAATTAAACTACACTTTTGTTAAGTGTAATGTTACTTATAAGATACGATTCATAAGAATATTTCACATTAATATAATGAGAGGGTATTAATTTGGCAAGATGTTTCTTGCCTTTGTGGGGTATTGATTTGAAATTTCGATAAGACGAACTGACATGCCGTATAATGGATAATGCGAACCAAAGATAATGAATCTGCAAAGAACAAAAAGTAAAACTAACATTTAAACTAAAATCATACTAAAACCACGCCATATAATACCTCATTCTACATAAGGTTCTTCATCTTCACTATTCATTTTTTTTTCTTTCATATCAATCTGTTATATCTTTCCGTGTCAACAATGCTTTGCTCATTTTGCAGTTCTTCCAGTGATGTGATTTTATTATCAGTCTCATGTTTGCAATTAATATCGCTTGCATTTTTTTACTTCATTTGCTTTAGTTGATAATATATATTACTGATTTTTCATTAATCTTCCGTGCATGTCAAATTCTGCAAAGATCGAGCTGTCAAATCTTATGAAATATTATCTCTTCATTTTGCACATCATTGAAAGCTATGCTTGATTAATATTCTCTGCAAAAAGCGTCCTTTTAATAATAAATAGTCGCTAATAATAAAAGGTTAATCAGTTTTTAGGCGGGGGGGACCGACTGTAGAATTTGTATGCGCACGTGGTTCACGGGTTGTCCGAATAGACGTGGCGTTTGAATTAATTATAAATGCTGATGAAGACTATTTATAGGAAAAATGTTCAAAGTTAAGTCCTCTGATTGAAAGACAGCATAGGTTAAAGACAAATAGATTAGGTAACATGCTAAACATCAATTAAATTCAAGCTTACAATTATTTATTGTGTTACCTTTCCTATTTTCTTTATTCGTATTACGTGTTCGTAAAGCGAAACAAATACAGATTATAAGAATCTTACACCGGCTGCCGCAGACCGGAATATCAAGCTCGAGGGTAACTGTTTACAGCGGTAACGAGGCTCTGCCGAGTTTCCGCTTAACAGTTACCCGAGAGCTAGATATTCTCGTCTGCACCGACAGCAGCCAGTGTTTGATTCTTTTTCTTGCATATTGCATGTCAATTATTTTCGGAACAGAAATTATGAAAACTGATATTCTCATTACGCACTTTTTTCTTATAGTAGCGTATGGACATACAACTTCATTCATATGGCAAAATGACGTCATCCTAAGAACGCGATTCATTTATAAAAGGCGCGCATCAATGACGTCATTTAACGCACGCGACTTGTCTTACATGGGGATGTAAGACAGAGTTTTCTAGTACCGGTGAAAACGGTAGATAATCCTGTCTGATATGCAAGAATGTGACGCCACGTCCTTTCAACAACAAAAGCGACCAGTGAAGAATATAAATATGGTTGGTCTAGTAATTTGAGATATTTTTAGAAACGAAAGGCATAACGAGGATATAACAACTTTATAATTATGGAGAAGATTTATTTCACGTATAGATGGCATATGACAATGACAATGAACTCCTACAGTTATATAAATAGTCTGCTATTCTGCTTTGGATAAAAACTACTTGTATAAGGCACTCTAAGTTCTTCTAAATTGTCAGTCGTCTTGGTTTGTGCTGGTTGTTAGTTTGTTACTTTGTTTGTTTGTTGTTGGTTTTTTGTTTTTGTTTTTTTTTTAAATTTATTATTATGTTTTTAGTAATTTGTATGGAAATGCTTTGAAAGCTCGTATTCGATTCTTACATTGTCGTGCTTCGTGATTATAACATCTGGAATAGGTAAACACGTTTACTGTGATAATGTAACATGTGTTAATTATGATTATACGTTTTATTATGAAATTAAATGTCAAAGTGACTTGTAAATGTATAATATAGAACCATTTACGAGTCTTTTCTGCATTTCTATAAGTATATTAGTGTATTATGCCAAGGTATAGCAAATAAGGGAAATAGCTCTAAAACATCTGGATTTGCCGTAAAGAACATCGAAATATGGATCCTTTGAACACACGTTAACATAATTATAAAATTATAAAGTCAATGAGAAAAGTTTAAAAGCATCTAGCAGACGATAATAAATCATGATTCGAATATTAAAATGTATTAAAATAGCCAGCTTGCCATACTGCTGATTTTATGCTAGTAAGGATAAAATATCTCACTGATTGATTACACGCCGCTGTTTTTATTATCATTGCTTAATAATGCATCTATTACTACGCTGGTATAACGGAAGATGCGAAAATGATGATTTTTGTAATTTAATTAATTGTTCTAATGACGATAAAATAAAATCGATTGCTTTGTTTTTATATGTTATAATGAAAACATGAAATGCATATAACATGACACAACCTTAAATGCATGCTACAAAATCAAATCCGTTGTATTTTGACCCGGAGGCCTTTGTTTACAAAACAAAACATGTTATTAATGTGTTAAACGCAACACATTTGTTACTTAGGCAAAGAAATTACTGATAATGCGGAATACAAAGTGTACAATGTTAACGCAGGCATTTGGCATTTTTTACAAAAACGTCTTACAAGACACGTGTCACTATCAGAAAAAAGATAACCACCCAAAGCAATGACAATGAAAGAAAAATGGAGAAAATTTCGTACATCAAAAATTTATCGAGGGTTCGCAAAACTGTTTTAAGTTCTACTTTGTTTGATATAAGTTACTGCAGTCTTGCAGTAAACCCTTGGTATGAATATTGCTCAATCATACGGAACATGTCGTATACGCAAAGGTCAATAGGTCAATCAAATGAAAATGATTTAGTACGTCATCTAGGAAATATGCAGACCATATGTTTGGCATAGTACTTTACATGCGCAATTTAGTTATTTAAATTGTAACTCACGTAACAAATATGTGTTTTTATTACAAAAAAGAGAAATAAATGACCCAGGTCAAGCCACGAGGGCTACGGTAAATAATAGAACAATCTGACATTTTACAATTAATTATGCAAAGTACATTACTAAAATGCAACATCGCTCAAGTTAAAAGGTAATTTGATTGTCTTTTCCAAGTATAATTATATGTCAATAACACTACTCTTGATAACATAAAAGTCAAACGGTGTACATTCTTCTATTCATATCTATACATGTACAATTGTACCAAACATTCACCAGAACGCATCATACAGTAAACGTGATGGTCGAATTTGAATTAGATATATCAATAGTTTTTTTTATAAATTTTGTGTATTTTGTGATTGCATTAAAACGTAATGAAAAATGTAATTTTCCACATATGACACATATTTTAAAATATGTATAAAAACTGACCTTTTCAACAGCCATTGCTATGGTAGCCTCCACTTCAAACCCAAATGCCCTTGACCCACTGTGAGGTGTCAAAACACCAAGTTGAAATATCCGACTGTCTGTTTCTGATAGACAAAGTGTAACCAAGAGAAAGGAAAATCCACGTATCATAGTGCTTAAATTAAATACAATTTCAAGAAAGGCACTCTTGCTCAAAATTTTATAATCCAATGTCATACCATGTATATCTGCGTTTTCTTTGTTAAACGACAGTGAGCCTCTAGTGCTTTAGACAAACAAAATGTATTTCCTAAACCAACCGTATTTATTTAACAAAATAAATGTTCATCCTCGTTTGTTTTTGTTACAAAATAAACTGTTGTTCAATTCATATTTGTGGTTTTTTTTACAAAATAACAAATCACTATTAATTGTTTATAACATATCCTTCGAGAAAAATATCAGATTACTAGACCTAAACATCCACTTCAGAAATTGTTAAGATCTTTGTTTCGTTTATGAATTCTTAATGTTTTTATATATCCAGATATATTACTGATTAAAAAAATAATTACAATTGTCTTTGAACTTTGTCCATATCTTTGGCAATTGTTTGATTAAATACACACAATATGTACCTACAAATCAACGATAAACGAGTCTTTCATTGCAGAATTACTAGATAATATATATATCAAACTATCAAAAAAGTCCAAATAATCACCAAAAGAAAATGGTTGAATTAAAACATCAATTTTAAATAAGTTTGAGAAAAAAGTATTTGTTTAATACTTAAAAGCTTTAAATACAAATATAGACTACTCTCTTATCTATGGATGATTTACAGTGTCATCTACTTTTACTGAAAGATCAATTCTTTCATCACAACTCAATAATCGGATTTCTATTCACATTGTTTTATTTTAACATAATTGTCACAGATGATATAACTCAACCACGGTTATAGAAAGTAAGTCCATGATGGTCACCTCTGACAGAAATTGATACATTTTAGAAATAATTCCGCACAGACCATAAGATATGAAAATTACCACAACTGACTCCGTTGACATTCAATAATTACCGAATACTCACAATAAAATGATGTTAATTTCTATTTGACCACTTTCAATTATTATGTTGTTTCCTTTCTTATCAATTTAAATATTCAGTATCATTTTCAAGTATATTTTGTAACACGATTATCTAAGTATTCACTTTTTCTCAAATTAAATTATATCAAACGTGCTTGACTTTCATCAGAAAAATCAAAGAGAATTAAAAATTGATATCGACGTTTAGTAAGTGTATGCTTGGTTTCGATATGTAATCAAGAATATCTCTACACTGATTGTCGCGACTGTTCGTTAGAGAGTCACCTTCTTCTGTTAAAGATTTCTAAAGGTAAAATCATTACAAATGTTTCATCTACAGTTGCAATAGAAATTCAACTTAAAAAAAATATAATATTGACAGTATGCTTCAATATCAGTTAAATCCTATTTAAAGATTAAAGTCATGTGTTTCCTCTTTTATTATTCATTACTGATTAAATTACGACATTCATTGTTTACAGAATAGTTTATATTATCGTTGAATGATTCTAATATACGTTGTTGCATTCCGAATCAACTATTGCACGCTATGTTTTACCGAATTAAGAAAAAATACAGCGTATAAAGTATATGTCAACTTAAAATATGACAACATTTATATTATTTCTTTAAGGAAAAAAAACGAATTCATGAAATATATTTCTTGTCCTTCTTTGGTTCCCAAGGTTCAGCTAACCGTTTGCCAATGACAATGACAATTTATTTATTGATATTGGCCACCGGCCCATTACAACAATATATACATTAAGATATAATTTCTTAACCGGTTGCATTTGTTAAGATGCTGGGCAGTACATTATCAATGAAATAACAAAACCTGAGTTAATCAGATCAAATATTTAGTATCATTTTCAAGTATATTTTGTAACAAGTTATTATGTTGTTTTAGTTTTGCTTAGATATTATATGATACTATTGACAATACACTATGCATTAAAACATATAAAATTTATGTAGCCTAATATATTTTTATTATTATCTTATCGTAAGATCAATCTAATTTAAAAGTTGATGTGGGCCTATATTCTATATAATATTATTTACATTATTACAAGTAAAATAAAACCTAATTGTTGGAAAAAATATAATGTTGTCAAGATGTGACAAGAATGCAAAAAAGTTATAAGTTATTCGCATCGTCATATGTACATCATAACTGTATGAATTTTCTCCTGTCAGGCTAACCGTGACAGGTTACAATTCTTGCAAGAGCTCTATTTCGTGTACCTGTACAATGTCGGACAGAACTTCTACAAGTTGCACGAAATAAAATGATCTCACCAGTGCTACAGGACGCTCTAGTAAAATTAATCCTTTAAAATAGCTTTTACACGTCTATTTGTTTACAAATGCTTAACTGTAGGAACATTTCAATAAATGCACACATTGTGTTCTTCACACAAAAATTCAACCAGGAACAGAACAAATTTTACCAGCAATATATTCTCTAACTCATAAAAAACCACTATGTTAGGTTGAACACCACTCGTCGATCCAAAGTTACACATGTCAACTGTTAAACTGTTACAAACAATAAAAACAAAATGTCTTTGACATTTGACCTAGACCTGTGTCCTCTCTTGATTTGAAAACATGAAGAAAAAACCAAGTCTTGTGTAAACAGATGATTGATGAACATGCGGGAAAAAAACGTAACGAATCTTTATGACAATGAAATGAAATTAACGTTCAGTGATAATACAGTAAAATTTCTCTGTAACCTAATGAACGTAAATAAAAAAAGAAATCTTAACTAGGGATAAATAATCATTGGCCATTGACACGTCTTTTATCATTGAACAACAACGTCCGATTCATTAGGCCATTACCTGAAGAGGTGTACTACATCATCCATGAAAAGTCAAATGGTGCAGAAAAATATATCTCTTTGATAAATGGTTTAACTGATTTCCGTAGTTTTGTTTCCGTTTTTTTTTCTTATTACTTATTCATGAGTTACGAAATGTCCGCTTTTAGCATTCCCATACGTGTCCATATTCTGTAAGTTTTGAGTTACGTTATATTACATATCAATTAATAAATGATATCATCTAATTCCAATCAATAAATTAGATCATCTTATTCATATTTTATTCATCACCAAGTGGTCAATTTTCTTTTTGACAAAATACTGTTACAACTATACACTTTTAATATTGCTATTTTCTTTGTGAATTATTTGTTTATAAAGATCACTTATAGACTGTTTAAGATATACATTTTGTCTTTGCACGTACAGATATCTTTTAGCCTTCTTGGTTTATTACAACTTTATTGAATGTCTTGTATATTGGCGTGAACCTCGTTGATACATGTACGAGTTTTTTAATACATTTAATTGAATCGTTAAACCTATTTTCTCTGCTGGAATTTTCAAGTAAAATTACTTATTTGATACACGTTTCTTGATTCATCACAACTTTTATGAGGTCTTTAAATTATACTGACCTGTTGTAACTAATTATAGATAGTAGGGATGGCAACGAATACCAAAATCAATACTCGAGTACTCGGTCAATTTTCCGATCGAGTACTCGGTTACTCGGATGATTTCCAATGATCTCACAATTTCAACACCGTCTGCATGCTACTTTCGTTTTCTATTTTAATTCATAGAATTCGTTACTATAAATAGGACTGCAAGAAATACATACATAAATATAAACATAAGAAATGTCAATGACAGCATTTATTATATACCTACAAAATTTCTCCCTAAAATTCAGGATAAACTTGAAGCGCAAATTCGCTTCAACGGATAGAAAATTCCGTATTATGTTAGTGACAAATACGGAACCATATATAGAAGTGGCGGACTATTTTTGACGTTTGTTCCGATCTTAGCTGTGTATAAACGTATCATTTGGAAACGGAAACCAAAATTATAAAAGGCGTGTACGGTTTTGCAAAAATTACGTATTCACCCATCGGTCATAAATTTATTTCTTGACAGCTACATTTTATTTTCTGAAATTTCTTATAATGAAAATCGTTTATAATTCAAACGAAAGGGTATATAACAAGAGCTGTCGGTGGGACAGCAACGCTGCTTGATAGTAAAAATAATGCTTGATACAGTTGCCTCCTTCTGTTTACAGGTTGGGGTCATGATGGTGAACAAGTGTGCAAAGTTTCAAAGCCATATGTCAATGGACTTTGAAAATATTTGAACTATTACAAAAACTTTAACGTAAATTCTAAGTCGAAAAAGGGGCATAATTCTGTCAAAATGCTTGATAGAGTTACCTCCTCCTGTCTACAGGTTAGGGTCATGATGGTGAACAAGTGTGCAAAGGTTCAAAGCCATATGTCAATGGACTTTGAAAATATTTGAGGTATTACAAAAACTTTAACATAAATTCTAAGTTGAAAAGGGGGCATAATTCTGTCAAAATGCTTGATAGAGTTACCTCCTCCTGTCTACAGGTTGGGGTCATGATGGTGAACAAGTGTGCAAAGTTTCAAAGCCACATGTCAATGGACTTTGAAAATATTTGAACTATTACAAAAACTTTAACATAAGTGGTTACGCCGACGCCGACGCGGACGCCGACGCTCGGGTGACTACAATAGCTCTACTTATTCTTATCGAATAGTCGAGCTAATAAAGGGAAAATTATGTTGTATCCTATGCATTTTCTACTCGCAATGTTGGAAAATTGATATTTCGCTCGACCTTCGGTCTCGTAAGATATCAATTTTTCCACCACGTTTATATAATTAACAAGTTTCGGCTACAAACTGTCTAATATTTAAAGGTGATTAAATATCATAAGAGGCCGAATGACGTAAACGACACAGGACTGTGTTCAATCCCATACGCGTGTCAAAATGCTGATCGCATTGTTAAACTTACGATATCATTTTCACACCTCTGCAAGGATGTTTTGATTGCACTTAACAAGTATATATACAGATACGTGTACATTTCCGAATTTCTTTACTATTCTTTCGAAATGGCAAAAAAGTAGAAATTAATTTTTTTTCCGAGTAATCGAATATCAATTTTGTTGGACATTCGATCGAGTACTCGGTTAACCGGTTGCTCGTTGCCGTCCCTAATAGATAGTATAATTATAGTATATGGGTTTTCTTGACATCTTTATTGGATTCGTTGTGGTTTACAACATTTCAATATTAGGTACTTTCTATAATATTAGATATTTAGGATCTTAAAGTAGATTGGTCGATAACGGGGACATTTTTCATATGCATTTCAAATATCGACAAAAACAATATAAGTGTAGTTTTTGGGTATTCTTTTAAAATATTTCTTGAAAATATATGTTAAGCGGTTTCTAAGTGGATTAGTTAAGACGTTTGAATTAGTAATAACAATATTTTTGTTCTAGAATAATTTATAATTGGGCTTCTTCGCAACAGTCGAGTTTTATGCGATTTTGCATAAGACGCATGATTTACTGCGGAATGACAAATAATTACACAAGTACATAAAAACATACACGAGTGTAACACTTCGGGATCCATTTAAAATTTTTGCTTCTTAAACAAAACATTTTTATTTACACGTTTGTCAAATGGAAGCACAATGTTTTCTTTTCTCCGTATACAAATAATGGACTACACAACTGTCTGATTTTTTGTTTTGATGGCAGTTTACAATGTACGACACTTAACATTGTAAAACACAAGTGACCTCGCTTCACGTCACCGATGATTATATCGTGAGTACTAATGGATAAAGGAAAATGATTTCAGAATATTTGAAATGCATATATCTAGCCTGACAAAAACGGTAATGAATTCAGAGATTGCTTCGTTTTGAAAGGCTTGTAGATTTTAAATTTTGAAATGCGTTTACTCTATCTGCGCAGGCTCCTCTGATAATAAAAATCAAAACTCAAGTTATTAAACAAATTAGTACGTTCTGAATTTGTTTTTTATATGTAAACAAATTATTAAAATATTCGTTTAAAACTAAATTCAATATTCCTCGTCATCCAGTTTGAGGTTTAAAATCAATTTTAGCTTAGATATAAGCGGCTTAATTAACCTTTTAAGATATACTTGATAATCAGCATTTAAACAAGTTATATTTCTAATCTCAGTGGTTGATTAAAAGGTTAGTACTTTTAAGGTATGATCCCACTAAAGCAATACCTCCCCTTTGAAGAGTACTCAAATAGGCTAGAATTACTGTCAACTGCATTGAAACTGAAACTTCAGAAGGGTGAATTTATTTTTCTTCCTTTTAACATTATTTATCTATTATTTATTTTTGAATATATAAGTATTACAGATACATGTTGACTACATAATGCTTATTTAAGTAACAAATATGGTACCAGATATTTGCAAAATCTAATAAAATCAAAATTACACAGTAAAAGCATTTATTATTTTGACAATAGCAACAAAAAAAACAGATTACGAACAATTGAAAATATTCAGACAAATTTTGAAAACAGCTTTCAGTAAATTTTAGGGATATTTTGAAAAAGGCTCCTTAAGTAAGAAACGGTCGAACAAATGTTTAAAATGGATGGGGAAAGGTAACATTTTGATAAAATATTTCAAACATTCTGAGTAGAACAATCATTTTGCATGTATGATTTGCTAGCTTAATGCTATTATTTGTCGCTTAACAATGTCCAATAGAAATAACAATTTTCATAAAAACGATATTATAGATTATTTAGAGTTTCCTCATTTCTGAAAAAGAGCCCTTCTAATATCCAAGTTTTAGTTTGAAAAGTGTCTATGTGTATAGCTCGTAAACAGTACGGTATTGTTTTGTTTAAATTGTGCATACAGGCGTAAGGTGGGTGGTGCTGCGGCTTTCATACCTTAAAGTCAGCTTAAAGATTGAACTATAAAGCAGAAGTTGTCATATATGGTTGATCATTTAAGATCACAAACATTTTAATACTTGTACTTTAAGTGCTGAATGTGTTTGTTTGTTTGTTTGATTTTACGACGCACCAACACAGTTTAGGTCATATAGCAAAAAAACAAGAAACATAAGTTTTGCTTATTTCGGGTTTAACAATCTTCAAGGATCAAAACCACCTCACCTGCTGGAGTTTTGTCGCCTCTTACGATCACGTAGGGATAAACAGTGGCTACAATTATTATGCCTCAACCATTAAAGGCAACCCCTCAGCCACAATGGGAGCTGAAGATGTAATATTCCTTGATCCAAGATTTAAATGTATGATAAATGGTACAATTAATAGCATCTTTCAATCTAAAATCTCAGTCTAACAGCAGTCTACATATGTTTCTTTTTATTACTCTCGAGGGATATACCTATATCAGAAATTAATTTGATATTTAAATATGAAACTTTAAGTTTAATGACATATCCGTAAAACAGAGACAATAATTCAGTTCTGATTTTTTATTACCTAAGGATTTCATTATATTTGTAACCAAGGTTTTGCTACTTTCCAACGAACGAAAATTCAAAATACATTTAATATATTTAATAGATAAAGTCTCCGTTTCAAAAATGACTTTATTTTATTCTTAGTTTCAAAATGCAATAAATGTAGCTTTTATATCTTCCTTCATTTGCTTTAAGTCTTTTAACATCTTTTATCCCTCAAAAATGAGACAGATCTTATGAAATAGTATCTTTTCTATATATTACATGTAATTAAAATGATATTTGATGATTTTCTTACGAAAAAAAATGTTTTATATATATTTTAGCACGCAAATATAACATTAAAATACGTTAGACAACTGCCGTACTTACTTTTATCTCATTTTTAAAATACTTATTTAAAGAAGAATGAAAACCGGAAAATGTCAAAAATAACAAATGTAGGCTTTCAGGTATTTAATTTATTTAAGATAATCGTCAAATGTTGCCTGTCAATTCCAGGAAACCCTTAATTAAAATTTATTCAATAATTATTTTTCGCTATGTATATTCAAATACAATTTTATATCAACATTAAAAATAAATTCCAATGTAAATGTTGATAACTCTAGTCAACATTGAATAAGTGTGTACCTATTATCATGCTAAAAGAGGATGTGATGTCATCTCAAAAAAGCCCGTTCTGTAAACCTGTATAATGGTGTAAGCACTGCTGTTAATTGAAATATTGCGTGTAATTTCTTAAGACAAATGCATAAAATAACATTTCTTTTTGTTTCATATCATTTACAGTATATTGATGATTTATGTATTATCATAATGAGGAAATAAAGATGTCTGAAAAAGTAAACCAAAATAATGTGCAATGGCTAGGAAGGAAATATTCTATAAAAACGATGAAGGCTATTCTTCATACGTGTTATAAGTTTTGGGAAATTTTCTACTTTTTTTGTTTCATACCTAAAAATTAGAATCGAATGCAATGAATGACACATTTAGTTGTCACACTATTACACTATTACGCATCGTTTAAGTGTGAACTTAAACATGTATTCATTAACACTTGATATATTTAATTGCACTGAATGAAGCTTTGATTAAGATGAATATTACTTAGTCTAATGAAAACCTGAGAGGACAAAATATGCACTCTTAGATCTTAAAATTATTTAGAACTCCAAATTTTCTGAACCGCCTTGATGCTTATTTGTTTGTTTGTTTGATTGACTGATTGATTGATTAATTGAATGATTGATTACCTGACTGATTGACTGACCGATTAACCGACTGACTGACCGACTGACTGACCGACTGACTGACTGACTGACTGACTGACTGATTTTAAAATCAAAAACAAACGAAAAACATTTTTATATTGCAATGCCATAAATTGCTAAATCGCAAAAAAACTTACCATTTTTTAATTTTCGAATAAAATTTGAACAATTTGAAATTTGTTTGCATAGAGAGGTAATTATTTAAGAACTTAGCAAAATGCAAACAGTTCGATACCTCATATAACATTAATCTACATGTATTCAAATGGATAAAACTTTCAGACAAAGAAATAAGTAAAATACATAATATAAATGGTACATATCTAGGTTTCTCGTACAGTACAGCCAATCTGATCCTTCTATAGTACATGACAGTATATAAACTAAAAGTACTCATAACAATTTAAAATCAATCACAGAAAGTCATTCACTTATTACTTATTCACAAAACCAAAGTAAACGAATTATAAATTATCAAAGTGTTTTGAAAATGAACTGCGTTCATTTAGACTAATAAGAAAACCGAAATTAATTAGCTGATTCTACTGTTGCAAAAACCGTTCCGTATTTGTTACTGAGGATAGAAAGAATTTCACTGATTTCTTGCATTTTGCACTATTATTATCATTGCCTCATTTTGCGTTAACTATAAAGTTTAATGAAGTGCAAATTCGTTACTCTTGCAAGTAAATATCTCATATAATATTATACAGGTAAATCAGGTTATAAATATAATATATTGCAAACGTAACTCAGACATTTGACATTTTGATTAAAAAAGTAACCGACAATTGTGTAAAGCAGGCATTTAACATTTTATAGAAAAAGCGGTTATTTTATTGTGTCCCTTGGTTGGGTGCTTAACTTTACATTAATATGTTCTTATTATAACAATTATAAGAGGATGTGACGTCATGTCTCAAAAGCCCGTTCAACATGGCAAATGGTATGAGCACTGTTGTTTATTGGAATTTTGCATGTGATTTTATCAGACAAATGCATTTGCATTACTCGTTTATACAGTTAATTTAATGCATCCATACGTATCATTGCAATATAGAAAGATATTGCATATAGAAAGATATTGCATATAGAAAGATATTGCATAAAGAAAGTAAAACTGTTCATAATGCATTTAGCCAGTACAGATATATCTAGTAATGCATATGTTGATTTAAGCATAAATTTAAGTATAAATAAACATGTCTTTTCCTTTTATTTCCCGAGCATTACTAATATTAGTTAATATAAAAAAAATTTTTCGACAGGTATGACCAAATGCCAACGATTGTTTCTAATTTTGAATGAATTGAAGACATTTCATAGAAAGCAAACAGTCAGAGTTTATTTCAACGCAAAATTTCAATCAAATTTAAATGTACATGCTATTTGTTGTGTTTCGTAATTTTTCCCATCCGTGTAACGTGTTAGCAAAGAGAAACAATTGCAGATTTTGTCGCCACATCATAGTATTAAAATGCGTTTCTTTCAACAAAAAAGCGTCCAGTGAAGAATATGATTATGGTTGGTCTAGTTATCTAAAATATCTGAAGACGAAATAAAAACTTTATTATTATCGGGAAGACTTATTTCATGTACAGATGGCACTTGACAATGACAGTGCACTTACATTGTCGTTTAAAGTCATCTTCGTAATTTTATTAGCTATAGGTGAACACTTTCACAGTGAATAATGTTATTTTTGTTAATTATAATTATACTTTTTTATTATAAAAATAAATGTCATAGTGACCTGTGATTGTATAACATAAGAGAGCCATTAACGAGTCTTTTCTTCATTTCTATAAGTATATTAGTGTATTATGACAAGGTATAGCAAATAAGGGAAAAAGCTCTAAAAACGTCTAGATTTATCGTAAAGTACATCCAGTTGTGGATCCCTTTAAACATACGTCAAAGTAAATTATAAAATCAGTTTAAATACATCAACCGGACGACAATAGATCTACATTCAAGTATTAAAATGTATAAATATCTAACAAGTCATACTGTTTATTTTGTGCTACTACAGATAAAATATCTCATTAATCGATTGCAAGCCGCTTTGCTTAATTT
Source organism: Ruditapes philippinarum (assembly GCF_026571515.1). Taxonomy (NCBI): domain Eukaryota; kingdom Metazoa; phylum Mollusca; class Bivalvia; order Venerida; family Veneridae; genus Ruditapes; species Ruditapes philippinarum. Next base: position 163,717 of record NW_026862255.1, on the reverse strand, counting down.
TGTATCTATTAGAAAACTGGCATAACGGTACATGTGAATATGATGACTTTTGTAGGTTAATGAATTGTTCTAATGATGATACAATAAAATAAAAATCGATTGCTTTGTTTGTACACATGAATTGAATTATAACAAATGCTTCCTATAAAAGCAAATATGTTGTATTTTGACACGGAGGCCTTTGTTTACAAGAAAAACATGTTGTTGATGTTATTAATATGTTAAACGCAGCACATTTATTACTTGAGCAAAATAATCACTGATAATGCGGAATACAAAGTATACAATGTTAACGCAGGTATTTGGCATTTTTTTTAGAAAAACAACTTACAAGACATGTGTAAATATCAGAAAAAGGGATTACCATCCAGAGCAAGGATAATGAAAGTAAAAAGGAGAAAATCGCGTACATCAAAAATATATCGAGGGTTGATTGCAAAACTGTTTTAAGTTCTTCTTTGTTTCATATAAGTTATTGCAGTTTTGCAGCCAACCCTCTATATGTTTATTGTATATTCATACTAAACATGTCTTATACTTATACGCAATTGTCAATAGGTCAATCAAATGAAAATTATATCTAGTACGTCATCGAGGAAATATGCAGAACAAATGTTTGGCATATTACTTTAGACACGAAATTTAGTTATATTCAGTATCACACACGTAACAAATAGGTGTTTTACATTACAAAAAAAAGAAACAAGTAAACAAGGCCAAACACATAAGCGACACAGGTTACGGCAAATAGTACAACATTCTGCCATTTTATGTTTAATTATGCAAAACATGTTAATATAAATGTAACATTGCTCATGTTAAAAGGTAATTTAATTATAATTATATTTCAATTACAGTTCTCTTGATACCATACATATGTCAAACGGTGTACACTTTATACAATTGTACCAAACATTCACAAGAACAAATCATACGGGAAACAAGATGGTCGAATTTGAATTTGATATATCAATAGTTTTTATACCTTTTTGTTGATTGTGTAATTGCATTAAAACATAATGGAAAATGTAATTTTCCACATAAATATTTATAACATAAGTAGCAATATAAGAACTGACCTTTTCAACCGCCATTGCTATGGTAGCCTCCACTTCGAACCCAAATGACCTTGACCCGCTATGGGGTGTCAAAACACCAAGTTGAAATATCCGACTGTCTGTTTCTGATAGACAAAGTGTTACCAAGAGAACGGAAAATCCGTGTATCATAGTGCCTTAATTAAACACAATTCTAAGAAAGACACTTTTCCTCGAAATTTTATAATCCATTGTCATACCATATATATGTGCGTATTAATTGTTTATAACATATCCTCCGAAAAAAATCAGCTTTCTAGATCTAAACATCCACTTCAGAAAACGAATATATTTTTGTATCGTTCATATTAAATCTGAATTTTCATACATCTAGATCTACTGACTGAAATGATATAACAATTATCTATGAATTTAGTCCATATTTTTTGCAATTGTTTGGATAAAAAACACACACAATATGCGTACCTACACAATAAAGATAAACAAGTCCTTCATACAAGAATGACTGAATAATATATATAATAACTATCCAAAAATTCAAGTCCAAATAATCACTTAATTAAAAGAAAATATTTAAATTTAAATATCAGTTTTAAGTTAGTTAAAGAACGTATTTGTTTTATACTTATAAACTTTTAATACAAAAAAAGACTACTCTCTTATTTAGCTGATGCTTCACAGTCTCATCTACGTTTACTAAAATATCAATACTTTCATCACAACTTAATAATTGGATATCTGTTCACATTGTTTTATTTTAACAAAATCGTCACAGATAATTGTGACTCAACCACGGTTATAGAAAGTTTAGTCCATAATGGTCACCTCTGACAGAAATTGATACATTTTAGAAATAATTCCGCACAGACCATAAGATATGAAAATTACCACAACTGACTCTGTTGTCATTCAATAATTACCGAATACTCACTGTAAAAAGATTTTTATATCTAATCGACAATTATTATGCTGTTTCCTTTCCTATCAGTTTGCATATTCAGTATCATTTTCAAGTATATTTTGTAACACATGTATCTTAGTATTCACTTTTCCTCATATAAATTATTTTTGTATATTAATTGATCAAACGTGCTTGATTTTCATCATAAAATTCAGAGACAAATAAAAATTATTATCGACGTATAGTAAGTGTATGTTTCACTCAAAGGCTTGGTTTCGACTTTCGATATGTAATCAAGAATATCTCTACACTGTCTGTCGCGACAGTTCGTTAGAGAGTCATCTTCTGTTAAAGATTTCTAGAGGTAGAAAGGGTACAAATGTTTCATCTACAGTAGCAATAGAAATACAACTTAAAAAATATAACATTGACAGTATTCTTCAATATCAGTTAAGTCTCATTTAAAGGTTAAATTATTGTGTTCTCCCTTTTATAGTACTGATTTTATTACTAAATTATTTTCACAATAATTTATATTATCTTTGAATGATTCATATATACGTTGTTGCTTTCCAAACTATGTATTACCGCTTTAAGAAGAAACCAATTGATAAAATATATTTCTTGTCCCCTTAATAAAATAATATGTGTACATTTATTATTATTTTTTAAAAGATAAAACCAATTGATAAAATATATTTCTTGTCCCCCATTGGATGCCATGTTTTAGCTAGCCGGTTGCATTTGTTAAGATCCGGAGCAGAACATTATCTAATGAAATAGCAAAACTTGAGTTAATCAGTTCAAATAGTCAGTATCTGTTTCAAGTATAATTAGTAACACGTTTGTTTTTGTTTATTTCCTTTTTTATGTTTGGTTTTGATTAGATATTAAATGATACTATTGACAATAAACTATGCATTTAAAACATATAAAATTTATGTAGCCTTATATAAATTTTTATTATCTTATCATAAGATCAATCTAATTTAAAAGTTGGTGTGGGCCTATACTCTATATATAATTATTTACATTATTACAAGTAAAAAAAATATTGCAGGAAGGAATATGGTGTTGTCTGACGATTTGACAAGAATGCAGAGCAGTTATTTGATATTCGCATCGTCATTTGTACATCACTTGAACTATATGAATTTCCTCCTGCCAGGCTAACGGTGACAGGTTACAATTCTTGCAAGAGCTCTATCTCGTGTACCTGTACAATGTCGGACAAAACTTAAACAAGTTACATGAATTAGAATTATCTCACCGGTGCTACAGGACGCTCTAGTAAGAATAGTCCTATCAAATAGCTTTTACACGTCTATTTGTTTACAAATGCTTAACTGCAGGAACATTTCAATAAATGCACACATTGTGTTCTTCGCACAAAAATTCAACCAGGATTCAACAAATTTTACCAGCAATTTATTCTCTTACTCACAAAAAAACACTATGTTAGGTTGAACACCACTCGTCGGTCCAAAGTTAAACATGGCAGATGTTAAACGGTAATGTTTACAATTCGACAATACAAAAATGTCTTTGTCTTTGACTTTTGACCTAGACCTATGTGTCCCCTTTTGATTTAAAATATGGAAAACACAAGTCCTGTGTGAACAGATGTTTGGTGAAAATGCGAACAAAAAACGTAATTTATCTTTATATGACAATAAAATGAAATTAACGTTCACTGACATTTAAGTACTTAAACGGACTCGAAATTTCTCTGTAATCTAATGAACAATTATAAATAAAAAAGAACTCTTAACTAGGGATAAATAATCATTGGCCATTGACAAGTCTTTTATCATAGAATTACAACGTCCGATTCATTAGGCCATTACCTGAAGAGATTTACGGATCATCCATGAAAAGTCAAATGGTGCAGAAAAAAAATCTATATATTTGACCAATGGTTTCACTGATTTCAGTAGTTTTGTTTCCCTTTTTCTTAGTTACGAAACGTCGGCATTTAAGCATTCCCATGCGTGTCCATATTCTGTAAGTCACGTAATATTATAAATTAATTAATAAATGATATCATCTAATTCCAATTAATAGATTAGATCATCTTATTCATATTTTATTCATCACCACGTAGTCATTTTTTTACAATATACTATTACAACTATACACTTTTAATATTTCTATTTTCGTTGTGGACTATTTGTTTATAAAGATCATTTATAGACAGGATTATATACACATTTTTTTGCAAGTACAGTTATCATTTAGCCTCATATTATAAGTTTCTTGGTTTATTACATCTTATTGAAGGTCTTGTATATTGGCGTGAATCTATTTGATACATGTACGAGTTTCTTTTATACATTTAATTGAATCGTTAAACCTATTTTCTCTGCTGGAATTTTCAAGTAAAATTACCTATTTGCGTCTTTATACACGTTTCTTGATTCATCACAACTTTTATGATGTCATTAAATTACACTGACCTATTGTAACTAATTATGTATAATTAGTATATGGGTTTCCTTGACATCCTTAATTGATTCGTTGTTGTTTACAACATAACAATATTAGGTACTTTCTATAATATTAGATATTTAGGATCTTAAAGTAGATTGGTCAATATTCGGTACATCTTTCATATGATTTTTTTTTATATTTAAGGTTTTGTATTGATATGAATAGGAAAATTTGCCGATGTAGTTCTGGCTTCCAAAACTTTAATAGCCGCTTATTATATTTTATTGATAAGGCATTAAAGATAACAGACCCGTTACCAAATCTAACCAATATAAAAACCACACGTGTGGTCTCACTTTACTTCACCGATAATTTACCTATGTCTAAATGAATTTCACAATATTTAAAACGGAAACTTTAACAGTTAGATCTATATAAAATTACTTCATAGAAGAGTATAATACATTTTCATCCGATGAAAAAATAGCAAAACGTTGGCTACAAGTTTATTGAAATCCAGAAGTAAATGAAGTATTCAAAATATTGTCTTTATTGTATGAATAAGTCATTTACTTTAAGTAATAAAAAAAAAATTGTTTGTTTGCTTTTTTATCCCTCGAGATTAATAAAAAACCGTAGACTGTTTTGCAAATTGAAAGATGCTAGAAATTGTACCATATATCATACACTGGCACCAGATCAAGCAATATTATATTTTCATCGCTGAAGTAACAGGTATTGCATTGTCTGTGATCTTAAATGGTAAAACACATGGAAACTTCTACTTTAGAGTTCAATCTTTAGGGTGACTTTATGACATTAAGGCATGACACCCCACCCCACCCCAATACGCACTATACGAAACTGAAAATAGATAACACAGGTCAGTTACAGGCTTTGAAGGGCACCTGAATGCAAAATTTAAACAAAAGTTTACGTACGGCTTACGAGTAATAGACACTTTTCTACTTTTCTTCTTTCAGAAATGAGGAAATTCTAAATAATCTATAATATTAGGGGGTTATTGATTATTCTTTTGATACAAATAATAATATTTAACTAACAAATCATACAAGCAAATTGATTGTTTCTACTCAGAATGTTTGAAATATATATAAAAATATTACTTGTTTGACCATTTTCATATTAAGGGAGCATAATTCAAAATATCCCTAAAAATTGCTGAAATGAGGGGCTGTTTACAAAAGTACCCTAGTTTTTTTTTCAAAAGTATATTGGTTGATGTCGTCAAATATCAATAATTTTGCTGTTTAGTTTTGATTTTTTTTAAACTTTGAAACTATCCATTACGATATTGTTTTATTGAACATAGCATTATTCAGCCAATATGTACCTATCATAATTATACAATCAAAAATGAATATAAATAATGAATAAATAATGTTAAAGGTAAAAAGGAAGAAAGAAAACAATTGACCATTCTTGAGTTTGAACCCTTGACCCTCAGTTTCAATGCAATTGACAGTAATTCTAGCTTATTTGAGTGCTCTTCAAAGCACAGGTAATGCATTAGTGGATTCATACCTGAAATGTACAAACCTTTTAATCAACCATTAAGATTAGAAATATATCTATGTTAAATGCTGATTATCAAATACGTTTTGGAAAGCAATTAAGTTGCTTATATCAAAGAAAATGTTAGAATTAAACCTCAAGATGGATGACGAGAAATATTGAATTTAGTTTTTCAAAGAATATTTAAATATTTTGTTCGTATATGTATAAAACATTCAGAACAAACTGCTTAATAATGTTTTGTTTGTTTCTTTCACCTGCACCGATATAGAGTAAATGCATTTCAAAATTTAAACTCTACAGGTCTTTCAAAACAAAGCAATTTCTGAATCCATTACCATTTTTGTCAGGATAAATATATGCATTATTATACACACATAACTAATAAATAAGATAATTAAGCAATTGCAAGTTTTCATGTTTTTATTCCGAAACCAGTACTGAAATAAATCTATCTCATATATTCAATTAATGAAGCTTTTATGAATGTTCTTCATTAATTTTGTTTCAACTGCTGTTACTTGTTATCCCTCAAAAGTACATGCATGTTAAATTCGGCATAGCAGAAGCAGATTGATCTTATGAAATATGTTCTATTTACCATTTAATCAAAATCATACGTGATAAGTTTCTTCTGCAAGAAAAATGTTTTATTTGTTCATTGAACGCCGCTTTTCCTTGTTGATCTTGTTTATCATATTTTATATAGATATAAATAAACATTAAAATACATTTGACACCTACCGTGCCTACTTTTTTCATTTGTAAAATATATCTGTGAAGAAGAACGAACATCTAAGTTGTTCAACAAGAAATCGAAGTTTTCCAGTATTTAATTCATTTAAGATAAAACGTCAAATGTTGCCTGTCAATTCATCAAAACCCTTATCTTAAAATTAATTCAATAATTTATATTGCTACGTATATTCAAATACTATTTAATATTTCAACATTAAAAGTAAATTCCAATGTTAATGTTGATAACTCTGGTAAACATTGAATAAGTGTGTATTTATTATCATGCTAAAAGAGGCTGTGATAATATGCAAAAAACCCCGTTCTGTAAACCTGTATAATGGTGTTAGCACTGCTGTTAATTGGAATACTGCGTGTAATTTCTTAAGACAAATGCATTTGCATTACATAAGATTACTTTTAGGTACAGTTACTTAAATGCATACGAAAATTTCGTCGTACACAACGTTTGCAGTACTGGGTCAGAATACGTAGTTTACATTGTATATGTTGTAAAAGCATAAAATAATACATCTTTTGTCTTTGCCTTTACTTTTTAGATCATTTACAGTATATTGATGATTTATGTATCATCATGTTGAGGAAATATAAATATCTGAAAAAAGTAAATCAAGTAAAGTACAATTCTGATGAAGAAAATATCCTATAAAAAGCGATGAAGGGTATTGTTTATTCCGTGTTATAAGTTTTGTTTTGAAGACAGTAAATTAAGTCTAGTAACCAGTAAATAAGTACACGTCTATTATTGTCTTATGATAGTAATATACTGAGCATTGTTTTCTCTATCATACTTGAAAAATCATAATCCAATGTAATGGAATACACATTTAGTTATTACAATAGTTTTTACATAATTTTGCATCGTTTTAGTGTAAACTTATATATATTCAATTGCACGGAATGGAACTTTAATTAAGCTGTCCCTATTAGATGAATAGTACTTAGTCTAATGAAAATCTGAGAGAACAAAATCATTGTATCATTAACGAGGTGGAATGATTAGTGATTGTTATGACAATGAATTAATCATAATAATTATATGAATATTATGCTTGTATTGAAAATTACGAGTGCACTCTTAGATCGTAAAAAAATTCTGAACCGCCTTGAAAATTTGCATTCGAAAGGATTGATTGATTGATAAATTGATTGATTGATTGATTGATTGATTCATTGGTTGATTGATTCATTCATTGATTCATTCATTCATTCATTAGTAGAATAAATAAAACATATTGTAAGGCCTTAAGTTGTTAAATCACAGTATTTAATTTTCAAATAAATATGAGAAATTTGAAATTTGTGTGCATAATTTAAGAACTTATCAAAATGCAAGCAGATCGGTACCTGATATAACATTGATATATTATTTACATGTATTCAAATGAATATTGCTCTTTTACAAGGAAATAAGATGAAGTAGAAAAATTAATTTAGAACAAAGACAAAAGAGCACAAATTACCAATTTGATAATGTGATCACTCTGAATGCCCCCACACCCCATTAATAACCTTGCTGTCAATAAAAAATCATGTATGTAACATTTAAAGTACACTTAAGGGTTGAAAATTATATCTGACCTACTGTTTTGTAATATTTCATTTATAGGTGAACAATTGCACTTATTATAATGTGTACATTATAATTTTATATTGTCACTATTTGTTATGAAAAAAACCAAATGGCATCATCATCCGCAATACAGAACATGGGGTAGCCAATAACGGGTCTTTTGTGCGCTTCAAATAAGTGTTTAATGAACGTGTAGCGAATAAATAAAATAACATATACGGTATATATCTAGGTTTCTCATAAAGTAAAGCCGATTTGATCCTTCTATTTTACATAACAATATATATGCTAAAAGTACTCATAACAATCAATCACAGAAAGTCATTCACGTAATACTTATTCACAAAATCCAAGTAAACGAGTTATAAATTATCAAAGTGTTTTTCAAAATGAGCTGCGTTCATTTTGACTTAATTGAGTGGTACTAAAATAAGAAAAAGTTTATTAGCTGATTATACTGTTGCAAAAAACCGTTCCGTATATGTTACTAGGGATAGAAAGAATTAGACTGATTGCTTGCATTTTGCTCTTTTATTATCATTTGTTCACTTTGCATTCACTAATAAGTTAAAAGCAGTGCAAATTCGTTACTCTTTCAACTAAATCTCATATAATATCATACAGGTAAATCGGGTTATAAATATACTATATAATATAGTAATTGCAATTATTGCAAACGTAACTCACTCAGGCATTTGACATTTTTATTAAAAAGTGACCGACAATTGTCTAAAGCAGACATTTGACATTTTAAAGAAAAAACGGTTATTTCATTATGTCCCCTGGTTGGGTGCTTAACTTTACATTAGCCTGTGCTTATTGTAACAATAAAAAGACGATGTGACATTATGTTTTAAAAGCCCTTCCGACATAACAAATGTTGGGAGCACTGTTGTTTATTGGCATTTGCATGTGATTTTATCAGACAAATGCATTTGCAATCCTCGTTTTACAGTTAATTTAATGCATACGAAGACATCGTCCATATAATTGCAATATAGAAAGATATTGCATATAGAAAGTAAAACTGTTGATAATACTTCTCGTATTTCATAGTATTTAGCCAGTACAGATATATCAAGTAATGCATATGTTGATTTAAGCAAGTATAAATCAACATGTCTTTTCCATTTATTTTCCAGATCATTTATATTATTTGTTAATATGAAGATTTTTCAACAGGTGATATGACCCTATGTTAACAATTATTGATATGTTTGTTTGTAATAGATTTGTTTTGAATGGAGAAGTAGACAACAACAAAAAATGTTTGATACGGCAATGCCAGAAGTTGCTTAAGCGCTCTAAATTTATGGGTTTTTTTATAAAATCCATTTAAACATGTTAAAACTTATTTTCAGAGAGAGACAACTTACTCATCAAACAAGCTAACAGATCAGTACTTCATATACTATATTTTGCATATTATATTGCGTATATATTAGAGGATAGAAAGAATTTCACTGATTGCTTGAATTTTGCTCTATTATTATCTTCGCTTCAATTTACATTCACTATTATCATTGCTTCATTTTGCATTCATTAATGAGTAGTGCAAATTCGTTACTTTGGCAACAAAATCTCAGATAACATTTTACAGGTAAATGAGGTAACAAGTGTACTATACTGTACACATAACGCAGGGATTTGACATTTTAATTTTAAAAGTAGTCCAATTATAACAAAATATTTTTGTAAAGCAGGCATCCATCTAATACTATAAAGTATTTAGAAAACATTTGTTAAACAGACATTTGACATTTTATAAAGAAATAAAGGATTACTAGTAACAATATGTAAAGAATGCATTAGATATTCTATACAGCGGGTATTTGATATAGATGTTATCACACCTGTGTTTAGCAAACAATTGGTTTATCAAATGAAAATGATATTTGTCCAGAGAAGCTATTTGACATCGTGCATTACAAACGTAAATTATATAATTGATAGTCTGTTACACGTGTAAAAAAACGCGTTTAACATATAACACATATTAAGATAAACACGTGACGCAGGTCAACGATACGTACATAATACAGCATTCTATAAAGTAGGACTAACATGTTACGTTAAAAATGCCGCAAAAAACTTATTTGAATGGTGATAATACTGATCAATTTCTTAAAAAGTAATGAAATGTATTTTTCCAAATTTAATTATGAGTCAGTTACTCGTTGCATTTGATTTACTCAAAAGGTTTTAGCTGTCATTATAATAACAGAAAATCTCAAAATTCTATATCTGAAGTATTTCATATCTGAAGTATTTATTAAGTCTTATTACAAAACGGTGCACATTCTTTTATTTACATCTATACAATTGAATAATATCTTAATTAGACCACATTCAAGAGGATAAGAAATAGTAGAGTATGAAGTAGATTTTGTTTATTGTATACTTGAAGCTTTAATTTGAATTGTATATTGATACCACGTCATTTCATACTCTGTAATTGTTTCAATATTAATATAAGAACTGACCTTTTCAACCGCCATTGCTATGGTAGCCTCCACTTCAAACCCAAATGCCCTTGACCCACTATGGGGTGTCAAAACACCAAGTTGAAATATACGACTGTCTGTTTCTGATAAACAAAGTGTTACCAAGATTATGGAAAATCCAGGAATCATAATGCTTAAATTTAACACAATTTTAAGAAAAAACACTTTTCCACGAAATTCCATGCATAATGCAACAGCATCTAATTATCAAATGTTAATCCAATTTGTTATAAGATTTAATTATTCGTCTTCGTTATTGTCTTCAAAACATTAAATCACTATTTTTGTATTATTTATTGCATACCCGACAGGTCACTAAATCTAAACATTTATTTCAGAAATTTCAATAAAATTAGTATACAAAACATTTTTTAACATTTGATAAACATATAAATTCAGAATTTTACTATATCCATATCGATTTTATAATTTTACAGCAACTTTTCATGAATTAATTCCTATTTTTCACTTTTTTTATTGAACGAAACAAAGTAAAGTACCTAAAATTAAGTATTTTACATCAGAATTTGGGAATGATATCTATCAAAACTATCCAAGAATTTAAATCCCAGTGTTCTCTTGAAAAACAAAAATCTTTAAATTATCTGTTTTAAGGTCAATTAAAGAAAGTATGCGTTTTTATACTTTTAACAGAACAATACGAATGTAGAATAAAAATCACTGATTCATAGGATACATAATTTACTCAAATGTCAATTCCATCATCAAAACTCGATAATTAGATACGAGTTCACATTGCTTAATTTACACAGAATTGTCACCGTAATATAACCCTGGATAACCATGTAGTATGTAAGTCCACACCGGTCACTTCTGATGGAGATTGATGCAGTATTAGTGCTGATATCGTACAGAAAACGAGGTATGAAAATAAACGCACTTGATTCTTTTGCAAATTTACTAATTGCTGGATAATAACAACAAATTGATGCTTATATGTTATTGATCGATATCAGTTTTCTAAACATTATTTATATTCAATATAAATGCTTTTATATCATCTATTAAAGTTTCTTTATTTCCACCAAAGTAAAAATAATATCGACAATGTCGTGTTGTTCATATCCGTGCTTTGAATGTGCAATCAAGAGCCACTCAACGCTAATTGTCGTAACAGATTGTGAAACAGTCATCTCCCATTGCGTATTTTTCTAAAAGGTCATTTGAAGCTAATTTTTCTTTCTATGTGTCGTTTTATATCCTCAATAAGATAAATATATCTATACAAGCACTATCATATACAACAACAGCAACAAAGACACTGGAAAAATATGCACTTGTGACTATTCGGATAAAGGCAGGGTTAAGATTTTTTTACTGGTTCAGCAAATCAGCAAATTATAGAAACCACTTATCTTGAGAATAAGTTCTTCAAATGATAACTTATAACTGCATTAGCGTTCACATACTTTCATATAATTAGAAGAGTAAAACCTTGCATTAATTTAATTCCCATTCAACCATGTTTCTATTATATATATTTATATTTCTGTATTCAACAAATGGATTAGGTTTAGCTTGAAATTGTACACAAAAGCATAAACGTCAAATGTACTTTTTCCGCTTTTTTCTATGAAAGAAGTCAAGCCCTTTTCTTAAATTAAATTTTTTCTATGTACTTTTTATACCCCTAAAAATTTATATATATATTTATTTATTATTTATTTATTTATTTATTTATTTATTTATTTATTTATTTATTTATTTATTTATTTATTTATTTATTTATTTATTTATTTATGTATGTATTTATTGATACTGATATGGAAATAGAGATATGATGTTTTTCAACTTTGGTACATCAATTTAAAGATAAATATTTCAAAAAATCTAATTGATATAAATTTACAGATCAAATTACAGTAGTATCAATGCAGAAATGCAAAACAACAATAAAAAAACTGAAAGTGGTACATGTACTTTCTTTTTTATAATAAAATAGTTATTATTAGTAGACGTTTTTTTTCCTTTTTAAGTCGTAATATCAACAGAATGTACTTTATTCTAAATTAATTCAGATTGATGGTTACATAAAGATCTTGCATTTGATTTCATTTATAAAAAAATAAAAACTTGTTAAAAGCTAATGCTATTCGAGTCTATGAAAGCGTTATAAATCAAAGTGCTGAAGGCACTGCAGTTGGGACGTACTTGAAGGATCAAAATTACCTTTTTTACTATTTCGGGAGCAGATAATTCAATTAGTGAGGGGTGTTGCCGGTTGATAAATATAAAGTGCACAATTCAGTAAATGAACAGTAGTTGATACAATTATTCTATGACACACATGTTCAAATATAATATTAGGATACACGAACGTGTAGGTCCATCACAAACCGTTATTGACCCTTTTTGACAAGATCAACAAGTGAAATAAGAGCTACCAGAGAAAACTGCAAGCTCGACTATTTTAACACATGGCATAATAAAGGGAGACAAAGCTATGACAAATAATTAATTGTGATATAAATATATTAAATTTTCTGCATCAATATCAAGAAAACACTCAAATGGTCAATATTTTTGCATCACATTATATGAATGTGGCCATGTCATTAGAACTTATGATGGCTTTTGTTTACTGCACTTCTCATGCTAATCTCTTTCACTGTATGAAGTTATAATCAAATTCCTTTAATATTTTAATCCTCTCTCTGAACAAGTATCATGAAACAATATAAAAGGAGATAATTCAAAAACTAAGTAATGTAGAATTTTGGTTATTTGACACAGCAATTCTGCTCACTAGTCTCTACAACTGTATTTAGTTTGAGTGAGATATCATTGAAAACATTTACTCCTGACAACCAATATTTTAAATGTTGATGTATTATAAGAGATGATAATTGAAAAAATTAAGCTAGGAAAATTATGGTTCATTGAAAATACACCTCCTTTCACTTGAATGTTTTCGCTGTGTAAATTTTTAATCAAATTCCATCAACTCTTTTCCAGTATTACTCTGGACAAGCATAATTAATTTAATGTATTATAAAGGGAGATAATTTAAAAAAAACTAAGGAATGCAATTATGGTTCTTTGACACTTTGGCAAATTCGAGTCTGTACAACTAGGTGTAGTTTCAGTGATAGTTTGGAATAAGCAATTTTAACTTAAGTGAGATAATTAAAACATGAAGCAAGGTAGAGTTATGTTTCTTGAACACTGCACTTCCTCTCAAAAGTCTCTATCACTTTGTGAAGTTTACATAAAAACCCTTCAATACGTATCTAGTTATATTCATTTTCCGGACAAGAGTGTGAAGGACGGATGTCTTCCTAAATTCATAATGTGGGTTTTTTTCTTTAATCATCTAAAATCTCAAAAACACCATAAGAAACATATTTTCCTCCCATGAGCAACCTTTTCCCCCTACAAGTACAAGTATGTATGGAATGAACATGGATATTTATCCATAATATTACTTGAGTCCGGTTAAGACCGCAACTGTATTCTCTCCCTTTTGGGAGCATAGATTATAATAACATGCTTAATCTCCATATGGTTCAATATCAGATACAAATTCTCAGGTTCATTACTTTTCATGACCAGGCAAGAGCTAAGATACATGTTATAACTTATGAAGTATGTTAGCTCTGAATATATTAACACAACATTGCTAATCATAACACAGTATTTTAATAAATTTTGGAATGTGCAGTCATATGTTACACAAGTCCAAGGAGCTTCAATTCATGGAAACTTTTGGGGAAATCAGTCAAAATATCACAATTGATTTCATTTATTACTGCTGGGTAAGTGTGATGGTTTTGTTTGAAGCCAAAACAACTAGATTTAACATTTTCCTCCAACAAAATGTTCATGAATGGCCCTTTACTGTTGACAGGGGATTAAACTGAGGTGCTAACTCAGACTACCCTCTAAAATAGTCCAACTAGTCCCAAGTGTTCATGGTGCCTATACAGTTATGATCACTACATCTGGAAACTGGAGATTCCCACAGACTGTGATGCTAATCTTTATTTGCTTGACAGTGACACATGTCCACCTTACAAAAATGCAATAACAATTATATGAAGTGCAATAATTTGCAAAAAAATGCTTATCTTATTTGTCTCATCTTACATTTATAATGCAGAGCACTAGATTTGTGTGTCTACCATACAAAATGACTTTCAATAACACTATTTAAATATATTTGAAATACAATTTCTTTAATAGATACAAATAGTAATACTAAATTCCTTTTTGTGATATTTTTTCTGTCACATGTTCAGACAGCTAGTCTACAATTTATTTGTTTAGACCGCATACAATTTAAAGGTATAATTATTTATTGGCTACAAATAAATGTAAATAATGGTTAGTTTAATAACCAATATGAATGTTTCAAAGATTATCCCTTCAAACTTTTAAAACAGCCTGTCAATTAAGCAGATCTTAGCAATTGAGGCACACTAAGCAGAAAAAATGGTCAATCAAAGGGTAGGGAAACATTTTTATACACATTTAAATCATTTGGGGGAGAAATAATCACTTCAAAGCTGTGCTTTGCTATTGAATATTTTCATTTGTTTCAATCTTGAATAATCAAAATAAAAACAATGTTCATAAGGATGAAATGTATTGTAAATTTTGCTTACATATTGAGGTCTATTTCAAGGCAACAAAGCTGTATTGTAAATTTTGCAGTTCCTTGTAATGCCCTGTAGCACCTTAAAACACCATACTGTAAGTGATCACTTTCAGCAAAGGAAAAAGACTTTCATAGGCAGTATCTTAATGCCAATTGACAGAAATATTTAAAGTATGTTCTTAACTAACACTATAATGAACTGTGAGCATGCACTGACACTCTATTATTTTAGGCGGTACTATATATAAGTCTTGGACTATTTCAGTATGTAGATTAGAAATACAAACTAATCAATTTCAGTTTCAAGCCTTTTCCTAGACATTTTGGGAAAAATTTCCTAGCACAGGTTAGGAAATTTTGCATCTTGATTGGGAAAGATATTCAGTACCATGTACAAAGTTGTTAATCTATTACAAATTGTATATCATTCAAAGCATAAAAAATACATAAAAAATTGACAATGAAATGTGTTTCTGATCATCATCTGTCTGGTACCATAATGGATTGAAATGGAATTGTCAGCTTTGATAACCGGAATTTTGACTCGATTATGATTTTTTTCTTAACTTTGAAAAAATAAGAATTTTTGGCATTATTTCCCACTGGGAATGGGTCTGGTAATCTGGCCCGTGGTAACACTGGTAAAAAGGCATATGTTTTCATGAATAATATTTGGAAAACAGTTTGATTTGTGAAATACACATCAAATATTATACATGTACCTGTTATCTTATACTTTTTTCTAGCTACATGTACCAGCCTTTCCAAGTAAATATTGGAGTAAATGATCTTTTATTTCCCTGAAAATATCAATTTAGAGATTCATCTTCAAAATTATCTAATACTACTTTCTTAGTGTGTGTATATATACAATGTATATATATGTGTACACCATAATATGATTGTGTACAGCAAGTAATGACATAAAATTTGAAAATTTGTGATAATAATATTTTTTCATATTACTCCACACTATTACCACTAAAATAGAAAATGTTCTTATCATTTTATTATGATATTTATTTATTGCATGTAGTGAATTGTTAAATGTCTAATTAACACTGCTTAAATTACTTAAACTATGCAGTGAGAACAGGTACATAATGTATAGATAATTTCCAACAGCCTTGCTGTTGTGTTGACATTTTCGCAACTTGGTTGTGTGTCTGCCTTGTAATCAAGAGGTCTGGGGTTCAAGTCAAAGATCAAATTCCAACCACTGAGAATGGATTTTACCCATACATTTAAAATAAAATTCAATTATAATTCAATTAAAAGGGATTCCACTTAGGTATTTTGTTGATGTAAGTTTAGACCACTAATCTTTGTGCAAACTTTCAGATCATTCGCGCACTTCGTTTTTCCAGAATAATTATTCAAATTGTAAAAACATGACCCAAATGAAAAGCGTTTAAACGCTTGCGACTCAAATCGGGCTAAAAAAGCATAGAAATACGTTCAATTTATTTCAAAGTATATTTCTTTACTTTCTTTGCATATATTTCTGTTTAAAGTGCCCCAGCTCATTTATGTAAAAAATTCAAATGTTATGTTTTTAGGCTTTTAAACCTCAGTGGTGTTCCTTTAACATGCATGGTAATAGCAGAGGCTATCTATAGGGACAGCTTTCTGTCTTCTAGCTGATATAAGTCAGCTGATGTTAAGTCATCGTTCTGGTGAAGAATGTGCACAGGGATTTTAGGGGAAAATATTAGCATTTTCTGGGGAAAATATACCTACTCTAAGTTAAACAGCCTTTATTAGGCTGTAAAAAGGGGAAAACACTAGGTGAAGAGGGTAAAATAAAAAATGACAAAAATGCTCGTTTTTCATTTGTGTGTATGAAGAATCAATCAGCAATCAATAAGAGTTTAGTCAGAAATAATAGGACAGTGCTTCCACCTCTAAATTCTAATGTCCCAATTTCACAAGACCTGCAATGTCCACATACTGCCAGTTTTCAATCACAGCCACTTTTCAATCATCCCTAGAAATTCTTTATTTTTGACCTTATTTGTTATGTAACCAAACTGTAAGCACATCTTGTATTTATCTTGACTACATTTATCAGCAGCAATGTCAATTATGGTGATAAAAAAATACCAGTATTTTAGTTCAAAATATGTAAAATGTGTGTTTCCCACTAATCCTTTATTTACCCAGTTACAAATCGCAATTATTTTCTAAAAAGAATTGATTTACAGTTTTTTGTCAGTCTGCAGAAATGGATATTAAGTTGGACAACTGTTTCAATATCATTAAGTCATAATGTATACTGCACTTCAAAAGCTATAATTTTAATATGTACATATTTTACCATACAATTCTTAATTGGAAGGTAATAAATAGTTCAGTTAAGTAACAGTCACTTAACATTCTCTCTGATAACTTTTCAGTAAGCTGTCACTAGAATAGGGTCATAGACCCTAAGATCCTAAAAATCATAAGAACATGCCTATTCTGTTATGCAAATTGAGATGTGCATCTAATTACCCCAATTGTGACCGCTTTACTACTGCAAATAGATATCAAAATTGAAAATGGCATTATAAATAGGTTAAAATTGTTTATTACCATTTATCTGAGATTGAGTTAGTCAAAATTTCTTCAAAATACATAACTGTTGATATTTTAACATTGTGTGACATTTTTTAAGTGGTACAGTATATATTTTTTTAAATGATTGAAAAGTGGTTGTGAAATTTTGAAGAACAGGAAAATGGGTCTGTAATGATTTGTTCTCGATTCATAATAATAATTCAGGTAAATTTTTAAAAAGTTGTTGCATTTATTAGCTGAAATGATAATATTTGCAGAATTGTAAGATAATTTTTTTTATATAATGTCACTGTCAGTTCATTGTAGAAAAATCTGTTAGCTGATCGAAAAAAGGCAGTACGGGGATATTTGCAGGGGCTAAACTTAACAGCTAAAGGGTTAAACCATTTTTTATTCTAATCTTTCATAGAATCCCTTTATTCATTGAATAATCTAATGTTTAAACATGAGAGATAAAGATAAAATTATTCAGAAATATTTAAGAATGTGCCCCATTTGGTAGAGACGTTACGGCCGTGACAGGACCAACAAATTGTATGCGTATATGCCGGTTTTCCCTGTAAAGGAGACATCTGTGTAATATCAATTTGTAAAATCTGTCGGTTTTGCAGTCAAAAATTGAGACTAGGCTACAGTACGGTCGAAATGTCTTGGGGACGAAAGGCTCGAGATCTCTCAAATTACTTCGAAATAATTAACGAAAGTTTTAGTCCTCGGGAACGAATTGACATCAATAAATAAACTAATAATTATTTTTCATCAAATTCATAACATATTTTGCTTACAAACTTACCTTATGTGCTAAACAGGCTGATATGCTTGTCAAGTAGATCATAAAGTAAACCGGAAGTTGTCAGATACATCTAATTACTGTACATGTACTTTACAGTATAGTCAGAGACATAGATTATCTACATCTCTGGCTATTTCTATTTCAATATTCACTTTGCAATTATAAACTACAAAATATATTCGATAGAAATAGTCTTTTTAAAAAATTTCTGGAATATCATACAAAAAATGTGATGATAAGGTACGGATGAGTAAGTTGAATATTCATTCATAAATTACTATGAACCAATTACTATCTTCATTCATAGAATTACTCGACCTTTCAAATTATATCCGCTACATTTCTAATACCGTAATTCAAGCTATATTGCACATAAATTTCAAAAAAAAAATTTCTTAACTCCTCTTCTATTCGCAATTAATCAAAGTTTTCAGAAATACAGAGCACTATTTTTCACTCGCGGCGGTTATGCGTCAGTCATGCACGGATGATCACTATGAATTCAACTTCCATGAAAAATGTTAGAATACAATATAGCATATATAGTGGTGATAAAACGTCACTGCAGTGGGCGTTACCCTGAATGGTTGGAAATTTCGGGTTTGTAAGTACACTAGTTGGGACGTACACTAATTGGGACTACGTCCCAACTAAAAAGCATGTTGCAGCCTTGTACAAGATTTCTGGGAGTTCCGGATTTTATAAAGCCGGAAAACTGCAAAAATACACTTTCAAAAGGACATTTACATCTTTTAAAATATGTATGATCTAAAGGAATACGTAATGATCATATTTCACCGTATCATCAAAATCATACTTCTGTATTTTTAAATTATATGTCTAGTCAAGATGAAATTCTGTGGATCTACAAATACGTATGTAAACAGTTTACTGGGATGTTTATATTGTGCACTTTGCTTAGTTTATTTACATAAGTAAAGGTTTAAATTCACATGAAGGCCTCCACAGAATGTTATTGAGCTCCAGTAGTGGGTATTGCAGTTGTGTCTTTGAGGATCTGTATATATATATGATACACTCTTACCATAAGTGAGACTACTAAATAAAGTTACATTGTTAAAGCATATATATTCTGTGTTGTTTTCTTGCAGGAAAATACAGGCTCTGCGCCATAATCTCACTGTTCCAGGAATAAAACATAAGAATATTAAAGGGAAGTACAAGAATCATGCCCTTTAGCTGATGTTTCTGACAAGCGATAGTTATCCAAATGTCCAGCAATCTTAAAATTGAAGTAACTGAAAATAGATCTACCCCAATATTCAAGATCTATTCATAATGAAAGTACCTGGGTGGCCCATTTGGGATCCATATTGAGTACAAGGGCTCCAATACGGGGCCCATATTAAGTACAAGTGCTGCCCAGATAACGCCCCTTGTGTATTTAGCATAAGGGCTGCCCATATGGGTCTCATCTGTAACCCGGTTGCACTTCCCATGTGGGGCTTATATGGGCAGTCCATATGGGACCCATATAGGTGCCCATATGGGTCTCAAATGGGTCCCATATAGAATGCTATTTGGGTAATTATCAAAGTGTTTTCATTTAGGCTCATTTAAAATTAATTTTTCAATGAATAAGTGGTACTTATATAATAAAACCTAAGTTAATTAGCTAATTGTGTTGTTGCATAAACAGTTGCATAATTTATATAACTGAGGATGGAAAGAATTACACTGAATGCGTTACTCTTGCAACTAAATATCATATAATAATATACAGGTAAATCAGGTTATAAATAGACTGTATTGCAAACGTAACTCAGACATTTGACATGGTGACCGACAATTGTGTAAAGCAGTCATTTGACATTTTATGAAAACAGCGGCAATTTCTTTTCCTCCCCTGGCTGGGTGCTTAATTTTACATTAATTTGTGCTTATTGTAACAATAAAAAGAGGATGTGACATTATGTATAGGTTAGTGTTTAATAATACGCATTAACAAAAATAATTGGTCAAGCCTGCCGCAGGCAGGCGACCAATTATTTTTGTTAATGCGTATTATTAAACATTAACCTATTTAATGATCAACATTATTTTTTTCAACCAAAAACAAGGCATTTCTCTAAATCACCGATAGCACCGCCCTTTCGCTCTACAAGATGTCTACACCTTGTCAAGTTTCTAACATGTCACATTTAGATAAGCTAAATAAATGGCCCTTTCAACATATAATTAGGCACATTTTTTACTGAAATGTCACAGAATTTATACCTTTATCTACAGTAAGACTATCATGTTCCTATAAAATATCTGGAAAAAAACAAATAGCAATTAGGTAAAAACAATGGAGTTAATGAAATGTCTACATCCTTTATAAATAAATGGAAAATGTGAGAAAAATACATTAGAGATTATTAATTGTTAGCTTCAAGTTATTCACTAACATTTAAAATCCCTATTGATTTGCTAATTTTAGAAACTGTTCACTTTTTATTTTTCTGTGTGTCAATCTCTAGGTTTACAGATGGAGTGGTCCATTTACAATGAGTTTTCCAGCCAAAAAAATGTAATCATTGTATTCTTAATGTCAAGGATTGTTAATGCAGTTCAAGATTAAAACAGTCAGCAATTTATAACAGACATTTTTAAAAGGATATAAAAAAGTTACTATGTAATCATTTGTCTCTGCATGCCCCATATGTATTATCTATGTAATAAATTAATTGATTGTATCCTCACATTTAGAAACACCTGACCTCGCCTAATATTTTTTCTTTGGCATTGTTTTGCTAACCTAAATATTTTACAATTCAGAGTGCAAACAACACCTAACTCCTCCCTAATTTAATGATCAACATTATTTTTTGTCCAATCACATTGAAGTATTTTTCAAATTTCCGCTAAAATATGAAAAAACAAGATCAACAAGGAAAGGCGGCGTTCAATGAACGCAACCCCCATATGACCCAGCAACAAGAACCAATGGCAAGGAGCCCAGGTGGACCCCAAACATAAAAAGGACAGGGCAACGACACGTTAATCATTAAATGATAAATAATTTGTAACTGATTAGGAATTCAAAGAAAATAATAATAGGCCCACAAAGGGGAAGGGGACAGGAGACCGGGGGAAGGGGGGGGGGTTAATCAAAGAAATAAAAAACTAGAGGCAATGGGAAGATACTTACGCGTAGACGAGAAAACAACAAGGGACACAAGCAAAAGTGTCACCAAAACAGTATGAAACAACATAGACATACATCTGAGGAACACAGTGGGGCGCCGAGTTTAAACCGGTTAATGGTGCACCAAACCTCGCTCTTAACCCCACCATGTTCCTATAAACGAGACAGTGTAAATAAAATGAATCCCCGCCAAGTGAAATTCTAACAGTTGTCATGGTTACAAAAGGTTAAATAAGTAAAACACTAAAATGATCATGTAGAAACATATAAAAGTAAACCCAATGACCATAACAAAAGTACTCAATGTCCTAAAGGAAGACAGAGCAACAAGAAAATCACCTACAAGGGCCCGACGAAGCAAGGCAGAAGACGAACATTAAGACAATTCAGTCCCAAAGGGCTTTACGAACTATCCATCATAGAGTCTCCCACTTGGTCCGTCAGATGCAATCAAAAGAGGAAAGCGTAGTGTCCAACTGTAAAAGGGTTGAACACTAAACATGCAGTATGTCTAACTTTGGTTAATGTATACTAACTAAATAAAATTTACTTAATCTGTCGTCTAACCAGTCTAACAAATTTCAATAATGCATTGTATTAGGGAGGAGTTAGATGTGTGGTTTGCACTCTGAATTGTAAAATATCTATAGGTTAGCAAAGCAATGCCAACGTATAAAAAATTAAGCGAGGACAGGTGTTTCTAAATGAGAGGATACAATCAATTAATTTATTACATAGAAAATACATGTGGGGCACGCAGAGATAAATGATTACATAGTAACTTTTTTATATCCTTTTAACTCTATGAAAAAATGTCTGCTATAAATTGCTGACTGTTTTAAACTTTATAATTTCTAGAAAAAGTAACCAAAACATTATTTTCTTACAGTCGATAGAAATGAACTGCATTAACAATCCTTGATATCAGAAAACAATGTTTACATTTTTGGCTAGAAAACTCATTGTAAATGGACCTCACCTGTAAACTTAAATTGACACACAGAAAAATTAAAAAATTCAACTGTTTTTCAAATGAGCAAATCAATAGGAATTTTAAATGTTAGTGAATAACTTGAAGCTAATAACGAATTTGTATCAATTAATAATCTCTAATGTATTTTTCTCAGATTTTTTTTTCCAGACATTTTATAGAAACATGATAAAGTACTGTAGATAAAGGTATAAATTCTGTGATATTTCAGTAAAACATGTGCCTAATTATATGTTGAAAGGGCCATTTATTAAGATGTGACATGTTAAAAACTTGACAAGGTGTAGACATCTTGTAGAGCGAAAGGGCGGTGCTATCGGTGATTTAGAGAAATGCCTTGTTTTTTGGTTGAAAAAAATAATGTTGATCATTAAATAGGTTAATGTTTAATAATACACATTAACAAAAATAATTGGTCGCCTGCCTGCGGCAGGCTTGACCAATTATTTTTGTTAATATGTATTATTAAACACTAACCTATACATAATGCATTATTGAAATTTGTTAGACTTGTTAGACGACAGATTAAGTAAATTTGATTTAGTTATTACACATTAACCAAAATTAGACTTAGCAGAAATTTGAAAAATACTACAATGTCATTGGACAAAAGATAATGTTGATCATTAAGTCTTTAAAGCCCTTCCGGCATTACAAATGGTAGGAGCACTGTTGTTTATTGGAATTTTGCATGTGATTTTATCAGACAAATGCATTTCCATTACTAGTTTTTACAGTTAATTTAATGCATACGAAGACATCATCCATATAATTGCAATATAGACAGCAAGTGCATATAGAAAGCAATACTGTTGATAATGCTTCTCGTATTTCATAGTATTTAGCCAGTGCAGATATATCAAGTAACGCATATGTTGATTTAAGCAAGTATAAATCAATCAACATGTCCTTTCCCTTTTTTGTCCAATTAGTTAATATTAAGATTTATCGACAGGTTCTATCACCTTACGGTCGTTTCTATATATAAACTTAGCTGCTACAACAAACTTACTTTATTAGAGAAAAAATATGAAAATACTTTATAAATTGACAGTAGACGTGTATATACTTTATATTAACGTCACGATAATCCAATGAAAAACGACGTTACAAAAATATAGTTTTATAATGATGATGTATTATATAGTGTATTAGCAAATATAGATATGTAAAAAATAAATCAAAATCACTACAACTCTCATAAGAAAAGCAGTTAATGGGAGCGTTTATCCAAGCCATAACTTGTTTGGAAGATAGGAACAAACTTTATTGTACAAGTAACTAACTTAATGTACATACATATTATTATTCTTTATTCATCAAACATGAAAAATCATATCCAAATGCAATTACTGCAATGAACAATTATATAAACATCCTGCTTGTGTTGAGAATTACAAATACAAAACACTCTTTTGTGTTCCAAAGATTCTGCTCCACCTTGGTAATGTGCATTAATTGATAAATTGATTGATAGATCCATTCATTGAATCATTGATTGATCCATAAATTGATCCATAGATTGATCCATAGATTGGTTTGTTTTTTATATCTTTGTTTAAAATGTAGAAGTAGACAAAACACAACATGTTTAATACTGCATTACCAGAAGTTGATTAATCGCTGAATATTTATATATAATTTTTTTTATGATTTTCAACTAGATTTGAACTTGTTAAGATTTTATTTCATAGAGAAAACTTACTCATAAAAAAATGTCAGTACTTTATATATAATATTGCGTATATATTAGAGGATGAAAAGAATTTCACTGATTGCTTGAGTTTTGCTCTATTATTATCATCGCTTCAATTTACATTCACTATTATCATTGCTTCATTTTGCATTCATTAATGAGTAGTGCAAATTCGTTACTCTGGCAACAAAATCTCAGATATTATTATACAGGTAAATGCGGTAGCTAGTGTACTAAATTGTACAAGTAACGCAGGGATTTGACATTTTAATTTTAAAAGTAGTCCAATTACAAAAAAAATATTTTTGTAAAGCAGGCATCTGATGCTATATAGAAAAAGCGGTTAAGCATTTACAAAACATTTGTTAAGCAGACATTTGACGTTTTTATAGAAAAGGGTTTAATAGCAACAATACATTTGTAAAGAATGCATGAGATATTCTATACAAAACTTCTGTAAAGCGGACACATGATATAGATGTTATTACACCTGTGCATATTAAACAAGTGATTTATCAATTGAAAATGATATGTGTCCAGAGAAGCTATTTGACATCGTGCATTACAAACGTACATTATGTAATTGATAGTCTGTTACACGTGTAAAAAAACGCGTTTAACATATAACACATATCAAAATAAACACGTGACGCTGAAAAACAAACACACGTGACGCAGGTCAAATATACGGTCATAATACAGCATTCTAAAAAGTAGGACTGATATGTTACGTTAAAAACGCCGAAAGACACTTATTTGAATGGTGATAATACTAATCAAGTTAAAAAATAATGAAATGTATTTTTCTAAATTTAATTATGAGTCAATTACTCTGTGCATTTAATTTACTAAAAAGGTTTTAGCAGTCATTATAACAGAAAATCTCAAAGTTCTGTATCTGAAGTGTTTATTAAGTCTTATTATAAAACGGTGCACATTCTTTACAAGTGCATCATATCTTAATTAGACCACATTAAACAGAGTAAAAATAATAGTAGAATATGAACAAGAATTATTAACTTGTTTTTGTATACTTGCAGTTATACTTTACTTGGGATTATTACATAAGTATTGATACCGTGTCATTTTATACTCGGTAATTGTTTCAATATCAATATAAGAACTGACCTTTTCAACCGCCATTGCAATGGTAGCCTCCACTTCAAACCCAAATGCCCTTGAACCACTATGAGGTGTCAAAACACCAAGTTGAAATATCCGACTGTCTGTTTCTGATAGACAAACTGTTAACAAGAGAACGGAAAATCCACGTATCATAGTAATTGAATTAAACACAATTTTAAGAAAGAAAACTTTTCCACGAAATTTCATGCATAAAGCAACAGCAGCTAATTATCAAATGTTAATCCATTTTTGTTATAAGCTTTCATTATTCGTCCGTTAATGTTTTCATTTGAAAAGATTGTCTTCAAAACATTAATTCACTATTTATTGTTTTATTTATTGCATTCCCGACAAAGATGATTTCAGCTCACTAGATATAAACATTTATTTCAGAATTTATCAATAAATATGCAAAACATTTTTAAGATTTGTTATTCATATAAATTCAGAATTTTACTATATCCATATCGATTCATTAATAATACATCAAACTGTCTATGAATTAATTCCTAATTTTCACTCGTTTTATTGTACGAAACCAAAGAAATGTACCTAAAAAGTATTTCACATCAGAAATTGTGAATTATATCAAAACTATTCAAGAATTTAAATCCCAGATTTCAACAGCAGAAAATCTTTAAATTATCTGTTTTAAGTCAATAAAAGAAATATACATTTTATACACTTTAAACATAACGATACGAATGTAGAATAAAAATCTCTGATTCAGAGGATGCATAATTTACTCAAATGTCAATTCCATCATCAAAACTCAATAATTTGATACCAGTTCACATTGCTTAATTTACAGAGAATTGTCGCAGATAAATTGCAATATAGCCCTGAATAATACGGAATGCCGTTAGGGCCATCGCCTATGAATGTGTTGATCTGAAACGCGATAGTCGATAGTACGATGGTGAAAACGCGAAATCACGAAACTACGATGGTGAAAACGCGAAAGTACGATGATGAAAACGCGACAGTACGATACTACGATGATGAAAACGCGATAAACTATCGTGTTTTCACCATCGTACTGTCGCGTTTTCACCATCGTAGTTTCGTGATTTCGCGTTTTCATCATCGTACTGTCGAGTATCGCGTTTCAGATCAAACCATTCATAGGCGATGGCCCTAACGGCATTCTGGAATGCCGTTAGGGCCATCGCCTATAAATGTGTTAATCTGAAACTCGATAGTCGATAGTACGATGGTGAAAACACGAAATCACGAAACTACGATGGTGAAAACGCGATAGTACGATGATGAAAACGCGATAGTACGATGGTGAAAACGCGATAGTACGATGATGAAAACACGACAGTACGATGGTGAAAACGCGAAAGTACGATGATGAAAACACGACAGTACGATGATGAAAACGCGATAGTACGATGGTGAAAACGCGAAAGTACGATGATGAAAACACGACAGTACGATGATGAAAACGCGAAATCACGAAACTACGATGGTGAAAACGCGACAATACGATGGTGAAAACACGATAGTTTATCGCGTTTTCATCATCGTAGTATCGTACTGTCGCGTTTTCATCATCGTACTTTCGCGTTTTCATCATCGTACTATCGCGTTTTCACCATCGTAGTTTCGTGATTTCGCGTTTTCACCATCGTACTATCGACTATCGCGTTTCAGAAAAACACATTCATAGGCAATGGCCCTAACGGCATTCCGTAGAATAACCATGTAGTATATAAGTCCATGCCGGTCACTTTTGATGGAGATTGAAAACAAGAAAACAAGGTATGAAAATAATCGCACTTGATTCTTCTGCAATTTTAGTAAATGCCGGATAATAACAACAAATTAATGATTATATATTATTGATCGATATCGGTCACCTAAGCATTTTTATTAAATATAAATCCTTTTACATCATCTATTAAAGTTGCCTTATTTTCACCAAAGTAAAAATATTATCGATTTTTTTTTGTAAATGTCGTCTGGTTCATAACCATGCTTTGTATGTGCAATCAAGAGCCACTCAACGCTAATTGTAGTAACAGATTGTGAGACAGTCATCTCCCATTGCGTATTTTTCTAAAAGGTCATTTGAAGCTGGTTTTCTTTCTTTGTGTAGCTATCTATCTTTAATAAAGATAAATATGTCCATATCAGCACTATCAATGGAAATCATCATATACAACATCAGCAACAAAGAATCTCGAACAAAAATTCCCATGTGACTATTCAGTTAAATGCAAGGTGAATATTTTTACTGGTTCTAAATCAGCAAATTATAAATACCTCTGGATAATAAGTTCTTCAATTGAATACTTATATAACTTCATTAGAATATACATACTCTCGTGTAATCAGAAGGATAAAATCTTGCAGGGGAATTCCCTAACAACCATGTTTCTATTATATATATTTCTTTTTTTACGACTGGATTAGATTATGCTTGAATTTGAACACAAAGAAGAAATGACAAATCAACTTTTCCGCTTTTCCTAGTATGTAAAAAGTCAATCTCTCTTCTTAAATTCGATTTTTTCAATGTACTATTTTTATACCTGTAACAAATTTTATGAATTATTTATCTATATTTTAAATTGATAAAGTTATGTATTTATTTATTTTTATTTCATATATCAAGTTTTACTAATATGGAAATAAAGATATGATGTATTTTAACTTCGATACATCAATTTAAAGATCAAATTTTTCAATAAATCTAATTTATGTAAATTTACAGAACGAATTTATTACAAAACTATCAATGCAAAACAACAATGACAACAAAGATCCATTTTATGTCCTTTAAATAAATAAGTAATTAGCAGTGCACGGATTTTTTGCTGTTTAAAGTCGAAATATCTACAGAATGTACTACTATTTTAAATTGATTCAGATTGATGGTTATATAAAATACCTTACATTTGAATGTCCTTTCTAAAACAAATAAAAACTTGTTATAAGCCCATGCTATTCGAGTCTATGAAAGTGTTATAAAAATCCTGTTGCTGCCTTGTACACGATTTCCGGGAGTTCGAGATTTTATAAAGACGGAAAACTGCAAATTCTAACACGACCTGCATTTTTCGCTATTGAATAAAGAAGAACCGAAAGTGTGTGTATTATGCAATAAAGTCACAGTTGACGTTCTATATTTAGATATGTGACGTAATCATTATACATGTGACGTAACCACTAAAAGAATCCGACGCGCTGAAAATAAGTACGGAAACAAATCAGGCGCAATTTTGCTTAATATCAGGTATGGCAGCATTTATTTGTTGATGTCGTGTTAGAATCAAAATAATATATCCAAATCGGTGATTTTATTGCTTGATAACATCACTGTTTGTCGTTCGGATTCGCATCATTATATCACTAGAGGCTACGACCTCGTGATATAATTCGTCGCATCCGAACTCCAAACAGAGATGTTATTGAGCGATAAAATCACTGTTTGGGATATATTATTTCTTAAATAACACTTCCAAAGGGACATTTACATCTTTTGAAATGTGTATGATCTAAAGGAATACGTAATGATCATATTGCATCGCATCATCAAAATCAAGCTAAGTCGTGCGTTAAAAGTTTTTGACGATTAAGGACAACTATCCTAGTCGCTCGAGCGTCGGCGTTAAAGTTTGCGTACCATCTCAAAGTCCATTGACATATGACATTGAAACTTGCACACTTGTTTACCATCATGCCCTCCACTTGAACACTTGAGGAGGTCTATTAAGCATTTTGACAGAATTATGCCCCTTTTTTCAACTTTGAATTTACAGTACCACCTCAGATAATTTCAAAATTCCATCGACATATCGCTTTGAGACCTTGCACACTTGTTCACCATCATAATCTCAACCTGTGTACAGAGGAGGTCACTGTATCAAGCTTTTTTACAATATTATGTCCCATTTTTTTACTATCAAGCACTGAGAATAGTCGAGCACGCTGTCCTACTGACAGCTCCTGTGTATGATTTTGAGCATTTTGTTTCAAGTTTGTTGTTAACTTCATGGGAGGAATTAAGAAGAGCTTTCAATTGGACGAAAATAGCTAATCTTTTCCCTGGCGGGTACTTGATAGTAATACTATGTGCTAGGGGGGCGTAGAGTAACATGCACTTTCCAGTACCGTCCATGAACAGGCTCAATCAAACCGAGTCTGCAACAGCAGGTTAACAGTGTTATATTAATAGGTCCTTCGGGATGGTGGTGTTTGTGTCGGTAGTTTTCAATCCGGATCACGGCAGTAACCATATTGAATTTACCAGAGCACAGTTCAGCCACCGAATCGTTCCTGGACAGGCTGTCAAGCAGTTTACCAGTTCTAGTTGCCCTCACTTTCGCAAGGAACTGAAACTTCTGTACATAGCAGAGCAGTGGTACAGTGCGAATAACCGTAGAAACTATTTCATGATCAATCACAACGAAAGTGACCTGCCCCGTCCGGGAATCAAACACGGGTTGCCCGATTCACAGTCCAACGCTCTACCTATTGAGCTAACCGGACGACTTGGTCTTTCGGGATCATTGATTGCAAAACTTTTATAGTTGAGGATTGGATACTACTTAGTCGGTACTAAGAGACGTGAGATATGGTCTCTCATGAACAGACCCCATCAAACTGAGTTTGAATTATCAACTTTGCCATGTTTAATTGCTCTCAAAGGATCTTCTCTTTTCCTGATTTTTACAATCATAATGTCAATGACATGTTAGTTTACTTTATTTACTTTTATATTGTTACTAGAGGGATTTTATGTTAAGTCTCTCTACTATTTCACAACCGGAAGCTATACGTTGCATTAAATAGCACTTA
Organism: Ruditapes philippinarum; assembly: GCF_026571515.1. Lineage (NCBI taxonomy): Eukaryota > Metazoa > Mollusca > Bivalvia > Venerida > Veneridae > Ruditapes > Ruditapes philippinarum. The sequence continues at coordinate 133,217 of NW_026862255.1, read as the reverse complement.
CCGCTACCTAGATGATATCCTTAACATGAATAATCAAATTTGATCAAGTGAAATCTTAAATATATCTAAGTGAACGTAAAATGAATAAAACAAACTCTTAATATTTTCAAATTTAAACATTTCTATCATTAACAATAAGATAGTAACTAAAATCTATGATAATTGTTTTTTTTTAAATAACGTTGTTAACTGTTCACATGTACTTCATGCAACATCATATTGGGTATATACATGTATATTTCTAAATTAATTAGATTTACCTGGGCCTGCTGTCGTATGGATGATTCTAATGAACGCAATTTATTTATTACTGGCAAACTTCTTTAACAAGGCTATCGCTGCTATCATAAATTTCGTAAATATTTTACAAAGCCCAGTCGTCGTAATTCAGATATATTTAAAATTTAATTGTACTTTAAAAACTCTTTTACGTCTAGGTATAAGCAGGCCTGATTTATGTTGAGATGACAGCTTATCTGTGGCATGCAGGCTTCATAACCTCTGATCCCCTTTCAAAGTTCCATGTTATTTAGTTCCGCTCATTGTTTTCTTGTTTAGAGCACACACATTCTTGTACTTGGGGACCATACGCCGCTTTTTATGGAATGACACTAACGTGTTCCATGATAACCACATTATAAGCGCGTCTGCGGTTGTTTCTAAATCCAAAAGTTCACCATAACCATGATTAAATGTTGAATTCTGCTTAATTCGGTGCTAGGGGGCGTGTACTGTAGTTTGCACTTGACAGTGCCGTTCATGAACAGGCTCAATCAAACCGAGCCTGCAACATTTTCGTTTTTTTTTGTGCGTTCTTAATTGTTTTAATTTCGTCTTCTGTCTTGGTAAGTGATGTTCTTGTTGCTCTGCCTTCCTTTAAGGCATCGAGTACTTTGGTTATGGTAATTAGGCTGTACCTTAATTGTACATATTTACACGATCATGTATGTATTTTATTTATTTCGTCTAATGTAACCATAACAATTGTTAGAATTTTACTTGGCGGGGATTTATTTTATTTACACTGTGTCGTCATATAGGAACATACCGGTAGTGGTAATTGCAAGTTACCTACCATCCACACCCTCTAGCAACGGCTTAAGCAGAATTCTCAATTTACGTAAACTGGTACACTTTTAAAGGAAGTGAAGACACGTCTTTAGATGTATTCATACGAAAGTGATCATGGTAGCTTCAATGTAAAATGTTCGTGCAATTTCACGACATACAACATATTGTCCACAAGAAATATAGAACAATGGGCGAAACTAAATAAAATGGATTTGTATAACGGGATCAAATGTCAAAATATAATCTTTAAAAGCAGGTAACATATTCAAAAGCTAATTATACACTATTTATCCAAAGGGTTATTATACACTATTTAAAAAGAAATACTAGAACCACACAACTCGAAAAAGGTCAATTAGAAGGAATTAAAATAGCACAAACACAATAATAATGCCAAGAACGATTTTCATATAAACATTATGTTTTATCCGACTACTATGCATATTTCATGAAACCGAAGGTCAACAGAATAATGATCTATGTAGATAAAAATTTTAATATCAAACCTTTTAAATGACTATTTAGTCAATTTAAGAAACTTTAAAAAATAAATTACATTTCATTTGACATAAAAAGGTGTGTAATATATAAATAAATGAGCAGAGGTTGTTTTGCATACATTGTACTTTTCAAATCCTTAGGTGAACTTACAACAAAATCATGCTTATTAAATTGGTAACACATTTTTGAACAGATTTTTAGATCTGACAGGATACCTGTAATAGTATCACACTTTGAAAATCACCTTATGTTTATTAACTTACGTAAATATTGTCATTCCATATAATCAGTATAATCGAGGGGTCAGAGTTTCTTTAGATTTTTATTCATAGTGGGTGGGGTACGATTTGAACAATAATTCATTAAATAACCAGAAGCAAATTGTCATATTCCTGGTTTATTATGTTAATCAGTTACATGGACTGCACTAAAGAAGCCATAATTTGACAGAAACACAAAATTTGGGGAAATAATTGATAGAACAAATAAGTACCAGTTACAACCTTACTTAGAAAAACTATTTTAATGTACCGCCTCTCATTTTATATGTCTTACTGTATAATTACAAAGAAAGATTTCTTAAGATATGATATGAATGCATTAAAGCATTACTCTCATGAATACATTACAATAGTGGAATAACAAATAAGTGATGAATATTTCTCTGTTTAAGCTTAAGACAAGAGTATCATAGCAAAAACCCATAAGTTTAGCATTATTTTGCTTAATTACGTATAAAAAAAGCAAAAAGCAATCTGTTTTCTCAAATAAAATTAAATCTCTTCGTATAAAACGCTTTAAAAGATATCTTCCGTGCAAAAATTTCACTTGAAATACAAAAGCGAAAACAAATATGAGCAAATATTAATATTCTAGAATATTTAGGGATTTGGCGGCCATCTTTGACGCCATCTTGGATTTTTAAGCTACGCATCGGACTTGAACCAAATGAATATTCAGTCCGGAAACTACAGACCAAGACGAACAATTTGGTATATAAAACTTGCTGTTGGCTGACATAGACCACTTCGGCGTCATTTTACCCTATGAATTTGCAGCACTAAGTAGTTCAATACTCACAAGCTCACTTACCCTGTATATTCTACTCTTATGCTGCGAACGGGCTTCAACTGTCAAATATATGTATTCATCTAGTATGTAATAATATGGCTAGAGAAAAAATTATGTTGAATCAAATACATATGGTATCGTATACTGTATGTCGCTTTTTTATTGTCGAAAAAAAGACGAAAATACATTGTACTTAATGTCCTATTATATTGTAGAGCAATGTTTTGTACGACAGACTAAAACCAACACAATAAACAAAAGGTAGAATGATATCAGTATCATCAATATAATGATCTTTCAACAATTTGCTAACCAAATTAAGTTTTTACCATCAAAACAAAAGATACGTATTTTAAAATCGTTAAAAAAACATGCATGTACTCCTATTATCTTTAAAATATTAATTATAAGAAATGTGGAACAAGAACAACGACAAAAAACAACAACGCATAAATTGATCTAAATAACAATAACATTATTAACATAAATGATAGTAATGATAACTTGAAGTTCAGTGACATTAAAGCCCGTCAACAGAAGGAAAATTTATCAACCAAATAACAAGATCAAGATTGTGAAAGAATGAATAAATATCCGCGCGGATAATATATGATAGTATGTCCATCATTAGGAAATGACAACCTACGGTTCATTTGCCCATTAAATAGATCATCCAAGAAAAGTCAAATGGTGCAAATTACAATTCAATGAGAAATTGTCTTTATTATGTCCGTGAATTAATAGTCACAATCTGTTATCAATGATGTTGTGTTTCTGTCTCTAAAAACCGCTACGATTATAATCAGTGGGTTTTGTGTAAACTGTCTCATACATATCCAACTCATTTGCATATGCACTGAGTAACATGAATTAAACTAAATATGTGCCTATAGGACACTGATTCGCCCATCCCTCTCCCCCGCCCCAGATTTCATTGCTTTGTCAGTCCAAGGACTGACAGCGTGACGGACGCACAGTCAAGAGCAAATCAAAACCTCAACACCCCAATAAGTATTGAGGGCATAGCAGTGTACCTTAATATAAATTTCATTCATTAAAGTGACATTATGCCAATCCAATTGTTTTTAATTTTATAATCTTGTACAATCAATAACCCACGTGACTCAGATAAAATTGTTATATTAAATCTTATATAATATTATACAGGTAAATCAGGGTATAAATATAATATATTGCAAAAGTAACTCAGGCATTTGACATTCAATTAAAAAAGTGACCGACACTTGTGTATAGCAGACATTTGACATTTTATAGAAAAAGCGGTTATTACATTATGTCCCCTGGTTAGGTGCTAAACTTTACATTAGTATGTGCTTATTGTAACATTAAAAAGAGGATGTGACATTATGTTTTAAAAGCCCTTCCGACATAACAAATAGCAGGAGCACTGATGTTTATTGGAATTTTGCATTTGATTTTATCAGACAAATGCATTTGCATTAGTTGTTTATACAGTTAATTTAATGCATACGAAGACATCATCCATATAATTGCAATATAGAAAGTAATGACATAAAGAAAGCAATACTGCTGCTAATTGTTGATGTTACTAACGCTTCTCGGATTACATAGTATTTAGCCAGTACATATACATCTAGTAATGTATATGTTGATTTATGATTTATATTAACGTCACGATAATCCGATGAAAAACGCCATTACAAAAATAGACTAATATAATAATGATATACATGTATGATATGTAGTATCATAAAATATAGATACAATGTTTTTAAAAGAATAAATCAAAATCAATGCAATTCTTTTTAGACATCATAATGTAAAGCAGTTAATGGGATCGTTTATTCCTGGAAAAATAGGAACTAACTATATGTACAAGTAAGCAACTAAATGTACATAAAAATAATTATTATAAAAGTTACAAGTTGGGAAATTTTCTTTATTCATCAAACATGGAAAATCATAACCAAATGAAATGAACAATAATATAAACATCCTGTTGAAAATTACAAAATACAAAAAAAACTCTAAGATCTTCCAAAGATTCTACTCCACCTTGGTAATGTGCATTAATTTATAAATTGATTGATTGATCCATTGACTGAACCCTTGATTGATCCATAAATTGATCCATAGATTGATCCATAGATTAGTTTGTTTTTTATATCTTTGATTAAAATGTAGAAGTAGACAAAACACAACATGCTTAATACTGCATTACCAAAAGTTGCTTAATCGCTGAATATATATATTTTTTTTTTAATTTTAAACTACATTTTGAACTTGTTAAAACTTGATTTCATGGTGAAAACTTACTCATAAAAAATGTCAGTACTTTATATACTACAGTTTGCACATTATATTGCGTATATATTAGAGGATAGAAAGAATTTCACTGATTGCTTGAATTTTGCTTTATTATTTTCTTCGCTTCAATTTGCATTCACTATTATCATTGCTTCATTTTGCATTCATTAATGAGTAGTGCAAAATCGTTGCTCTGGCAACAAAATCTCAGATAACATTTTACAGGTAAATAGGGTAACAAGTGTACTATACTGTACACGTAACGCAGGGATTTGACATTTTAATTTTAAAAGTAGTCCAATTATAACAAAATATTTTTGTAAAGCAGGCATCCATCTAATACTATAAAGTATTTAGAAAACATTTGTTAAACAGACATTTGACATTTTTTAAAGAAATAAAGGATTACTAGTAACAATATATATGTAAAGAATGCATTGGATATTCTATAAAGTAAGACTGATATGTTACGTTAAAAATGCCGTAAAACACTTATTTGAATGGTGATAATACTGATCAAGTTAAAAAATAATGAAATGTATTTTTCTAAATTTTATTATGAGGCAATTACTCTGTGCATTTAATTTACTAAAAAGGTTTTAGCAGTCATTATAACAGAAAATCTCAAAGTTCTGTATCTGAAGTGATTATTAAGTCTTATTATAAAACGGTGCACATTCTTTACAAGTGCATCATATCTTAATAAGACCACATTAAACAGGGTAAAAATAATAGCAGAATATGAACAAGAATTATTAACTTGTTTTTTTTTACTTGCAGTTATACTTTTCTTGGGATTATTACATAAATATTGATACCATGTCTTTTATACTCGGTAATTGTTTCAATATCAATATAAGAACTGACCTTTTCAACCGCCATTGCTATGGTAGCCTCCACTTCAAACCCAAATGCCCTTGACCCACTATGAGGTGTCAAAACACCAAGTTGAAATATCCGACTGTCTGTTTCTGATAGACAAACTGTTACCAAGAGAACGAAAAATCCATGAATCATAGTGCTTAAATTAAACACAATGTCAATATAATACAATATTCCACGAAATCCCATGCATAAAGCAACAGTATCTAATTACCAGATGTTAATCCAAGTTGTTATAAGCTTTAATTATTCGTCCGTTAATGTTTTCATTTGAAACATTTGTCTTCAAAACATTAATTCACTATTTATTGTTTTATTTATAGCATTCCCGACAAAGATGATTTCAACTCATTAGATCTAAACATTTATTTCAAAAATTATCAATGAATATGCAAAACATTTTTAAGATTTGTTATTCATATAAATTCAGAATATTACTTTATCCATATCGATCCATTAATAATACATCAAACTGTCTATGAATTAATTCCTAATTTTCACTCATTTTATTGTACGAAACCAAAGAAATGTACCTAAAAAGTCTTTCACATCAGAAATTGTGAATTATATCAAAACTATTCAAGAATTTAAATCCCAGATTTCAACAGCAGAAAATCTTTAAATTATCTGTTGTAAGTCAATAAAAGAAATATACATTTTATACACTTTAAACATAACAATACGAATGTAGAATAAAAATCTCTGATTCAGAGGATGCATAATTTACTCAAATGTCAATTCCATCATCAAAACTCAATAATTTGATACGAGTTCACATTGCTTAATTTACAGAGACTTGTCGCATAGCCCTGGATAACCATGTAGTATGTAAGTCCAAGTCGGTCACTTCTGATGAAAGTTGATGCATTATTAGTTCTGGTTTCGTACAGAAAACGAGGTGTGAAAATAACCGCACTTGGTTCTTCTGTTTTCAATTGTTTAACTTTAAAAATTGAGTGGGATTGAATTTTTAACAACACACATTAAATGATTTGTAATATGTTTTAATTCAGGGAAAGCCACTCAACGCTAATTGTCGTAACAAATTGTGAGACAGTCATCTCCCATTGCGTATTTTTCTAAAAGGTCATTAGAAGCTGGTTTTCTTTCTTTGTGTAGCTATCTATCTTCAATAAAGATAAATATGTCTATATTATCACATTCAATGGAAATCATCACATAGCAACAAAGAAACTCGAACAAAAATTCCCATGTGACTATTCGGTTAAAGGCAAGGTGAATACTTTTACTGGTTCTAAATCAGCAAATTATAAATACCTCTTGATAATAAGTTCTTCAATTGATTACTTATATAACTTCATTAGCGTTTACATACTCTCGTGTAATCAGAAGGATAAAATCTTGCAGGGGAATTCCCACACAACCATGTTTCTATTATATATATTTCTTTTTCTTTCAACGACTTGATTAGATTATGCTTGAATTTGAACACAAAGAAGAAATGACAAATCAACATTTTCCCGCTTTTCCTAGTATGTAAAAAGTCAATCTCTCTTCTTAAATTCGATTTTTTCAATGTACTATTTTTTATACCTGTAACAAATTTTATGAATTATTTATCTATATTTTAAATTGATAAATTTATTTATTTATATTTCATGTATCAAGTTTTACTGATATTGAAATAAAGATACGATGTATTTTAACTTCGATACATCAATTTAAAGATCAATATTTCAATAAATCTAATTTATGTAAATTTTCAGAACGAATTACAAAACTATCAATGCAAAACAACAACGACAACAAAGAACCATTTTTATTTCCTTTAAATAAATAAGTTATAAGCAGTGCACGGATTGTTTTGCTGTTTAAAGTCGAAATATCTACAGAATGTACTACTATTTTAAATTGATTCAGATTGACGGTTACATAAAAGATCTTACATTTGATGTCATTTCTAAAACAAATAAAAACTTGTTATAAGCTTATGCTATTCGAGTCTATGAAAGTGTTATAAAAAGCCTGTTGCAGCCTTGTACACGATTTCCGGGAGTTCGAGATTTTTTAAAGACAGAAAACTGCAAAATAACACTTCCAAAGGGACATTTACATTTTTGAAATGTGTATGATCTAAAGGAATACGTAATGATCATATTTCATCGCATCATCAAAATCAAGTTAAGTCGTGCGTTGAAAGTAGTTCAATACTCATAAGCTCACGTACCATGAAATAAGAAAGCTGTATTTTCTACTCTTATGCTGCGAAAGGGCTTCAACTGTCAAATATATGTATTCATCTAGTATGTACGAGTAATAATATGGCTAGAGAAGAAGTATGTTAAATCAAATTCATATCATATCGTGTACTGTATGTCGATAAAGCCAAGAATATATTGTGCTTTATGTGCTAATATACTGTAGAGCAATGTTTTGTCCGACAGACTAAAACCAACACAATAAAACAAAAGGTAGAATGATATCAGTATCATCAATTTAATAATATTTAAACCATTTGCCGACCAAGTTTAGTTTTTACCATCAAAACAAAAGATATACGTACTTTAAAATCATCAAAAATACATGTACTCTTATTATTATTAAAATATTAATTATAAAAATTGTGGACAAAGAACAACAACAAAAATAGCAACATCGCATAAATTGATCTAAATAACAATAACATAACATGTATTCCCATAAATGATAATAATGATAACTTGAAGTTCAGCGACATTAAAGCACGTCAACAGACGGAAAATTTATCAACCAAATAACAAGATCAAGATAACGAAAGAATGAATAATTATCCTCGCGGATAATATATGATGGTATGTCCATCATTAGGAAATGACAACCCACGGTTCATTTGCCCATTATCATCCAGGAAAAGTCAAATGGTGCAAAATACAAGTCAATGAGAATCTGTCTTTATTATGTCCGTGATTTAATAGTCACAATCTGTTGTCAATGATGTTGTGTTTCTATCTCTAAAAAGCGCTACTATTAAAATCAGTGGGTTTTGTGTAAACTGTCTCATACATATCCAACTCATTTACATATGAACGGAGTAACATGAATTAAACTATTTATTTATTTATTTAAGTCTCAATAACATATATGTGTATATCAATCAATACAAAATACAGGATAAAAACAAATGGCATACATATATGAAACCAATCAGATATTTGATTTGCTAGAGATTATTAAAATACTATACATTTTCACATTATAACTTAAAAACTCTATCACATCTTTTTATGACTACTCACTAAATGTTCATATACAGAAAAAAAAATCAAATTGATTTGAATAACTAAAAACAAACTCTCCTTCTTTTACGGTTCTAAACAATACTAATTTCTTTACCGTATATATACATATATTCTAAATGCTATGACCTAAAAAACTCTTGTTAATGATAATCTATAATAAAACTAAATATGTGCCCATAGGACACTTATTCGCCCATCCCTCTCCCCCGCCCTAGATTTCATTGTTTTGTCAGTCCAAGACGGACGCACAGTCAAGACCAAATCAAACCCCAACACCCTAAAAAGTATTGAGGGCATAGCAGGGTACCTTAATATAAATTTCATTCATAAAAGTGACATTATGCCAATCCAATTGTTTTCAATTTTATAATCTCAATCATGTGTACAATCAATAACCCACGTGACTCAGATTAAATTTTACATATACCATTCGTAATGTATCGTTAACGTTAAATTGATAAAAAGACTGAGGCAGTCTTTTTATACTTTAAGCAATTGTTATATTTTATCCTAAACATTAATTTATTCAATACAAACTATTGGTTATTGACCATTATAACAGTCAATCTTTTTTAATTTATAGCCAATTAAGGTCAACTCAACAGTGGAAAAATGAGCATAATGTCATTTTAACAAACCGCCTTTGTATTTTTTTAAATCAAGCTATCATGGATTTACTAGCAACAGTCATTTAAACTTTGTGGCTCGTCATAGAAATGATGTTTTACGTCGCCACTGATGATGACTGCTTCATTGATACAGTTTTAATCCTTAATTTTCTGTTTTTTATTTTCTTTTTCATTTCAACACGTATAGATACAGTTTGAATCCTTATTTTCTTTTTTTTATTTTATTTTCGTTTTCATTCCAACACGTATACAGTTTAAAACTAATTATCACGGAAGCAGAAATATAGATTTTACAAAAATATTCTAGCTGGTTAGGGCAGTTCTCTATATACTTTTATAGTCGAGCTATAACATTGAAGGTTAAATGTCAATTGTCATGTGGACACTAATATGAATGTTGCTAAATTCCTTATTAAACCATATGCTTTTTCTGCTCGAACCGGTGCAAGGGACTATAACACTTTTCAATCTCCATTGCCGTCCATGAAACCGAATATGCAACATTTTCAATACTCTCTGTCGTGCTAAACGATTTTAAATATTTCCGCATTCCACTATCATGTTATATATTTTCCTGTTTAAAGGAACTCCACTGAGGTCCAAAAGATCAGCTGGGGCACATAAAACAGAAAGACATGTAAGAAATAAACTGAAAAATCGTATTTTTATGTTATTCTCAGCCCGATATGAGTGTGAAAAGCGTTACAAAGTTTTTTTTTTTTCCAATTTTGGGTTATTTTCACAATCATGATAATTATTCTGGAAAAAAGCACACACAGAGAGAATGACGTGGAATTTTGCACACAAGTTAGGTTTAGACCTTCATCAGACGGAACATAAATCCAGAAGAAAAAAAGCCTGCCCTGTCATATCAAAAAGAATCAGAGGAGTCCCTTTAATTCCTCCATACTAATGAGATTTTTTATGACACCATTAACTGAACCAATGTCCATTTTCGTCTAAAAACGTATTTGTTTATGGTGTTTCTTCAAGTACTTTCAATCCGATCAGAAAGCGTGGCTATTAAGTAATTATTAATTACAAAAACATTTTATGATGTCACGCCGTTATTTCAACCATACATCAGATATTTAATGGTTTAGTGTTATTAAAAAAAGGTATTAAATCATGGCAAAAGTGCCTCACTTCTGAAAATAAGTTAATTGGAAACGGAAATCGAGTCAATTACTTGCATTCATGTTTTTCACCTTGACACTGAAAAATTAATACCATCTAGTTATCACAGAAAATAATGGTATTACGAGTACATGTACACTATATGTGTAACTTAGGTGCGAAAGACCTATCATAAGCGAAATAAGGACGCGAGCGCAATAATTTCAATGTTGACAAAAAAGGTGACCATGCCGACAAATTTGATCGTGCATGCTTTGTATTATGTCTGTCATGAAGAGATAGGGGCTTATGTGTTATTTTGAGATGTATGTTATGCAAGCATTATTCCTATGTTTATAACATATCAAGTTTAACGACTTAGAAGATATTGTAGGTATAAACTTGTCATGTTTTTCTTTCAGAATCTTTCTTTATGTTTCAAATATATGTTAAAGCCAAAAAATAACCTGGCCAAGCAAACTTGCAATTCAAGCATGCAAGATTGCAGGCGCTCTAGAAATCTTAATTTTCCGCTGACAGAATTGCGGTAAGTGACAAAATGGGCAATAATTATTATTGGACTATAAATTAATGAAAGGAATTGTTATCTTTCGAAAGGTCACATATGCTGTTGACGTTGTACTGAGCATCACAAAATTAGTTAAGCAATAAAAAAATCAACAAGTTTGTTAATTATTTGTTGCTGGTAATTAGACTTATTTGTAGCTAATGACAAAACAAATAACAAGGAACAATGTGTCCATAGGACATTGGTGCCCCCCACATTCCACTGTCTTGTTAGTCCACAGACGGATAGCGTGACAGCGGGCGGACGGACAAAGGCAAACATGTTCCATCCCTTAAGCAGGGGCATAAAATCAACAATAATCATATAACAAAAACACTTGCTCACAAACCATGTCCCTTCACGAAATGTACGAAACGAGACAAAGATAATGTGACCTAGAAGACGTTGAACATGTAATCTATATAATACATACATACAGCCGAACTTTCACGAGTGCTCAAATAGATATAGAAGCTTACATTTTTTTGCTTGCATCTGTTTATAAAATTATAATAAATCAACGGTTAAATTAATTATGTTCACAACATAGTCCCAGGATTTTGCTAATGTTCATGATTTTCACATGTTCTGCGCTTGCATGTTTTATGATGGAAAGAATAAAGATGGAGATAAACCTTGAATAACTTTTTAAAGATTTTTATAGTTATCTCTCTTTGACCAGACAAAAGGTATCCATGTCATGTGTACACACAAACAAAAGGAGTAAATTCAAATGGCATGGAATTCTTGAAAGGTCTCACATGTCGTAACATGAGAGCATTGTCAAGTAGTGTTAGACAAAGCCAACTAAAGGATCAAAGGCAAACTGATTTATACTTCAAGGCCGTTCCATGAAATTTGTTTGGTACTGATTCTATCCTATTTTATTTGACAGTTTCGTCAATATATAGGTCTTTTTGTAATTTATTTAATGTAAAAAATCCTTGCAAAAAGTTTGGCTTTTTCAAGAAATATTTCATTTTTATACTCTGTGTGTGTGTGTGTGTGTGTGTGTGTGTGTGTGTGTGCGTGCGTGCGCGAGCGTTATTTATATACATCATTGATATAATATGACGGCACACCCGGGGCTTTATATGATGCTTTAAGTTTATTTATGAATATACAGTTTCTCTGATTCTCTTATACGAGTAAGTAATTCTTTCCAAAGTTGTATAGAGAATGGAAGGACGGATTTAGCATAAATTTCTGGTCTTCTGGCTATCGAAACATTATAAGCATTATTCTGCAACGAGTATTTATGTGATGCAAATAAATGTATTCCTTTTACCATGTAGTATTTTCAAATCATGCGAATCACTTTCAGCACCACACCACTCATCTTTAAGTTAACATTCAGTATTTCGCTCATAACTACGGTGGCACAAAGGTGACATGTGTGTGTTTTTAATTTATCTCATGCGCACGACATACTATGTCGTGGCCTGAAGTTACTAAGTCGTGGCCACGACATAGTATCTCGTGGCCACGACTTTACTATCTCGTGGCCACGACTTGGTAAAACTTGTGACAACGACTAAGTAACTTGTGGCCTCGACATAGTATCTCGTTCCCACGACTTAACTATCTCGTGGCCACGACTTAGTATCTTAAAAACACACGTCACCTTTGTGTCACCGTACATAATTGTTAGAAGGCAGGTGATTTGAAGGACAGAACAGTTGAAGGTAATAAAACGAGATGCAGAAAATATTTGTTTCATCAACACAAGTTAATGACAATCATTTGTGCCTCATATAAATTATGCAAGATAATGACTTCATAACATTTCATATCATCCTTAATGTCATGTAATACAAGAATGAAACATTTGTTTTCAATTCGGAATTGTTCATCATGAGAAAATGTTATTAGGTTCACTCATTAGATATCATGGTTAAATATTGTGTTCCGAGTTTTATGGTTGGGTTTTACGTTGCAGCAACACAGTATATAGTTCATATGGCGATTTTCCAGCTTTACTGGCAGAGGAAGACATTGAGTGCCATTCCGTGCATTATCTTAGGCACAAATAGGTACACGAGTAGAACCACTAACTTTCTATAAACTAGCTGGATAGTAACAATAGTTACTAAAAGACGTCAATGGTTGCTATACAAAATCAATGGTTTCCTTTGAAGTAAGCGACTGCTATGAAATTCAATGATAGATTCACTTGTTGCTATGGAAAGTTAATGTCTGCTCTGGAAGTCAGTGGTTGTTATGGAAAGCAAACGGTTGTTATGGGAGTCATCGGCTGCTATGGAAAGTCTGATGTTGCTATGGTTAAGTCTATGGTTGCTATGAAGTCACTTACTATTATGGGAAGTCACCGTTTGCTATGGAAGTCAATGGTCGCTGTAGAATGTGTCTGTTTGCTATGGAAGTCTATGGAGGCTATGAAGTCAGAGGTTGCTATGGGATTCAATGTTTGCTGTGTAAAGTTAATGGTTGCAATATAGGTCACTAGTCGCTATAAATACACTGGTTGCTATGGGAAGTCACTTGTAGCAATGGAAAATCACGGGTTGCTAAAGAAGTCTATAGTTGCTATGGTAAGTCAATTGTTGCTACACGAGTCACCTGTTGCTATAGAAAGTCACTACTTGTTATGGGAGTTAATGGTTGCTATGGAAAGTCACTAGTTGCTCTGGAAGTCAATGGTTCCTATGGAAATTTTTGAGTGCTATGGAAAGTCAATTGTTGCTATCACAGTTAATGGTTACTATGGAAAGTAAATGATTGCTATCAAAGGTCACTGGTTGGTAGAGGTCTTCTAGATGTTTCATGCCAAAAACCTAGGTTGTAGCCTTCATGGTTTTAGAGAAGAATTTTTAACCATTTTACTATCTACATATAAGGAAAATCTCTGTCTAATATAGCCCTTGCAGTTTTCAAGAAGATTTTTTTTAAATATATACTATATTAGGAAAACCCATGACCCCCCGAGGTGGGGCCAAATTTGACCCGAGGTCTACTAATTTAACAATTTTTGTAGACTTTCATTTGATGATGCAGCACACAAAATATCTAGGCCTTGTACTTTCAGGGAAGATTTTTAAAGATTTCATTTTTGAAATCTATTTTTATCCCCTCTGAGCCAGATGAGCAATGGAATTATGGAACAGAACCATTTGAACAATTTTGTAAAGCTTCATGCTAGAAAAATCCCTGGAAAATTTCATCAAATTTGACCCAGTGATATAGAAAATACATGGTTGATGTCGGGATGGAGAAGGTTTATCCGGTGAACGAGAAAGTGTATCTTGGCAAGCTTTAGCGAGCCAAGATTCACTTTCGCAGCGAACCGGATAAACCTTCTCCATCCAGACATCAACCATGTCTTTGATTTATCCTGCTTTTTATCATGTTTTTAGAATAATTAAATGGTTTCATTCTTCTTTTTCTCCGATAAAATAGCATCTATATGTAGTTTTGTTTTGCTGCTAAATATGTGACGTCGACATATGACGTAATGAGTGGAGATAGATAAGTTTATCCGGCAAGGCTTTATCCAGCTGATGATATAGACAGTAGCAGGATAAATCTGAGATGAAGTCGTTTTGAAAAAAAAAAATGCACGGATGCATAATGGACACCAGGCAAATTGTGATCACGAAAGCTCACCTTGAGCACTTTGTGCTCAGGTGATCTAAAAACAAAAGAACAACAACAGAAAAGTTAAAAACAACAGTAAACTGTATAAATTTATTCTGAATTCTTTTATTGAAAGAATGACAATTATCATCAATTTTAACAAAACCGAATAACTTTGTACATTTAATAAGATTCAATTTTTAATTCAATAAAACACTCATACTTCAATCCAAACTTGTTTTTCATAATAAATTCTTATATACATTAAAGCATCACACTTCTATATTTGTATCAAAATTTCATTAAATTTAAATACTTTTTAACTTGATTTAAATTGTTTTAAAATGTAGAAATTAAGTGCTAAGATGCGTACTGCCAACAAATATTACATGTAACTTTGCCGAAATATTCAAAAAAAAATTCTTACTCTTACTCCCTTAGTAAGGGTGTAGAATTTAGGTACATATAATCATCATACAGTCATAACTGAACAGTTTAATAAAACAATATCTCATTTATTGAATATAAAATAATCAACAAACATTCACAGAACTAATACTTTTAGTACGCTTAGCAAAATGCATGATTAATTATCACTACTAATCAAAAATATTTAATATGATTATTTCATTAATGTAAAAAAATTATTATTGACCATGTCTGTTTTAGCCATGATTTCATCCATGAACCACGTATAATCGTAACTTCATAAATATTTTTTTCATTGAATTGAACTTTTGTCAAAATACAATTCTAACACTCCTCATGATTTTGTCACTATAAACAAAGAAGAAAGAAACCTGTGTTAAACTGCCAAAAACACTGGTTTGGGACTACTTGTATATGCCGCTGTTATATTTTTTCCCTCGATAATATAGTAAACAATTTTTTTTAAGACAACAATAATAAATTATTTTTTTATATTTTCCGTTCTTACAATGTTTTCTTTTCATATAATATATAATAACAAATATTTTATCACATTACAGTCCAATATTACAATCCAATATTACAGTCCAATATAAAACAGTTATACAGTATCTTGATCCAAATCTGAAATATACTTGTGGATTTTGCAAGGTCAAACTATCACAAGGTGTATATGCACCAAGTGATATCTGCACAAGTAAAATCCATGAAGCCAAATACATGTAATAGATCAAGATATTCTTTAAAGTACCATTTCATTCTATAACTCCTCAAATTTAAAATATATACTGTGAATTCCATAGGCACAAAATTTTGCAGCTTTGTTGAAATTTTTTGATTTTTTAATTTGTGGATTGTCTACTTTTGCAAAAAAGTAACATGCAAATAATGTTGATTCAAAAACCTTCTTGCAGATAAATTTGTTGAATCTTAAATTCATGGATTGTTCTAAACAGGAAAACCACAAAACAAAAGTGTCCCATGAAGAACATTACATTAGCTACATCATTGCGGATCACTTGTATAAATTACAAATTTTCTTCCTGTTATGTCATATTAATGTGCATACATGTATAAGTACATTAAATGTAGTACAAGAGGGCCATGATGGCCCTGAGGTCGCTCACCTGTATATAGGCCCCCCCCCCACCCGGGCCAATTTTTACCCAAGGGCTTTTATTTGTTTATTTGAACAGACTTGGTAGAAGATGTTTCATGCTAAACATCTAAGTTCTAGCTCATTGGGTTTTTTAAAAGAAGATTTTTAAAGTTTTTACTATACACATATAGTTAAAGACAATGACACCCCTGGGGCAGGGCCAGTTTTGACCCCCGGGCTTTTATTTGAACAAACTTTGTAGATATTTACTTAAAGATGTTTCATGCTTAATATCTAAACTCTAGCTATTTGGGCTTTTTCAAAGAAGATTTTTAAGTTTTTGCTATACACATATAAGGAAAATCAATGCCCCCCCCCCCCCCCCGGGCGGGGCCAGTTTTGACCCCCGGGGCTTTTATTTGAACATACTTGGTAGACACCCATTAGAACATGTTTCATGCTAAATATCTTAGCTCTAGCTCTTTGAGTTCTTTAAATGAAGATTTTTTAAGTTTTTACTATATGCATATAGGGAAAATCAATGACCCCCTGGGGCGGGGCCAATTTTGACCCAAGGGCTTTTATTTGAACAAACTTGGTAGACACTCATTAGAAGATGTTTCATGCTAAAATATCTTAGCTCTAGCTCTTTGGGTTCTTTAAAAGAAGATTTTTTAAGTTTTTACTATATGCATATATGGAAAATCTATGACCCCCTGGGGCGGGGTCAATTTTGACCCCAGGGCTTTTATTTGAATAAACTTGGTAGACATTCACTAGAAGATGTTTCATGCCAAATATCTAAGCTCTAGCTCTTTGGGTTCTTTAAAAGAAGATTTTTTAAGTTTTTACTATATGCATATAGGGAAAATCAATGACCCCCCGGGGTGGGGCCAATTTTGACCACAGGGCTTTAATTTGAACAAACTTGGTAGACACTCACTAGAAGATGTTTCATGCTTAATATCTTAGCTCTAGCTCTTTGGGTTCTTTAAAAGAAGATTTTTTAAGTTTTTACTATATGCATATAGGGAAAATCAATGACCCCCTGGGGCGGGGCCAATTTTGACCCCAGGGCTTTTATTTGAACAAACTTGGTAGACATTCACTAGAAGATGTTTCATGCTTAATATCTAAGCTCTAGCTTTTACGGTTCTTTAAAAGAAGATTTTTAAGTTTTTACTATATGCATATAGGGAAAATCAATGACCCCCCGGGGCGGGGCCAATTTTGACCCAAGGGCTTTTATTTGAACAAAATTGGTAGACACTCACTAGAAGATGTTTCATGCCAAATATCTTAGCTCTAGCTCTTTGGGTTCTTTAAAAGAAGATTTTTTAAGTGTTTACTATATGCATATAGGGAAAATCAATGACCCCCTGGGGCGGGGCCAATTTTGACCCCAGGGCTTTTATTTGAACAAACTTGGTAGACACTCACTAGAAGATGTTTCATGCCAAATATCTAAGCTCTAGCTCTTAGGGTTGTTTAAAAGAAGATATTTAAAGATTTTTCTTTCAGTTGCCATGGCAACCAGAGTTCTGCATGGAATTAAATTCTTTGAACAATTTTTAAAGGTGACCACCAAAGGAACATTCCTGTGAAGTTTGGATGAAATTGGCTCAGTGGTTTATGAGGAGATGTCATTTAAAGCAAAAGTTTACGGCCGGACGCCGGACGAAAAGCGATCACAAAAGCTAAAAATATATATGAGCCGCGTCACAACAAAACCAACATAATGCGTTTGCCACCAGCATGGATCCAGACCAGACTGCGCATCTGTGCAGTCTGATCAGGATCCATGCTGTTCACTATCAGTTTCTCTACTTGTAATAGGGTTTGTAAGCGAACAGCATGGATCCTGATCAAACTGCGCGGATGCGCAGTCTGGGCTGGATCCATGCTGGTCGCAAACACATTACGTTGGTTTTGTCGTGACGTGGGTCATATATGTCTGTAATAAAATCATACCCTTTAAGGTAGGTTACAACTATAATGTGACCCTTTCTTTTATATATAAGAAACACTGCAAGTTGTTTGATAAGACATGGCAGTGACTTTGTAAGCAAAATATGCAATGTACATACATTGTTGTAACAGTGTTCCCATAATAAAAAGCCAACTTTATTTTCAAGAGATCACTAAAAGATTCCCTGCTCAATGTGAGCAAAGCCATGCTCCTTAGTTCTAAGTCCACATATCTCAACTTATTTTTAAAACTGTAATGCGAACAAATGACATGTTAAGACACCTACAAGATAAATTTTCCAAAATTTTCCCTTTTAATTTTTCTCTCTGAAATCCCCTTAAAAGTTTTTAAAAAATTAAAAAATGCTAAAAATCTTTCAAAAAAATTTTAATTTTTTAACAACAATCAAAAAAAAATAAAATTAAAAAAAAAACCCAAAATTTGTAAAAGAAAATTTTAATCAACCATGCCCAAAAACATCACTTTATATATTAAGTCATTTTTTTAAACACTTTAAAAAAAAGGGGTTTTTGCTTTATTTTAAAAACCCTTTGAAGGGGCTGGATAAATTTTTGTTTTTGCCATCTTTCAGACCCCAAAAATGACAAAAAAAAAATTAACATGTCAAAAGGTCCCCAAACCGACAGAATTTGGAAAATATTTGTGTTTTTTTTTTTTATTGGTTTTTATTTTTTTAATTTAAATTTGTTTTTTTGTTTGAAAATTTAATTTTTAATAATTCTTTTTTAAATTTTTTATTGTTTTTTTTAACTAACAACATTTTAAAAAGATCAAAAGGGATTTTCCAGCTCTACAAATGGGTTGTTTTGTTTGTTTTTTAATTTAAATCCTTTCCCAACGGTATTTCATTTAAATATAGGCGGGTATTTTCCTAAACCATCTTTTCCCTGGAGAGTTACCCAGTTACTTAGACCCTTTTCCTCAGTGCTAAAAACTAAAGCACCCCCGGGGGGATCAAACCCACCCAGAGGAAAACTGGATTAGAAGTCATGGGACTCTAACCCCCCCCCCACAGGGGCGGTTAACTAGTAAACCCAACCTTTGGTTCCCCTAAAAGCATTTTTCCAAAAGGAAACAAGGGGGAATCTTTTGTGGTCCCAAAAACCCTTTTTTTAAAAAGGGCCCCCCTGGAAAAAGGGTTCCCACATAAAAAAATTTAAAAAGCCCTTGGGCAGGTTTTTGAATCCAAAAAGTTTTTGAAAAATTGGCAAATAAGGAAAATAGAAGTTCGAAGCAGCCCCCCTTTATTCTTCCCCAATATTTACAGGGAAACCCTTTTCCCAATTTTGAAAATTTTTTACCCATGAAAATGCTTAAATAAACAACTTAACCTTCAAAGTTTCAAAAAAGCTTGGTTTCAGCATGCCACATAAATTCATTGAGGAATATATTGTTAAAAGAACTATAGAGTCTAGATGATATTTTCTATACCACTACAAGCCTTTCATCATAAATCTTCAGAATGTTTAAAAAAATTAACCTTTCTTCGTAATGTTTTTTTTCTTAATCTTGTTCATCATATCCTATACTTTTTTTCCATCAAAAATCCCCTTTCTTCTCACTTTTTATTTCCCATACCCATTCCAAACTTTCCCCAGCAAAAAAAAAATATGAAAACTTTTTCCCGGATTTTTTCAGGCACCAAACAAATTTTTCCCCGGGAATTTTTTCCCAAATCATTAAAATCGCCCCATTACACTTTCCCCCACCTTTTTATCCCCTTCCTTTTTTCGCCCATTTTTTTCCAGCCCCCCCAATTTTCTTCTATATCAGCATTTTTTCCGGGCATTTATCCCCTTTCTTTTCGTCACTTTTTCCAAAAACCCCAATTTTTCCCTTTTATTTTTCATTTTTGGGCCAGCATCTAAGGGTTTTCCCTCTTTTAATTACAAAAGTTTCCTGACTAGAACTAAAAGTTGAAAAAGATGATCATTTTTTCTTTTTAAATTCTTTCCTTTTTTGGAACAAAACCCTAAAAAAAAATTTAATTTTAAAAATAAACAAGAGGCCTAAGTGGGCTTAAATCGATCACCTGAGTCAGCGTTCAATCTAATTTTAATTGTCTGAATGGGGATTTTAAGTTTTTTGACATGACAGGACTGGAAATAATTTTTGACAGATAAATGTTCCGTTTTGTTTTTAAAACTGAAATAGAATGTTAATGTTTATGAAATTTTAGAATTAATTTATTATTATTTTGCAAGATATCAACATTTAGAGTTGATACAAATATTGATCATGATCGTAAATTTGATCCTTATTTTGATTAAATTACTTCGGATTTTGTTTTGATATTCATCAATTTTATCCCAAAATAGATTTTTTGTTTCTTTGCGAATCAGCATATATTTTTTTACATTTGGAATAAGTAACCTTTAATTCTAGAAATATACTATCAAATATAGTTTATATAAAACAATGAAAATACGGTCAGAATCTTTTGATCCTGAAATTTTTTTGGGAAAAAATGGCCGGGATGCACTGTGGTGGTTTTAGTAGTTTTCACCCCGGGACCCAAAAGCAGTAACCCAAAACTTTTTAAATTTCCCATAGAAGGTTCGGGCCGTTGAAAGGGCACTTTTTGCTATTCTTCATTTATATTTTTAAATTAAATTTGGGAGAAAAAAGGAACGATTTTTTTCCAGAATAGCCCAAATTTTAAAAATTTTAGAAGGTTTTTAAAAAAACAAGATTTTAAGTTAGTACTCACATAGGTAAGGCAGTGTTTTTTTTCATTCTGCGGGGATGCCTTTTAAACATGGCTGTTTTAGAAGAGGGTTTTTCCCTCTCCATCCTCTTTGGGAAAAAAGCAATTTTTCCCGGTAATTAGTTTATCCAAATTTTTGAAATTTTTTTAAAAAAACATGCAACTTTTTTCCAAATCTTAAAATACCCCAAAGGGTTGACAAAAAATGGTGACACCGATCTTTGTTTCTACTTCATGTATATAGTTAAAGTTTATTCCTTTGTAAATAAATTCATTTTGAACGTAAAATCTCAGATTCGTACCTAAATTATTTGATTTGCCATTACATAGGTAAAATGATCAATGGGCAATTAAAAATGTATTTTCTATGCGTATGTTAATCAATCTGATATAACACCTATGAAATGATCATTAGGGTTTTATAATATATTTACTATACCAATCAATATGGTTGGAGAAACCCTGAACCTTCAGTTCTGGTGAGCTAAAAAACACACACAATTATGTCAAAGTCTATGACAGAACATGTACTCTTGTCTAGTATGCAGGTCATAAGCAAGTATCCCATGATTCAAAGCAAAAATATTGTGTATTATTTATTTTTACCCATGAAATATGGTGCTTTATCAGTCAAATTTTATTTTTATTATTTGAAAAACAAAAAACCAAAGTTGAACGGGTGTTTGCTCCCCAAAGAAGGTTTTGGAAAAAAAATTATTAACAAAAGGGCCATGAGGGGCCCCTAAAGGTCGCTCCCTTTTAAAATGGGCCCCCCCAACCCCCCAACGTTGCAGGCCAAATTTAAAAAGGGGCTTTTATTTGCACAAACTTGGTGGGGAAAACCCATAAAGAAATTTTTCATGTTTTAAACTTTCAAAAACTTTTAACTCATTGGGGTTTTTTAAAAAGAAAGATTTTTTTTTTAATTTTTTTAAAAACACATTTTAGTTTAAAAACGAAGGGGACACCCCGGGGGCCGGGCCTTTTTTTGCCCCCCGGGGTTTTATTTGAAAAAAACTTTTTTAGACACTTACCAAAAAGATTTTTTCTTTCTAATAATTTTTAACTCAGCTATTTGGGTTTTTCAAAGAAAAAATTTTTTAAAGTTTTTCCCTTTTCCCAACATAATAAAAAAAATCAATTTGACCCCCCGGGCGGGGAAATTTTAAACCCCCAAGGCTTTTTTTTAAAACCAAACTTGGAAAGCCCCACTTTTATTAAAACCCATGTTTTTGGATGTAAATTTCTTAGCCATACCCTTTGATTTCCCTTTAAAAGAAGATTTTTTTAAGTTTTTACTATATGCATATGGGGAAAAATAAATAAACCCCGGGGGGGGGCCCAATTTTGCCCCCGGGGCTTTTTTTTTAAAACAAATTTGGGTAGACACTTTTAAGAACAGTTTCATGCTAAATATTTTAAAGCCCCTAACTCTTTTGTTTTTTAAAAAAGTTTTTTTAAGTTTTTACAAAAAGGGCATATAGGGAAAATCAATGCCCCCTGGGGGGGGGCCAGTTTTGACCCCGGCTTTATTTGAAAAAAACTTGGTAGAAAACCTTTTTAGAACATGTTTGATGCCCCAAAAATTTCTTAGCCAAAAGCTCTTTGATTTCTTTTAAAAAAAAGTTTTTTTAAGTTTTTACATATGCTTTAAGGGGAAAAAAAATTCAATGACCCCCGGGGGGCGGGGCCTTTTTTTGACCCCCAGGGTTTTTATTTGAACAAACTTGGTAACACCCATTAAAAACATTTTCATGCAAAATATCTTGCTCTACCCTTTTGGGTTTTTTAAAAAAGAAAAATTTTTTAATTTTTACTATTTTCATATGGGAAAAAATCAAGGGACCCCCGGGGGGGGCCCAAATTTTTGACTAGAAAGACCTATTTAAGATGTTTCATCCCAAAAAATATCTAACTTTTACCTTTTTAGTTTTTTTTAAAAGGGGAAATATTTAAGATTTTTCTTTCGGTTGCCTGGAAACCAGAGTTCTGCAGGGAATTAAATTCTTTGAAAAATTTTTAAAGGGCCCAAACCAAAAAGGAACATTCCTGTGAATTTTGGGATAAAATTTTGGTCGGGGTTTATGAGGAGTGTTTTTTAAAGGGAAAAAGTTTACGGACGGACGACGGACGGACGGACGGACGAAAAGCGATCACAAAAGCTCACCCTGTCACTTTGTGACAGGTGAGCTAAAAATGCAACATTCCATTTCAAATTTCACCAGTGGTATTGAAGAAATGCTTAAAAACAAAAAAAAAATATTACCTTTGCATTCCTTTTGAATCTTCAAGTCTCACTGACTTAAAGCGTTCATCAACAAATAATTCAAAATCTGAAATTTTAAATCATATTCTTTCATCATCTTGTCAACAGATAACATATTGGTAACTGGTTGGGTTTTTTTAAATCCCCCAACACCCAAATTAAAATCATATTTGGAATTTTCCCGCTTTTCTTATGTAGGAAACCCCAGCTTTCCATTCCTAAAAAATTTTTAGGGATTTAGTGGGCACATAGTAGAAAAAACTGCTTTTTTTCCCAAAAAAAGAGGGATTTGTTTTCCCTTTCCATAAAAGAAACCAAAATCATGTTTGGATTTAAAAACCCTAGAAGTAAATGGGGAAATAGATATTACTTTAAATTACTATCTCTGGCTAGTTTAAACAAAAAAAGTTACGTTTCTGAGCCTACCCAGCAAAAACTTAACACCAGAAAATTTTTAAAAAATTTTGAGTTTTTTCCCCGCAAAATCCAGGTTCCAAACAAACTTTTACAGTCACAGCTTTTGGAAAAAGTGGTTTCTACAGATCGACAAATTTTATTGTGAAACCCAAAATGAAAACATCGTGAAACAATTTGGTAAGTTTTTTTCGACTGGGGTGGGTTACCCGGAAAAGATCACACAGTTGCCCCAAATTCCCGATAACCACTATACAGAACCTCCGGGAAGGGGAAAATTTAAACAAACCTATAAATGTAGCCCTATCTCTTTACAAAATTTAAAATTTTTTCTTTCTTATGTAGAGGCAAAACGGTTTATAACTTGGTCCCCTGTTTAAACCCAAAATTTGTCCCCCTGGGTCTGTCTTTATCTGCAAAAATTAACAAATCACAATGATACAAATGAGCCGTGCAACAAAAACAAATGGGTTTTGACCGCAGGGTCCAGACCAAACCTGCGCTCCCCAAAAGTCTGAAACAGGATCCCTGCTGTTTTTCCCATTGTTTTTTTAAATTGTTTTAGGGGCTTTAAACGAAACATTTTATCCTGATCAGACTGCGCGGATGCCAGGCCCGGTCTGGATTTCCCTGCTGGGCAAAAGGGACTAGTTGATTTTTTCGGGACGCGGCCAAAAAAATAGACAAGATTTAAACAAAACTGCCCATTTTCCCCAAAAGGGTTGCCAAAAAATTCCTATGACTGTAAAAAAACAAAACTGGGCTATTTTACCCAAAAATTTTTATTTTAAATTATTAAACAAAAAATTAAAAAATAACCAATTTTGGCCCGATCCATTACCCAAAGGGGTGTCTTTCAAGGGGGGAAAAAATAGGGTAAAAGTCTCTCTCAAAAAAACATTTTGGCATTCTCTCAGAAAAACCCTGTCCTTTTTGGTAATACCAAAAATTTTCTGCCTCAAAATAAATTATAAAAAACATATCAGCAAAAAAAACCCCTTAAAAAACAATATTTATAATTCTTTTTAAAGGTATTCCAAAATGTTTCCAAAAATTCGGTCCAAAAGGGGTTTTGGTAAATTTTTCTACACCCACTTGGGCAATGGGACTTTGGGTTTGGAAAAAGTTATATGTCCCTTTGACTTAGTAATAAGGAAAATGTCCCTTTTTAAATTTGGGTTAAAAAAAACTTTTCCTTCTTTACATGAACTTTGAAAAAAGTGGGCCCCTGTATTTTACAGTTTTATGACGGGGTTCTTCTATACATTAAAACCCAATAATGACAAAAGTGTCCCTCTGTAATTACCAGTTATGACAAAGTTCCCTCTGTACATTACAGTTATGACAAAATGTTTCCTCTGTACATTACAGTTATGACAAAGTGTCCCCTCTGTACATTACAGTTATGACGAAAATGTCCCTCTGTAAAATTAACAGTTATGACAAAAAATGTCCCTCTGTACATTACAAATTATGACAAAATGTCCCCTTCTGGTACATTACAGTTATGACAAAAATGTCCCTCTGATACAAAACAATAATGACAAAGTGTCCTTCTTGTACATTACCAGTTAGGACAAACTGTTCCCTCCTGTACATTTACAGTTTATTTTGACAAAAATGTCCCTCTGTTACAAACAATTTTAATTGACAAAGTGTCCTTCTCTGTACGCATTACAGTTATGACAAATGGGCCCTCTTTTTACAATACAGTTATGACAAAATGCTTCCTCTGTACATTACAGTTATGACAAAGTGTCCCTCTGTACATTACAGTTATGACAAAATGTCCCTCTGTACATTACAGTTATGACAAAATGTCCCTCATGTACATTAACAGTTTTATGACAACAGTGTCCCTCTTGTACATTACAGTTATGACAAAAGTTCCCTCTGAACAATACAGTTATGACAAAAATGTTCCTCTGTACATTACAAGTTATGACAAAGTGTCCCCTCTGTACATTTACAGTTATTGACAAATGGTCCCTCTGTACATTACAGTTATGACAAAATTCCTCTGTACATTACAGTTTATGACCAAAGTGTCCTTCTGTACATGATACAGTTATGACAAAAATTGTCCCTCTGTACAAACAATTTAATGACAAAGTGTCCTTCTGTACATTACATTATGACAAAAGTGGTCCCTCTGTACATTACAGTTATGACAAAATGTCCCTTCTGTACAAAACAATAATGACCAAAGTGTCCTTCTGTACAAATATTACAGTTATGACAAAGTGTCCCCCTCTGTAATTTTTTTGACATTATGACAAAGTGTCCCCTCTGTACATTACAGTTATGACAAAATGTCCCTCTGTAACATTACAGTTTGATGAAAAAAATGTCCCTCTGTACAAAACCCCAATAATGACAAATGTCCCCTTCTGTTACTTACAGTTATGACAAAGTGTCCTATGTAACATTACAGTTATGACCCCAAAAATGTCCCTTCTGTACATTAACAGTTATGACAAAAGTGTCCCTCTGTACATTACAGTTATGACAAAATGTTTTCCTCTGTACATTACGAGTTACGACAAACTGTTCCTCTCTGTACATTACAGTTATGACAAAAGGTGTCCCTCTGTACATTAGCAGTTATGACAAAATGTCCTCTGTACATTACGAGTTATGACAAAATGTCCTTCTCTGTACAAACACAATAAAATGACAAAGTGTCCTTCTGTACATTACAGTTATGACAAAGTTGTCCCTCTTGTACATTTACAGTTTATTGACAAAATGTCCCTCTGTACATTACAGTTATGACAAAGTGTCCCCTTCTTACATTACAGTTATGACAAAATGTTCCTCTGTACATTACAGTTATGACAAAATGTTTTCCTCTGTACATTACAGTTATGACAAACTTTCCGTCTGTACATTTACAGTTTATGACAAAATGTCCCCTCTGTACATTACAGTTATGAACACCAAAGTGTCCCTCTGTACATTACAGTTATGACAAAAGTGTCCCTCCTGTACATTTACAGTTATGACAAAAATTGTCCCTCTGTACATTACACTTATGACAAATGTGTCTTTCTGTACATTTTACAGTTATGACAAAGTGTCCCTCTGTACATTACAGTTTAGTGACAAAATGTCCCTCTGTACAAAACAATAATGACAAAGTGTCCTTCTGTACATTACAGTTATGACAAAACATTACAGTTATGACAAAGTGTCCCTCTGTACATTACAGTTATGACAAAGTGTCCTTCGATACATTACAGTTATGACAAAGATCCCTCCTGTACATTACAGCAATGATAAACTGCCCCTCTGTACATTACATTAATGATGAACTGCCTCTCTGTACATTACAGTTATGTCCCTGTCATTACTGTATATTACATTTAATGATGTGTTATATTACAGTAATGTTGTGTATTTGAGTTTATTTATAGTCACCATCGGTTGCAGATATAGGCATGTCCTCGAGAAGCCTCTTAGTCATTTAAGATTTTTTTTCTAGTAAAGTGCAAGATACAGATACAGAAAGATTACTCAATTCCAGAAGCTTCTCCTGGTTCTTTAGCATGCCAAGTGTTTCTTTAGCATGCCAAGTGTTTCTTTAGCATGCCAAGTGTTTAAGCACTCTTATACAGGTAAGCTAAATTTAAAGTCTCATCCGAACGACTGTTTAGTAATTTCAGTTGGCCAGCCCGGAATTAAACCCCTAATGTTGACATTACAAGGATCACGCTCTTACCGAATGAGTCTGGTGGGCTGGCTGGTACAGAAATGATGCATGTATAATTACCTCTGCTTGTAACTGATCCCTCCATTTACAAGCAATTTTATCTATATCCCCAGTTGACTCGCTTAGATCTTCTCTCAAGTATCCATAAAGACTCAATAATTTACATTTAACATTGTCCTGGAAGAATTTTGGACTATCTGAAATAACAATATACTTACAAGCATGATTATGTTCTTCCTTTTCTTACTTTCTTTAAACCCCTTTAACCCGAATGTTATTATTTGGGTTCACCCCGCTTTTAATATGGAAAAAAGTTTTATTCAGGTTTTTTTTTGGGGGTTTTAAAATAAAAATTAAAAAAACTTTGAGAAACCCAAAAGGGAAAAAAGAACCCTGCCCGAGTTTTTTTGGATTTAGCAGGGTTGGGGCCCGGGTCTATACTTGGGTCAAGAAATTAATACTTTTACCTAGAAGTAAAGAATTTTAAAAATTTGGGAAATTCCCAAAGGGATAATTTTAAAGGGGACGAAATCAACACATCTAATTCGTTAAAAACCAATGAATAATTTATTTCCCCAATACTTCCATCTATTTATTCCCCTTAGCTACCCCATGTTCCACCCTCTAGGGACCTTTATTCACGCTAAGAACCCTTTCAGTCGTTCTGGGGCCTGACACAAAACTGTTCATGAATGTTTAAATTTTTTTTTTAAGGTTTAAAGGCACGAATTAAACAGTGGTCACCAGATCCCCCAAAAATTTCCTGGGTTCTTATTTACATTTGCAAAAAAAGGTAGAGCATCGATACATGGGACCCCAGATTATAAATCCTTAATCTGCAATACCAGTAGTTACTATTTACAAGTAAAAATAAATGATGGAGCAGAGGATCGGGCAAAGCAATCCGTGTGATTACAAAGACCAATACCCTTGCACCTGAGCTTGGATCCACTTCAAGATAATCTTTCATAAACTTAAAATTTTTGGAAATTAGGTCTTCTTTAATGTGACCTTGACCTTTTACGGTTTCACACGGGTTTTTTTGCATAGCCCAAATATCAAGCTAAATATTTGACAAGTTGTTCAAAATCCACTATTAAGTTGTAGAATTACCGTACTTTTAGTAACAGTGTTCAATAACTGTATTTTAAATGTAACCTTATAAAATGACCTTGACCTTTGAGGGAAACATCCCTTCACCGAGTTCGATATCTAAATTAAGTCAAATTATTTTAAAGAATCATTCAATCCATGGCAAAGATATAGACAAACAAAGTGCATTTCACTTTATACAATCGACCCCTAAGTACCATCTCAATCTGGTGAAAAGAACATCTGCAATTTTGCGCGAAAAAAAAATTAATAGAACATCAGTTCTTAGAAACAATTATATGCAAAACTTAGGATGCGTAAAAGAAAACTTACCTCTTAAACTGTCAAGTATTGGTTGATAGACGTCAGGCTGCAGAACTTGTAGAACATCATTCTTTTCGGCTATTTTTAGACATGCTAAAGAACTAACTATCTCTAACTGAGAGTTCTTTGTAATATTGTTATTTGAAATTAAATGATCCGCGATTTTACGCCCAAAATCTTTGTAGGTTTCTAAATTCAAATGACATAAAGACACGAGAAGATTTGTCAGCACTTTGTCGCTCTCAGTCTTGAACAATTCTTCATCATTATTCAATTCGTTAATTATCTTATTGCTTAATTGCGTGTAATTCCATCCTAACTTGGAGCATGAAAGTAATACTGCAACTAAGTGGCTGTTTGATATTGGAATGAACTTGCTCTCCAGAAATTCCAGTATATTAATAGATATCTCCTTTAACTCTGACGGATTATTTACCTGGAGACTTGAAAAGATGAAGAGTAGGTTCCTTAACTGTGGGAAATTCAAGGTGATTGGCCGCGAGAAAAGATGCTGCCTGGCTTGATGCATTAAAGTAAAGTTCAGAGATTTGTTTTTCACTAAAATATCTAAAAGTTTGTAAGTCTCGTAACAGTCCATAGTGTGTAGCATGGCTAACGCTTCTTGTTCGACCCTCTGTTGAGCATCAGTATTTTTTAGATTGTACATCAGCGATAAAACCTCGGCTGGCGTGGAAACTGTCCCTATAATATCCTTCAGTCTTTCTCTTTGGCTAACTACAATTCAAAACAATCGCATAGTATATGGATATTTGCACTGAAATGAGATACTGTTTAACTTTAAATTTATTTTGAATATACATATGCATAAATAGTTAATACTGTTTCAACATTTGAATTTGATGATATTAAACAATATGAAATATAACTGCATATACAATAGTACACAATTTATTCCCACATCTTTTTGTTAATTAATTATGAATTTTATCTTTAAAGGTGAACACAGCCACAATAAGTTCTCCGAGGAAATAGAAGCAGAGCACTGAAACAGACATCAATAAAAGAAATAGTAGTTTAAATAATCAGAAAAATTTGAAACAAATTTATGATTTTAACAGTTTCTCACTGACAGACTTTCAGCAAATAATTGTAAAAACTTAGTGTTTGATTCTAAGAAAGCTAGTACCTACAAAAACCTGCTGCTATAAATAAAAATTATTAAAATTGTTATTGTTATAATAGTGAATGTAGGATGATCTATTCTGTGTAATGAACTGAAGGATATGTATTATTATATATATTATGAATTTTGTATTTTGTTTATTTATATGACTAAGAATATAAATCAATAAACATTTTTGTAATTAGATAACTCAACTTTTATTTTCTTTCTAGCTTTTTTGACATCAAGCAACATATATGTGACTTACATGTGACTTATAATGACTTATATTTTATCACTAATTTTAACATATAAGTCACTTTTATGTTCTTTAAAAATTAAAAATTCTTTGACTTTGTGCAAATTTTGGATTTCATATGACTTTACTTTATATATTAAAATGCAGACATAGGTGCCTTTCATCTTTTGTTTGTTTTTTTTTCATTTTACGCCCTTTTCCCCAAAAGTATTTCAGTCATATAGGCGGGGATTTCCTAACCATCTCGGAGAGTAAAACAGTACTAACACCCCCTCCCGCAAACTACCAATGCACTTTGGGGGTCGAACCACGCAGAGGGAAAATGGATTTTAAATATCAACTCTAACCCCCCAACCATGGAGGCGGTTAATTTTCATTTAAAATACATATCAGTCCCAACTACTTGACTTTTAGGTAAATTGACTAAGTGAAGCTCAATTTACATACAAAATAGCCTATAAAAGACTTATAAATGAATTTCGTTATGGGATGCCGTGGCAATCATTATAGCTCGATTATTTGTTAGAAACAGACATACTTAAAACATGTCATCCACTATCTTAGGTCCACTGCCTTAAGTAACAATGTGATGAACATCTTGCAATTTGTACTAGTATAATTGTTACCAAATATTTTGTTACCTTGTGAACTTCACAGCGATTCTCTGTGGTCGCTCGTAGTTTTACACACTCTAATACATCCAGTGTCTCTTGCATTGACGACCTCCTTAGCCTCCAGCACATTTCATGTAACAATGTACTTGTCAATTTGTTATCCAATGAGCTTGACTGTAGAAAAAAAACAAAATCCTGATGTTGATGTTAACTTATTAAAAGGAATCAACATGCTCTACACCTACACATGACTGTTTTGGTGTACAATCATATCATTGTTTGCTTGATTTATTATTACTCATTATTTCAATTTAATTGATCTATTCTAGTATGACATTTGTGTATATATGTTGTTTATATGTTATGTACATGTAAACTATTTATATTATTGTAATTATGTTGTAAACATCAGCCGAGGCCCACACAGATGATCGGGAAACCAAATGTGTAAGCCTTGTTAAATAAAGACGTTACTTACTCACTTACTTACATACTTACTTACTTACTACTTACTTACTGTCTGTATCAAATAACTGAAGCTACAAAAAGTGATACATGGGTCTCATAACAATCATTGTTAAGTAAATTTGTTTGTTGCTATAAGCACAGAAATGAAACTAGTAAAACTTACTCTCTCGTCAAATGTGATTCATACATTTGTTATATGTAGCTAGAAATTGGCTTGAACAGAGAGTATATTTTTTGGGCATCAAAAGACATATACATGTAAAAAAAGGACTTAGCAATGGTACATGCTAAATGTTACATGGCATTGTTTAACAAGAGAACACCTGACTAATATAACTTGTGACCCCAAAGCGTGGTCAATTTTTTAATCCAAGGGGCATGCACTTTTCAGTAACTTGTGTAATATGCCTAATATCTAAACTGGCATTGTACATGTACTTTCAGAGAAAAAGACTGTTCAGAAATTTTTTATACAAGTCTATGTAAACTAAGTGACCCCAAGGACTGGGCCATTTTTTACCCCAGGGGCTTGACTTTCATCACTTTTTTAAAGTTTGTTTAGAGGTCACCTGGGCATTGCTTAATGCAATATATCTGAGCTGTTGGCATTGTATTTTAACAAGTCTTTTCCTATAAAAGTCTATATGAACTATGTGACCCCCAGGCCAGAGCAAATTTTGATCCCCCAGAGGCAGGATTTATATAATTTTTAAGGGGATAACAAGATGATGCTTAATGCAAAATATCTAAGTTCTAGGCATTGTAGTTATTTACTACCGTACATACGCACTTATAAGACGCTTTCCCTACTTCAGGCTCAGGCCAAATAAAAAAATATGTCTGGTTCAGGAAATATTGGCCCAAAAATTAGGGGGGTAGGGATTTTCATTTTTTTTTTTGAAACTTCTTATTTTCCATTTTTAGATGTGTTGCTTGCATAACATACTAAACAGAAATTGTAATCAATCAATGCAAACACCATTTTGTAACTTCCAGCATACTGTGTTTCACCGAGGTCTCAATATGAATGGTATCGGTAAAGAATTATATTAAAATGATCACTGTCAACAGGTTAAGAATGACACTAGCAAACAGTTTAGCATCTTTTCGCTTAAATCAGCTCTGGTAAATGAATCACTCTATCAAACAAATGCCCTAAAAAATCTTACTTTACCTTCCAAAATGTTGCCCCTTGGGTGGCTGTTGACATCTCACACTTGACATCGTATAATACTCATTATAAGTTTTTTGAGATTGGTGACAAAAACAATGCATGTACATAAATGTTTATGAGGTAACTCATTGCTTTTTCATATTCAAAAATATTGAAGCTTATTAAACTTTTCGTACCCAAAAAATTTTGTAGCGAAAATCAAAAAAAAAGTTTAGGGTAGGGGGTAAAAAAATAGGGTAGGTCGGGTTCCCTGAACCAGACATATTTTTTATTTTGGCCTCATGATTTGGGGATTTTTATGAAGACCCTCATATAAGACGTAGTCATATTTTGGCCGTGCAAAATCCGCCGACAATAAGTGCAAACTCAAATTTTAAATCGTATATATTACTATATACATGTATATACAAGTTTATGTAAATTACATGACCCCTAAGGGGACCAGCAGGACTCATATAGCTTTTCTAGAGGTCCACCTGGCATATCACACGCCAAATATCTAAGCTCTTGGCATACATAAAATTCAATGTATTTTCCTATCCAAGTCTATGTAAATTTGGAAACCCCTAGGATCGGGTCATTTTTGACAACCGGGTCGTAATTTATACAACTTTACTTATATACAGAACCACAATGTTTCATGCAAATGTCTAAGCTCTGGGCATTCTAGTTACTGAGAATTTTTTTTTAAAATATTTCTTTAATTTCTTTTTAATGCCTACTTTCATCTAGTGTGACCTACTAAAGCATCAGACTAGAACCATTCATATAACTTTCCTAGATGATCACCAAAGGATCATTTCTGTGAAGTTTGATCAAAATCCATCAAGTGGATTGTTGTTAAATGAAATTGTGGATATAAACAACTAACACACTGCCATCACATACTCAACTCTGAGCTCATTTTGCTCCTGTGCTGCTCATGTGAGCTTAACCTTTTCCCTTATATAAGCGTGTTTCGACGGCTTTTTGCCCCCCCCCTTTTTGAGGCCTCAAACAGTGAAAAAATGCCCTATTTAGGCCCCAAACACTGATTTTCGTTTGAGAAATGTTGTTAAAAAGAGTGACCACTTTTTCGGCGCCGTCCCCCATCCAAATATTACATCAGGGGGTTGCCAGAAGGGGGATGTGCCCCCTTCTGTTTGGGGGGTTTGAAGGGGGGCGGAGTCCCCCTCATCTCCAAGAAAATTTTGGACATGTGACAGGCTAACAATGGCCTCAGGTCGATCTTAGAGTAGCTAGTAACCGACGCTGAAAAGCCTTTTACTCTATCTCAATTCATAGAGAAGTTGCAGCACTTTGAAATCAGTTTTGATGGAAAAAAAACAGTGCAAAACAGTGATTTTTGGCAATTTTGAGACGTCCCCCCGTTGCCATGGTAACAGGAAATTTACCATTGAGCATGCTGTTACAGAGGCTATGGTGTAGTCAACATTTGTGCCAAGTTTCATTAGTATTGAAGCATTTTTCATAGTTTCATAGCAGTTTGAACTTGTTACAGGAGGCTTTTCAGTGAAAATGGCCATTTTTCGCAATATGCTCATGGGGTAAAAGGTTAAATTACATCTACAATATGTGGCACCAGACTTAAAACATGCATATTTCAAGTAATAAAGGACCATAACCGGGGATTGAAAAACCTTAATTTTCTTCACTAGCTAAGTCAAGACAATATTTTCTGGTGGGATAAAATGTTCCCAATAGTTAAAAGTATTTTATTTTTTCTGGCTAATTGATTCTGGCAGCAAAACATACCAAGACGACAAGTCCGTTAAAGGATCTCTACATTCCTGGCCTTAGCTCATTATCTCAATGATAAATGAGTCTCGTCATGACAAAACCAACATAGTGCGTTTGTGACCAGGATGGATCCAGACCAGCCTGGGCATCCGCGCAGTCTGATCAGATCCATCCTGTTCGCTATTAGTTTCTCTACTTAAGCGAACAGCATGGATCCTGATCAGACTGCGCAGATGGTCTGGATCCATGCTGGTCCCAAACCCACTATATTGGTTTTGTCATGGCACAGCTCAATTTTTGTTTGCATTTGATGAACCACTCATAAATTTATACTATACTTAATTGAAATTTGACCAACAAGTTGTTAAATATAGTAGGGACCAGAAAGACAACCCAAATTTAATAATAAAAGACCATATCTTCAGAATACATATACATAATTTTTACCTACTTGCACAACAGACCAGAACCATTATTTTTGTTTTGTAAGATTATTTCAAAATTAATGATTTCTGTAGTAAAGTTTTGTTAAAAAATATACAAACAGCTTGGGAAGGTCTCCTTGTGAGACAACTGTTCAAACCTAATTGATAATTCACTTCAGACATCAGCCATCACAAAAACTCACCTGTGCACGAGGTGTTCAGGTGAGCTAAAGAGAAATATATTTTGTCCTTACCCTAATAACGTAATAAGAAATTTTTTGAAGAACAGAAAACTCTATCCTTGATATCAGTGAATCTTTTTCCAAAGCATCATTCATGTGGTTAACAATGTTTGAACTTAAGGCAACAGGCTCCATGAGTTTCATCCTTGATACAGCACATAGGAATAGTTTAAACTTGTCTATTGAATATATCTGACCTTCAAAACAATACTCCAGATATTCTAGAATAGTTTCTGGGTTATCCATAGTGAAAATTTCGTTTTTCATCCTACGATAGTCAATTTCACTAGCCATCTGATTGAAGATTGGCTTATTTTCAACCTGATTTTGTTTGTCGTTTTCCATATCTTCCATTTTTTCCTTTCCAATTGTATCATCATTGGAAGCGTCAGTTATATTTGTTTCATGTTGTGATTCCTCCACATCATGTTTGTTTCCTACCTCCACATCATGTTTGTTGCTTTCTTCCACATCATGTTTATTGCCTTCTTCCACATCATGTATGATTCCATCTAGTCTAGATGTGGTCATGTCTGCCCGTGACACATCAGATTCAACTTCAGCACTCTCTAGCTTTTGTTCAGCTTGGGATTCACCAATCTCTTGGTCTTGTTCTACATCAACAGTAACTTTCTTTTCATCATCATATAAGCTTTCAAAGGAAAATATCTTTGCTTCAGACACTTGTTCTGATGAACCATTACCTTGCTTTTCTTCATCGTCTATAATATTAGCCACAATGGCAGGGTTAGAAAGGTGCTTCCTTGAAGAGGCTTCCTATAATAATAATAGAACAAAACATTTTAAAACATTCATTCTTAGTGTTTTCTCAAATTTTAGTATATTTGTATAACAATGGACTATGGATGACTGGTCAACATAGGGTGTTATATGTTTACAGTGCTTTTAAAAGTGGCAGTGGCTTTTTTTTCACTTTAAGGGGAATGTAAGTAGAGGCCATGGAGAGGGTGAAACTGCATCGGGGGAGGAAAAAGGGTAATCAAGAAATGAGATGCAAAACCATTATCTTTTTCAAACTACAGACAAATTCTAGATGTTGCATCATCTCTCAGTCTTGTGACCTTGTCTTTATATGAACAGTAAATAAACGTCCCACAAATGCATTTTTAATCTGTCCAGTCTGAAGTTTAGGTGGACAGTTTAATTATTTAATATTAATTTCTTAAAGCATAAAAATGCTTTAAAATCGCTAAGATAAGCACCGTTACTTTTTACTCTAAAATTTATGCTGACAACATTAAAATTCATGTAGAGCACTGGTTCATGGTTCTATTTCTTTAATCATCTTTTTGTTACTTTACCTGTTTTTTTTCTGGAACAATCTCCTTCACTTCAATTTTCTCATCTTTGGAAGCTTTTTCTTTCTTACCGCCTTCATTTGAGACATTTGGTTCACCTTCAATTTTCTTTGTTTCTTTTTTAACTTTAGTTTTACGCTTCTTTTTTCCTTCATCAACAGACAACTTTTTTGTTTCTGATCCTTGTTCACTGGAACCATTATCTTGTTTTTCTACGTCATTTTTAAGGTTAGCCACACTGACAGAGTCTGTGTAATGCCTCTGTGAAAATTGGTGACAGTTCAAAAATCCACATCTTGCAACCTTAAATAACATAAAAAAAGATCATTAATTAATAATATTGATAGAACTACCAAAGTCTTGAAAAAACTTTATTTCAGCTTAAATTCCAGTATAATTCTGAAATGTTTGTAAATTTTTGTTTAAAATTAGCTAATTGTGCATATTAAAGGAACTCCAATGAGGTCAATAAATCTAAAAACATAAGATTTAAAATTTTTGCATATATCAATTGAATCACTGAAAATGGAACAATCTGCAAAGGGCAGTAAAGAAATATGCTCAGAATTAAATTGAAAATTGTAATTTTGTGTGGTTCTTATTTCAATCATTTTGACGAATGACCTGAAAAAATTACTGGCCTAGACATTCATCAAATGGTACCCAAATCTCAGAAAAATATTTCTATTCCTATCGTGTCAAAAAAACTTTAGTGGAGTCCCTTTAATATACTATATAATAATGGTATAAATTTGAAAATATTTAATACAAATACTTTTCATTTAAGCTATATACAATGATTTCCATTTACTAAAGTAATACAACAGGTCGCCATTTAGCATGTGTTAGTATTTACAAGAGAAATGTCTGTCCAAAACCACTCACCTATTGCTAGAAAAAGGACTTAATTCTTCAATGCAGTATTTTTTCCACCTATCTACCCTAATTGTGATTACCCTACCCAATTGCATTAGGAGCACCAATTTCCATTTAGCCAAAACACCAATTTCCATTAAGCCAAAACTTATAAGTGTTTATGTAAGTTGCAATCATAATTATTGGTTAACAAGCAAACATTGTTTAAAGAAATTGTGGCCAACAAAACATAATGGAGAGTCGAATATGCTATTACAGAAGCTCAGCACCAAGTCTTATCCCTTTGTGCTCAGGCGAGCTAAAAAGACCTGAAGGCAGTTTGTGAAAACAAACCTGGGAGCTGATCTTCTCAGAATGTTATATATACTAAATACATGGGTGCAAGTTGAAAATTTGGAAAAGCCTGAAAACCTTTATTCATAATCATTTTCCTATATAATCTTATAGTAAAACATGATGAAATTTGTCACACAAAAACCTGAGCTTCAGGCATATGCCTGAAAACTTGCACCCATGTAAATAAGTAAATTTGGTGACTTTCCATTAAAAACTCCATTAGTTGTTCATTAGTTTCTCAGATTTCAGCGCTAGTGATACCTTGGAATATGAACAACTTTAAATAACTTCTGTCAAATGGCACCAATTATTACCAATTTTAATGCCGATTTATACTTATTCTTTCATGTTTTAAAGACAAATCCACAAGAATACTAATACTAGAAATGTGTCCATAGGACACGGGTGCCCCCACACTCTACCTATTTGTCAATCTTATGTCTCTAGGTCAAATAATTTTTTTGGCTTCATGTGC
This sequence comes from Ruditapes philippinarum, assembly GCF_026571515.1. NCBI lineage: Eukaryota > Metazoa > Mollusca > Bivalvia > Venerida > Veneridae > Ruditapes > Ruditapes philippinarum. The sequence goes on along the minus strand of NW_026862255.1, from coordinate 95,173 downwards.
CCAAGTTGAAAACAAAAAATCTTTTATAAAGTAAAGGGTAAATACTACAAATACTGAATAAATCCACAAGAAAACCCCAAGGTGCATGCATTAGTACACATGCTGACCAACATTCTTGTAAACTTTCAGGCCTACAGGTCATAAACTTTTTGAGTTATGTGCGACACAAGTTAAATATTGTAAATTTTTACTAAGTCAAGGACAATAACTCTAAAAATACTAAAAATATCCACATGAAAATACCCAGGTGCACAACTACACATGCTGATCAACATTCCTGTAAGGTTTCATGACTCTAGGTCAATTACTTTTTGAGCTACGTGCCACACAAAAAGGGAACGGACGGACGGACAAGGGTAAATCTAAATGCCCCCCCCCCCCCTTATAGTGGGGGCACAAAAACCATCATTTTTTAAATATTTCATTTTAATTTTCCCGGTGTTAAACTCTCTGAAGACTTCAAGTATGTGAACTGAATCAAATACTTGTTCTGTAATCACATGCCAGACACAGTTATGGAAAAGAAGAGACTTAAAATATACGTAAAAAGAAAAATTCATTGAGCATTACAGGGCACTCGTTTGGCCATTTTTGGGGCCGAATATCGGCCCCATTCCCCTCTCAAAATCATATGCTTTTTTCCCCTATTTCAGCAGAAAATTCCCCTAAAAAAAAATTATTGTATAAATGTTTGATATTTTACAAAAAAGTGATGTTTTGATTTAATAAAAATAAAATATATTTCTGTTTAACTTTCAATGGATTAAAAACTAAATTACAGTTGTCAACAACGCTGTATGTTAAAATCGAAAGTAGCAGGAAGTGAGAAATGTACAAGGGAGGTAACTCTCGTAAAATTATTGACAAAATTAATGTGGCAGATAATCATCGTAGGAGTTTACCTAATATTCAATTTGTTTAGAGAATAGACATACATTGTCATATTCTGCTAGTAAATAAACAAAACTATTCTAATTTCTGTCAGTTGTTGTTGGAAAAAACGTATTTCTCTTGCAGTTTTGTACTCAAATATTTTCGTACCAAATATTTTCGTACCCAGTTTTACAGTTACAGACAATTTTCTCTGAAACCAAAACCTTTTTTAGAAAAGGCATAAAACTTTCATGTTTATTTTTATTGAACTCTTATTTCAGTTCTCATTGTTATAATTGTTTCAATCTAAAGAACAGGCAGAAATATGTAGAAAATAGATTAAGAACTGACCAGTGCAGATTGCAAAATAGTGTGATACATTTTTAACTTTAAAAATAAAGAAACAATTAATGACTATAATAGGAAATAATTTTCCTGTGTTTCCATAACTTGGGTACAACATACCTTTGCCTAGGAAAGTCTGCCTTTCCAGAGCTTGTTGCACTGATTCAATTTTTGTTGTACAAGTTTTTTTTTTTAAAACAACAACAACAAAAACAACTGTCAGTTTTAATTTTTTATCATAAACAAAAATGCATTATGCTTGTTATTGATTTTAATATAACCCTAACTTTTTAAGAATTTGCATTTTACCCCTCACTTTAGAATTTGAGGGGCATAAAACCCTTGGCCAAAAACATATATCTGGAGCTCTGATTGATATCTGAGTCAGTCAAGTGCAATAAGAAAGCAATAAAGAAAACAATGAGATAGCCTATCTCATGAAAAACTTCATGTTATATGTTTTATTTGTTAGGTCTATACTATAGTAATAAATATACTAGCTATTGTAAGTAATGGTAGGAAATTGTGCCAAGAGTTAGTGTAAAACCTAAATTTAAAGAACTCATATATGGCTTAAAATTCCCCTTTTTGTCTTAAAATGACGCAAAATTCCCCTTCCTGAGGGTATGGGTACCTGTCCCCAAAAGTTGTCTAGTGCCCTGCATTACCTGCGTGGGTGTGGTTAACACTGTCCTTGTCTCCCGCAACAGCAAAAGAAGACTCCTACAGCGATACATGGCTACAGCAAAGAATATAAATGATCTTTCACTCTACTCTTCCCATGGTCTTTACCTAAAAAAGAGATTTGTGATGTTAATAAAAAATAAAGTTAAAACAAGATCCATTTTAGAACAGCACCCTCCAACTTTTCTCAGTGCCGGATAGTTGAAAAAAGACAACACAGAAAAGGGGACATAATTCTACAAACGAAAATACCTGCTTTTGTTTTTAACAAAAGCGATCAGTGATCACATGTGTCGCCTCATGATGGCCAATTTCATGTTGGGACAAGTTTTGTGACAGACGGACAGTGCATAACTAGACTTGGTACTGATCATTCCTGTAAAGTTTGGATAAAATTGCACCAGTAGTTTAGGACAAGCTTTTGTGTATCTGGCAACACACAGAAAAAACACCTTTTTATCAAAGGGCCATAACTCGACCAAAAATCATTCAACCGGAAAACCCGTGCAATATGCCCAAGGACTTGAGCTACAAACCAATCCTGTAAAGTTTCATTGAAATTGCATTAGTGGTATAAGAGAAGTAGTCCGGACAAACTTAAAAAAAAAATTATTAAAGGGCCATAACTCTTACAAAAATCATTGAACCCGGAAAATGCTGACAATATGCACAACTAGACTTGGTACTGATCATTCCTGTAAAGTTTGGATGAAATTGCACCATTATGAGGAGTAGTCCAGACAAGTTTTGTGATGGACAGACAGATGATGGAGAAGTGATCCCTCTACGTTGCCACTACTCCCTAGAGGCGACACAAAAATCAACAAATATTTCAAGTTACTTAAATGTTTCTTTTTTTAGAAAAAGGCAAATATTCTAACTTAGTAAGTCGAAAAAGGGAAATAATTTTGCAAAAATGGGCTGGCTTTTAGGATTATCTGCTCCTTAAAATGCATTTTAAATTTGGTAGTGAACAGTTGGCAGAGAAGGCACATGACATCAACAGCAGATATAGAGAACTTGAGACAGCGAAAAAGATAACCAAATCTTGTATCCTGCAGACCAGCTGTTGATGTTCTGACTAACACAGAGGGGTGTAGCCCAACAAAGTAGGCAGGGACGACTAGGAAAATGTGCTTGGGTGTGTGACTAGGTTTTCATTAGCCATCAAACAGTGGCCTACTTTCGGCTCGAAATTCACATCTTTGGCTAATACTTCATGAAAACTGAATTTAGGTAAATTATCACCACTTTGTGCTTAAAGGCATGGCCCCCAAGTATAAATTAGATTGCAGAGTGTTTTGATGTTCTTTCTTTTTTATATCATAGGCAAAAAACATGTTCCCTGTCATCACAATATAAAAACCCAGAAAAAACTATTCAATGTAAAAGCATCTGAATATTTTTCTATCGTTACCCCTTCACTGTCGGGAAATAAATAAACTTAATTAAGTATAAAACCCCAGAAAAAAATGAACCGATCAACGAGCATGCTCTATTTTTATCCCCGACATATAGGTAACTAGAGTGCGAGGAACTAATACGTATGTTACTGTATATGATTTATCTCTTCCAACTTTGATAAAAGTGATAATTAAACTATCCAGCAGGACAGAAATGTCTAAATAGAATTTACCCAAATTAAAAATCATGTTCGGTCCGATTCAGTTATAAAGTATGCAGATATAAATCATCCTGCATGTTTATAGCAGTGCAAAATATATATTACAATGTAATTTTGCCGTAGACGTAGTCATGCAGCCTTGCAGTGCACTGTTGCAGGTGTCGAGTGAAATCAAGATGCAGAGTGACAGGGACTTAAACTAAAGATCGACGGTGCAATGTGAATAAAGGAGTGCATTCAAGTATGGACTCTAAGCGAGAACTTTTAACGATGCATTTTCTTACAGTTAAATGTTACGAAATGCCGAGTAAACTGACCTGAAACACGTTATAGCAAGGTCACAGGTGTAAACTGTACCGACACCGGTAGGGAAAAAGTGCGAATGTTACTCGATTTCGCGAAATAAGGAAATTATACAAGCGAAAAGGTGAGAATTTAAATCTTTTTCGCGAAATGAAGAAGTCCTATTTCTACCAATGGCAGTTCAATAATCAATCAATAACACTTCATTAGTAGGAAAAAATATAGTATTTCTTAAGGATAAACCATTTTTTAAGAAAGAAATTATGTTTCGCATTTGATTAATTGTGATACATGTACTTTCGCCGAACAAATGTACTTTTTCTCTACTCTACTGTAGTCAAGGCTGAAAACAATTGAAGAGCTAAATATCATCACGAAAGTCCTTCTAAAGATGGCCAATATTTTCGTAAAAAGAATATAAGTTTTCCAGAATGCAACTTAACTGGTATGCGAGTAGTAAAGAATCTTATTTTTATATTGAAAGAATGATTAAAATGTATATACAGTAGCCTTTAAGATAATGGGCACTATATATACGGAACTGTAAAATTGACAACATATAGGAAAGTTATATGCCTTAATTAAGGTCACTTGTATGCAATATTTAAATAAAATTTACCTTGTTGTTTATGAGTTGTGGACATAATTCTGAACTAAAACTTTACTATTAGAAGGATTTTTTTTCAGAAATGAGGAAACTCTAAATAATCTATGATATCATCATTATGAAAAATGTTTTCCTATAAACAAATTATAACATTCAGGTAACAAATTTCACCAGCAAAATTATTGTTTCTAAACAAAATGCATTTAATATGTATTAAAATGTTACCCAACTTACACTACCCCACCCACTTTAAACACTTATTTGACCATTTCCCTATATAAAAAGCCTTATTCACAATGCTCAAGGGGCTGTTTTCAAAGTTTGACTCAATTATTTTAAAAGTACATTGGTTGATCATGCAAAAAATAAAATACTTTTATCGTTGTTTTTATTTTATTAAACTGAAAATATCTGCTATCATATTTGCTATTAAATTTGGCATTATTTAGCAAATTAATACCTACAATGATAATATAATTAAAATCAAACACTTTTTTCTTCCATAAGGTATCTGGGAGATACATAAATAATGTTAAAAAAGAAAGGAGGTAATGCATTGGCAGTGGTCTACCGGGTATTTCAAATTTGAAAGACCCTGGTTTAATCTTGGACAGGTATGATCTGGGGATAAATCAAGTTATTACCGATGACAGGTCTTCTTATTCTAGAAATGCGCAATCAATAATGTTATATTATACAAATTCATTTTAGTTCGATTATATTGGAAGCTATAAGCATATTGAACACTTTCGAATCCGTTTTTGAAATCAACCATCTCTAAGCAATGAATGTAAAGTTTCTTGTTCAAGGTAACAACGGCTTGCCCCTGACAGTGTTTGAACCCACGCGGTCAGCAATCCTTAGGTTACTAGTCCGACGCGTTAACCACAATCAATGATGTTAACCACGAGGCTCGATCAACGCTCTTCCTTTTAAAAATCCATTGCATTTTGTTTCGTCATTGCATTTTGTTTTCTTGTTTAAGACATACACAATCTTTTCTTTGGAGTCGTATATCAATTATGGCATGGCACTTATATAAGTGTCTTTTTTAAAAACCATGATTTGACGTATGAACACATATAGATCTACGAATGTTTCTAAATTCCATGATCTTCATTGTCATAAATTAATGTTGAATTGAAAACTGTGTAATCTGGTTCAGGGAGTGGGAGTGGGTGGGTAGGGCGTTAACACTTATCATTCATTAACAGGCTCAATCAAATAGAGCCTGAAGTATTTTCAATTTTGTCGCTTTGGTTGTACTTGGATTCTGTTGGTATGTGTTTCAATTCTATTGGTTAAAGGGACCAACTGAATAAACTTGCTACTAATCCGGCTTTGCAAAGACTAATCTGCTTTTGCAAAGATTCATACATTGGTTTTACCAGGGTCTTTCTATTTGAAAGACCCTGGTTTTACATATTTTACAATCGGCTTGTCCCCTTTTGGAGTCACTTAAGGTTGTGTCACAGTACATCATGCGTTCAGTCCTTTATACGGGCGTATTTTCTTGTCAGCTTATTTTAAAACCTGGAAGGAGACCTGAAAGCGCATTTTAACTTAAAATTAACCGTAGCAGCTTTAATCCTTGTTCAGATCACAGTTAATGATTTTAATATTTGACGAATAGTTGATAAAATTTGAGCCGCGTCATGACAAAACCAACATAATGGGTTTGCGACCAGCATGGATCCAGACCAGCCTGCGCATCCGCGCAGTCTGATCAGGATCCATGCTGTTCGCTTACCAACTTAGAGAAACTGATAGCGAACAGCATGAATCCTGATGAGACTGCGCGGATGCGCAGGCTGTTCTCGACCCATGCTGGTCGCAAACCCATTATGTTGGTTTTGTCATGACGCGCGGCTCAAATCATAACCATTTTCTACTGCTTGATGTGCCCTAACATAATTTAGATCGTCGACTATGAAAACCTTTGTTCACATTTAGTAAATGCATACACTTTGTTTCCGAAAAGTCATGTGTTTTTGTCGGTGCCACAATAACAGGTTAACTTTCATAATTCGAGTATATCAAGTGCCTGCGGCGTGATTAATGGTTTATGTAGAATTTATTTTAGTTCGATTGAATAGGAAGCTTATAACTTATACACACACTGCCGAATCCGTTCCTAGGAGCAACCAGCAATGAGCAATAGTGAAATTTTAAAGTTTCTTGCTCAAGGAAATAAGACTCGCTCCTGACAGGGTTAGAACCCACGCGGATAGCGATCCTGAGATTATTAGTCCGACGCGTTACCACCCGGCCTTACCGCCACTTATGGCTGTGACATATTATTCCCGATATTTAAATTAAGTGTTAAACGATAATTTCAAACGAGGTAATTTATTTAAATAATTCAACCCTAGTGTAAGAAAAGGAACTCCTTCCCTATAGACCTTTTTACGACGCGGTCCGTTGCTATGAAAAATAGACCAGAATTAGAATTTTCTCGCGCATGCGCAATCTGCGTAAGGCAAAAAATGCTTCGCCCTACATAGAAATATAGTAGAAGTTCACAGACAATTCCGAGTTAGTTAAAGGTAAACGGTAGAAAATTATATAAAATAGCTTTTAACAAATATAGAAAAGATGACTTAAATTTATAGAATTGTGGCGAAGAATGCCATAAAAGGCCATGAAAAAGATACTTGTTTAAGAATTTACGTTCACGGACCTGACACTGAGATCATTTTTTGAAAAGATGTGGTAATATATCTATTAGCAAATGAAAAGTCAACTTATTTGCTGTTGAAATAGTTTTTAAAAACAAAAGAAATTTTATAACATGAAATCGAGATTAATAATCATTCAGAAAAAATACCAGAACAGGTGATAATGCATTTTTAGTGCTAATCTACCTGATTATATCCTTTATCCGATTTGCCTGTAATGCAAACAGAAAAATTTAAGTCACGTAAATAGATTTTAAATAATTATTTTTTTTTCAAAATCTTGAGAAGTTAAGATGGGTTGTTCAACAATAGTAACAGCTGAGATATTTGGTATGTAAGATCATCCTGTTGTCCTCTACAAAAGCAAGCTCTAATGCTATACACCAGTTGTGCTACCATTAAAATTGATCCAAGTAGTGCATGTACATGTTTTTATAAATTCAAATTAAATTCAAGTGGGAAGGGCAAACTCTCTTATGTTGTTAAAACTTGTGGTCCGACCCTTTTGCTTTTTATAAACAACTACAACATTCATGTAAATATTGTAATGTAATTGTTAATGTTTTGTCTTATGTATGCGTGTGACATTGTATCTGTTTTTGTATAGAAAGAAAAGAAAAACGCACAATAAAATATGATAAAACTAATTTCAATTTATTACAGACACGTTGAATTGCTTGACATATATACTAGTAAATAGTACACGATGTACCAATATTTTGCGACATAGAAAGAAAATCTGTAAATTTGAAGTAAAACTAGAAAAATCCATGTTGTCTACGGTAGATGAAGAAGCAAACTTGATAAAAGTACTTTTTAAACATGCTTTAGATCAAATTCTCTGACCCCACTGTCAGTGACTTTTGTTATTAGCATTGTATTAAAAAATAGCAACGGTGCACGCGTTTGTCAAAAAAAATCAGAAATATATGTATGTGTCCCATTGCCAATCCACCATGTACTTATATTTACTTTTTTAATTCGTTTGAGTGATGTTTGGCATTTATGTACATCTATACATTAAATCTTTAAAACAAACGTTTTCTTTTTCAAAGTCACAGTACCAAATTTTGTAACGCCCATCATTAAGACCTATTGCCCAAAAGTCAAACTCATTATCCTATTTTAGTTGTGTGTTTTCTTTTAAATACTTAGTATTCTTTTATATATAGATAGTAAAATTCTCAGTGCTCAAGATTACATATTTTATGGCAATAAAGAAAATATTAATGACCCATATCATGCACAATGACCCTTTAGACTCTGTCCAATATGTAATGTCACTCTTGCTAAATATTGATATAAAAACTTTGGAATACGTTTTTTTCAAGTTTCTGATTAGCAATTCTGAACACGTTACACTACCAATAAATCACTGAAAAAAGTTGTTTCTCAGTTTGTAAAAGATAAGAAGTCAAAGATATACATGTATGATTATTTTTATGATAGATTATGAGCAGAAAGATCATTAATGATATATAAAAACAATGTTGCGATTAGGTAAATTAAAAATAAACTTTAAAAACACTCATGATAATATTATATACATGTACATTATATACACACAATCGATGCAATAAAAGGATCTGCGTTATTATACATGTACATTATATACACACAATCGATGCAATAAAAGGATCTGCGTTATCTTAAACCATATATCCAGAATCACCAATTTCAAATGAATTCAATCTGAAATGTAACATTGCAAATCTGTATCTTTGAAAATATTTTGATCAGAAACTCTGATCTGAACTGACTTTCAATTTGAAAGCTATAATTAAAATTCTGGACCATCCAAGGTGTTTTGATTGATTTTTTTCTCTCTAAATCTTGGATAATCCATCATAAAACCTATCAGTGGTTCGGTCAGTTTTTGGTTTGACAGTTGTGTCATACATGTCGTCGCCTTCCGTTTCCAATTTCAATTTGTCATAGTTCGGATCTTTCTGCGACTCATCATCCACTTTCTTCTCATTGCCCACCTTATCATACGTTTGTCCATCACCGGGGACTTTTGGTGGAGGAACTTTGCGGCCCTTATTTATCCGTGCATACTCGTTATCAGGTTTTCCGACTGTAAAAGCATTAGCAGTAGAAACAGCTTCCGTCTCGTCATTGTTATCTACAGAAACATCATCAAGAGGGAGCGTTGCAAGCAGGTTATTGGAGTAATTCGGATTTAACGGTCTTTTCATTGGCTTTTGCTCTGTGGTTTGCTGGCCATTCTCGGTAGGAGGATTACCGTCGTTTTGCATAATATCATACATTCCAACATTCTCGCGTGACAGACGAGATTTCTCCGTTACTGGCCTGTTTCTTTCGTTCGCTCCTGCTTCCTCGTTTGAGCCTTTCATTAAAGAATTAGATTTCAATTGGTCATTCCTGAAAATGGTAAGGTATTAGGAATAAGAAAACTTCAAACAGTTTATGTTTCATTTATAGAATTGTGCTTGGAAGATATACCATGTTAGTATTTCATGTATGTAGAAGACGTATAAAACAATCTTAGTTTGCTTCACACTAGTGTTACATGATTCAATATTAAATTCAATAGGACACGCTTAAGCATATTCTCCAATTAATATACATGTAGTAATATTTCGCTTAATTTTACATTTTAATGATGAAGCTACAGGAATGTAGTTCTAGTTAGAAGGGAGGTAATTGTTATTGACTGAATGGAGATAATTGAAATGGTTTGAAAGGGTATAGTTGAAAGAAGTGGATAGAAGAGAGATAATTGTAATGAGTAAAAGGGAGATAATTGAAATAGTTGGAAGGGAAATAATTGTAAAGATACATGTAATTGTAATTTGTAAAAGGTGGAAACAGAAATTATTAGAAGAGAGATAATTGTAATGAGCAAACGGGAGATAATTGGAATAGTTAGAGGAAAGATATAAATGTAATGGGTGAAAGGTAAATAATCGACATGGTTAGTAGGGAGATCATTGTAATGGGCAAAATGGAGATAATTGAAATGTTTAAAAAGGAGATGATTGTTATGAGTAAAGGGGAGATAATTGTAATGGTTAGTAGGGAGATGGCATATGTAGAAGAGTGATACTTGACCTTTTCTTCCTTCTCCACCGTATTACAAGGAAAATCAGCAATATAGCTAGAGCAATGATCACCAGGGGAACAATGATATAAACTGGTACTGAAATTATAAAATATAGAATATTATAATAGAAAAAAAGAGAAGAATATATTTTAATGCTATGTAAATGCTATATATGAGCAGAATTCAAGAAAACGTCACGAATAAAAAATACATAAAAGGGAAAAAAGTATCATACAAAATTTATATATTAAACCTACTTTTCATATTGTTAAAAGAGACTACTAAATTATTACAATTTTGCATCTATTGATGAGACAAAGATAAACCAGTGCCTTAATTTCTGTAACAATTAACTGTAACAATGCCGTCAAACACCAGGAGAATATAAGGAATTTGACAGTTAAAGAAATCAGCTTGCAAAGGACGCCTCCTTCGGACAGTCACTTTGTACAATTTCTTCCGCACTGCAACCTTAACATAACCCAAGCCGTTTTTGGCGCCAACACAAAATCCCCGATCTGACCGACACATACGAAAGGTAAAAACCTGCATATCTCCCCCAGATAACTCTCGCCCTTCCCACGGTGCATTATTTTAACATAATTAAGAAATATTTGGTTCTTATCGTATCGAGATAATTACGTAAGTTCGACACTGATCCCTCGGCAACAGGTTCCGGTTCCGGTTCAGAAGTTACTTTTGTTTCCGCTTCCGGTTCAACTGAAAAAAGAAAGACTTTGGTAAAGTTTATATAGTCCTTAGAGCGATAGATGTATGTGCACAATCGATCTGTGGCAAATAGACACATTATGCTTTTGACAATTTAAGCAAGAATATTAGACGAAGCGTCAATAGATGAAAGTAAAAATAATCAAAATTTCATGAACTGCATAATCAATTACATGCAATCAATATCATCACAGAAATCTGCATTAGAAACATTACATATTTGTTGTAAAGTAGTACCTTCAGGAGTAGGGTCTAGCGTTGTTGTGGATGGCGTGGTTCCACCTTGAAATTAAATAAAATTATGTGATCAAAATTGAAACAAAAGGAATCTCCACAAATAGTTTAAACTCAAATAATCATAAAAATAGACATATTCTAATACTAAAAATTGTAAGATCGCCATTTTAAATACAATATCATCGTTCCTATACAACTGAATTCCAATTTTTCTTCTTTTAAATAAAGAATTCTTTGCTAGGAATCTTAATTATTTTGCTTAACGGAAAACTGACATATGTTGTAAATGATCACTTGAGTAGAACAACCGTGGAACACTGTGAAATATAAGCGTTAGTGGGCACTTGAGCAGAACAACCGTGAAACAAATTACTTGACGTAAGTGTGCACTTGAGTAGAACAACCGTGGAACACTGTGAAATATGACGTAAGTAGGCACTTCCGTAAAACAACCGTGAAACGAAATATGACGTAAGTGTGCACTTGAGGAGAACAACCACGGAAGAGTGTGAAATATGACGTAAGTTGGCACTTGAGTACAACAACCGTGGAAGACTGTGACATATGTCGCAAGTGAGAACTTGAGTAGAAAAGCAAAATATGTCATAAGTGGGCACTTGAGTAGAACAACCCTGGAAGACTGTGACATATGTCGTGAGTACTTATAAGCAAAATATGACGTAAGTGAGCACTTGAGTAGAACAGCCGAAGAAGACTGTGACATGTCGTTTGTGAGCACTTGAGAAGAACAGCCGTGACAGACTGTGACATATGCCGTAAGTGAGCATTTGAGTAGAACAGCAAAATATGTCGTAAGTGGGCACTTGAGTAGAACAGCAAAATATGTCGTAAGTGGGCACTTGAGTAGGACAGCCGTTGAAGATTTGACATATGTCGTAAGTGCAATAGCTTTCTTATATGAAACAAAATCCAATATCAGCGGCGGGATTCGATTTAGGTTCAGCGTTTTTTTACCACTTTGCCTGCCACGCAACCACCCTCCTGACACCAAATATGCAACAGACCTGACCTTGATATAACCAGTATTCTGGAGGAAGGTTGTAAGTGAACAATTAACTAAGTTTATAGCAAATGTATCCTTTAAAATCCTTATATCTCACTCACCAATTTGACACAGAAACCTTTTCGGCAAGTACGCCAAAGTAGAAAAATGCAATTTGAAGTAACTACTTTCCACTTTCATATAGGCAAACGTTAGTTGATCGTTTTTCCCTAGAATAAAAGAACACAAAGAAATCGTAAACGAAATTTATCATTCAGTATACAGAATATTTAGAGGTATACTGTTTTATAGCATAATTATAGTCCAACCTTATAGAAACAACATTTTCGTATAGATATTTCGAGCACAAATGTACATAAATGTTTGCAAAACATTTATTTCAAAAGAACGTATTTCATTATCGAATAATTTCTTAATCATATGCAGCAAAAAGAAAATAAAAAAACTGCTACATAGAAAATTAGTGTTGGGATTTCTAGCATATTGTTGACATAATTCACTTTTGTGAGGCAATGAAAAAAAATTGGCGAAGTCCAGCGGTTTCAGAGAAGGGGATGTATGTTGACGCATGACGACGGACGATGAACACCGCAGTATCCCACGCTTTTGACTAGTAATAAATAATCGCTACCCGAGTGGGTTAAAACCCTGTCAGGGGCCAGCCTTTGATTCCTTGAGCAAAAAACTTAACACTTACTGCTTAATACTGGTTGGTTCCAGGAACGGAACAGTATGTCTATTATTATTGCTTAATTATGGTTAGATGCAGGAGCGCATTGGACAGTGTTTCAATAAACTTATAGCTTCCAACTCATTCAAACTATAATAAATCATGCATCTAACTATAAACTAAAAAACCAACGGCAAGAAGTGTAACAATTATTAACAAGCTATTCAAGATGTGTGAAGTTCACATCAAGCTATTCAGAGGATCTTTATTTTCATTTTAAGTTTTATACTTACATTGGCGAGTCTTTGTTAGTTTGTTTGCTTTTATCATGCCGGTCCACATTGTGAGGTAAGTCCCATTGTCTGCTAACACTCCATTATGGGCATAAGTAAATAATTTCTGGCTATAGCAAAACCGGGTCATTTGTAGCCACGTAACTGTCCTCGAACCAATGTTTATCGGGTCACCAAAATCTGAAACGAATAATTTACGTACAACAACAAGAAAATACAATGTACACACAAAACTATATTGATATTAAGTTTGTGAACATGAAGAAGTGCTGTTGTTTTTTATTGTTGTTGTTTTTTTTTTTCAAACACTGATATTGACCTGTCTTCGAGTATTTGATTCAATTAAAGAGTCCATCCCGGCGTGCAAATATTGATATAATGTACGGTATGGATCGTGATATTTCGGGATCGAACGGAAAAAAATAGGTATTATTCGCTATGTTTCGTGGTTTGCAATATAACCATTAAGAGAAAGGTTCAAATAGCATTTTTTAAAAACATGTAGATTAGATATTCCATGAACGAAATGGTCGACAATAAAATTTCTAAAAGAATAATCGATTGCTCTTTTTGTTTAGGAACTCTGGATTTCTTGTAAAAGTCTACATCGTGTCGCCTTTGGCTCGAATGCCAGTGATTCTTATGAGAATGCTTCAAGAAGTCTGGTGCGTCTCTCATGGAAATCATCGTTTCGGACCCAACGGATAGTGATTTCACTGAACTTCATTCGAATATAATTATCAGTAACGAGTATGCATTGGTCAACGAGGATGCTTGTAAATATGCATTAAGTGATACATGGAGCCACGTTATTTGAAAATCACGTGACCCCAATCAGAATCATGTGACTTTTCCATTATATAAATATAAGAAAATAATGTTTAATGAAAACATCTACAAGTTCGCATTGACTGGAGTTTTTGTTATAATCTTTTTAATAAACAATGTCTTACTATCTTGGCAGCCAATCCGCTTAGAGATAGAGCACAATTTTGTATAATATGTGTTCACATTTTTATCATAGATGATACAGTTTCCGCTAAGCATTTTGTTGTAGTCTTGAACTTCTGAGGCCGTAATGTTTTCAGCTGAAATTCGTAAAATTAGATAACTTCATTCTTAAATGTTCTATATGGACGTTTTGCTCCTCAAAGGACAGTATGGTAAGCCACGGTAGTGTCACTAAATTTGCCAAAAATATTCGATTTCTGAGTTGATCAGAATTAATTATGATTGTGTTGTATGGAGGACGTATGGCTGCAAAATATTGAGGACACATGGCTGGGAATATTGAGAACACATGACTGGCATATTGAGAACACATGGCTGTGGCATATTGTGGACACATGGCTGTGGCAATTGGTTCGAACACACAATTTTTATATTATATACTTTCCATTCAAATAGATCATAATATCATCTATGAAATCCGGTAGGAATTCTTATAAAATTGAACAACTAACGTGTTGATCGTTTTTGCTAATAGGTCAGGTTACCTAAACCAACCGTTATATTGCTTTTTATTAAATAGAATATTGATGAACACGTTTGGCAAGGCAAGGGGGGAGGGGGCGGGGGCAGTAACTATTGAAAACAATCGAGAACTATCTAATTTAGTTTGTGACTAATTAAATTAAAAACGCGGGACTTTGTATATTCTCCTTACTGTTTAACGACATTTCAAAGCCATGGGTTGTAAAGTATGTTACATCACAATAACTGTTGCGTGCCCTTTTTAGAAATTATATGCAAAAATAAATATATATCAAACCCAGTGTCCCGAGTTGAATTTTGTATATTTGATTTATGTATAATCTCTATTGGACTTTCATGATATAAAATATTTAAAGAAGTGTGATAGTTTACCTTGTTTATAAATAGAAACAAAATTCTTGCCACCACAAACGGCTTGGTTACTTATACCAGAGCAGGCCATGGTGCATTCAGTTTCAAATATGCTCTCCATAAGTAACTTCCGGAGGCAAAAACACCTCGTGTCCTATCGGAAAGAAAATGGTGAAACAGATCAAACGTTAGCAGTGTTGCTACTTGTGGATGATTTAAATAAGTAAAATAAAGAAAATGATTCTTGATTTAAATAAAGAAAATAAAGAAAATGATTCTCGATGTTTCTAACAAACAATTTAACAAAAAGTTTTTGTTGTTGTTTTTAATATATGTATATTGCAATAATAACAAGTTTGAACAAGGTCAAATCAATGCGACTTGCACCTCTGGATGATAAAGAATTTTGATTGATAATAAATTGAAAGTTTTCACTTTACCATCAAACCAATGTACCCAACTTCACGGCATGCTGAGAAGCACCGACCCGGGTCAGCTCCGGTTTCGAAGTATCTGGCAAGATCTGGTTCCTTGCTTATGTCAAACGCCATGCAACCTGAAACAAGTTGTAAACGTATGGCAGGATGGGGAAAATAAGTACAATTCTTATACAGTTTTCTAAGTTTATAACAAGTATTTCGGCAACAACAGTGTCTAGTGAGTTAATAATACTGGATAGAAATACACACCAACTTACAAGTTTGGATAACAATGTCGTTTGTAAGATGTTTACTGTATTTGAACTTTGGCGGTTTTACAACTTTATTTCTATTACTTGGAGGTCAAGACCGAAGTGACAACATTGGTTGGATTCCGACTTTTATAAGGTTCGATGTTTGAATTCCACCAATGAAACAACAGAAATCCGGAAATCGTCCAATAGACAGACGGCCGGATTTCTGAATCTGAAATCTTGGATTTCAATGTCGGCCATATTGAAATCTCATATAAAATCTACATACGAAAATCATTAATATACAAAAACATGTAGTGAATACTTAAGGATTTCTGACCTTAATCAATCATAAACTTTACATTAATTACGTTTTTGAATTGAATTTGACTGAAATTGATATTGACAATAAGAAATCTTCAATATAAAATATGAAGTGACAGATTTCAAAGATGTCTCTCATTGGACGTCTGCTACACAGAAAATGTAAAGAGAAAATCAGTTTATACAATAAAGTAAGTTTAACATTTCTATCAGCTTAAATTGCAAAGTCAATTAGTGTCAATACAGTGTTCCTTCAGATCAATCCGGTAAGTGAATCTTTATCTTGTAGAAGTCAACAATATATGAAGCTATAGGATTTCACCATGTCACTTGGATTTCATTATAAGTTCTGTTGTAAGTACATTTCAGAATTATGCTAGAATGTCAGATCCTTACAAAGTACATGTATAAAGGTAGAATTGAAAACAATACATGTACCTGGTGACTTACGTACTGTTACTAAAGATCGACACTAACGGCGCGGCAATTGATATAAACAAGAGCTTTCGGTTGGACAGCAACGCTCGACTATTCTTAGTGCTTCATAGTAAAAAAGGCCTTGATAATGTAAAATATTCTAAGTTAACAAAAGGGCAAAAATTTTCTTTAAATCCATGTTTCAGTTACAGTCATTGGAGAGAGTCCTATTATGCTCTCAAAGAAAAGTATAAAATTTAAACTTGTTTCAAAGCCATATGTCATTGGACTTTGAAAATATTTGAGGTATTACAAAAACTTTTAACGAAAATTACGAATTTTAACGAAAAAGATAATTGTTCTGTCAAAATGCTTTAATATACAGTTACCTCCTCCTGTCTACAGGTTGGGGTCATGATGGTGAACAAATGTGAAAATTTTCAATGTCATATGTAAATGTTCTTTGAAAATATTTGAGGTATTACAAAACTTTAACGTAAATTCTAAGTCGAAAAAGGGGCATAATTCTGTTAAAATGCTTGATACAGTTACCTCCTCCTGTCTACAGGTTGGGGTCATGATTGTGAACAAGTGTGGAAAGTTTCAATGCCATATGTCAATGTTCTTTGAAAATATTTGAGGTATTAGAAAACTTTAACGTAAATTCTAAGTCATAAAGGGGCATAATTCTGTCAAAATACTTGATACAGTTACCTCCTCCTGTTTGCAGGTTGGAGTCATGATGGTGAGCAAGTGTGCAGTTTCAAAGCTATAATATTATGTCAATAGACTTTGAAAATATTTGAGGTATAACCTCTATGTAGAAAAAGGGGCATAATTCTGTCAAAATGCTTGATAGAGTGACCTCCTCCTGTCTACAGGTTAGGGTCATGATGGTAAACAAGTGTGAAAATTTTCAAAGTCATATGTAAATGGACTTTGAAAATATTTGAGGTGTTACAAAAACTTTAACATAAGTGGAACCTTACGCCGACGCAAACACTGACGCCGACGCTCGGGTGACTACATAAGGTCTACTTATTCTTATCGAATAGTCGGGCTAAAACTTATATCAGGGAAGATAAGTGTTACTCTTTTAAATGCTATAAGCATTTAAACTATGGAAACAAACGTTTAATAATGAGGCTTATTATTACACATGTATGGAAGTGTATAAGGGGCACTTTGGGACGTCAAATGACACCTGCTCCATTTTGCGTTTTTACCACCAAGTTTGGTCTTTTCGATATAAATATGTACATGCCATGTTTGTTATTATGTAACATTTGTCATTTAGGGCATTCAATAAATGCCCTATTTCATTCAACCTATGTGTTGTGTTTTACCTCATACCAAACAAGTTAGTCTTGCCAGTTATATTCGCTTGATCTGGTAGATACATAAAAGAAAATACTAGTATGAGTCTTCATTAGATGATTTTATAGGCGCCTAATGAATGCCTCTTTCTTCTTGTTTCAAAGGAGAAAATTTGGCGAGTAAAATAAATTTATCAACAGAAATTTACACCATATGAAGTGTCAAGGTAAATGAGTGTCAGATTATTTGAATATCGACCCTGTCCGGAAACTTTTTGACAATACCTCGTATAGAATGTCTGATGTGGTGTTTTGAATTATTGATGTAATATTTAATCATATTGTGCCACTGGAAACAAACACAATGTGTTTGCTTTTAAATCTATTTTTATCTTGTCTATAAAATGATTGAAAACAAATCAATTGTCGTTATAATTTTAGTCGGCTTCGGCGACAATAATTCAGTTTTATTTGCCTATCAATTATTGACGGAAACCGACTTTCAAGTGGGTAATATAAACTGGTAACTTGTCATTGAATTTTAGGTTCTGAAATCTAAATGATTAAATTCTGTTTTATAACTATTGCGTACTTTTACATGCGCGTGTATTTCCAGGATTGATGTGTTATGTGAAACGCTTGAATATCAAATTTTGATATAAATGCAACATCGCAATTGTTTCGGAATGTCGTGTCGGTTTATAGACACTGCTTGACGACAAAATTTCAATTAAGATTTTAAAAAATTCATTTTTAAAAAATAATGAAGTACATTTTAAGTTGTGTTGGGCTTGCACTGTGTCTTGTGAATCTTATATTTAGCGCATGCGCGTTGACGATAAATCTATGGCAAGTTTATGATGACTCAACAACGACAATTAAAACAGGTTTATTTGAAGTATGCGTGGCAAAGCGCGGGATTTCTGAATCATGCAGAGTCTTGGACGATTTTGGTAAGTTTTACATTTGGATTTTGTTCTTCATTGAAAATAAACCCTTTTATCACGCGCCCTATTGCTATTCAAAATTGGCATATGTACATGTTTTCATTTCTCACGCATGCGCAATCGGCTTAGGACAAAAAAGATGAAGTTCGTAGACAACTGCACGTTTACAAATTAAATTTAGCTTGTAACAAAAATGAAAGCAAAAGATTCTTTATAGTGTTGCAACCAAGGCTGCCTTAAAAAGATGTAGAAAACATAACGATTTTTTTTAATTTCACCCTTTTTATTCCGTCATACATAGTAACATAACTCAGATCTTTTTTCATAGAATTTATATAAAAAAAGAAACGACTAAAAAATATCATGTCGAACAAAATAAGGAAAAAAAATATCGCATTTGAAGTTGAATTTACTTTAAAAATACATCATAGGTCTGATTGGTATCGATGTATGAATAGCCAAAGAAGTATTCTTTTAATAATTTTCAAATGCTTGAGCACAACATCTTAGATTTTAATATAGCCTGGAATTCGGTCCGTGTCTTCACAGGAATCTTGAATCTCGATTTTACCTTTTGCCCTTCGCTAAATGTGCATGCGCAAAACATTACTTCCGTTCCTATGGAATAATCAACCAAACAAACAAAAAGAGGGATCGGTGACGTTAAACATCACTGAGTAAGTTTTATACATGCTATTTATTCTTATTATTATTATTATTATTATTATTATTAATGCTATCAAATTGTGCAATTTTGTTTTAGTTGAAGATGAAAGACAAGCAGATCTAAAGGTCGTGCGGTATACAATTTATATCGCAATTGCATTTCTAATTAGTTCGTTCGTCTGTGCCGTCTTGAGTGTTACTACCATGAAAAATAAGAAAAGATTTGGCTATATGGCAAGTTGTTTTGCTTTCTTCGCAGGTAAGAGATTATTCTTTAGAAATAAAATCTAACAATTCAGTTGTAATATCTCATATTGTGGTGTTTCACTAGTAATATGTGTTTTGAGTACATTGGCATAAGCCATGGTAACCAAAGAACCGTGACGCATGTCTTTGTACTATGCACATGAATTGCTAACGGTCCTTGAGCCATCGGCAATGTGAAAAAGCCCTAAAAAATATGATAACATTCAATTACCGTTGGTATTGTGGAATATTGGCGATTAATATTCATAAATAGACAAAATTGCATGAGTTGATAAAAACTTAATTTCAAGAAATGTTTAAGGGTGGCGCTTAGCACGAAGTATATTTTGCCAAAGCAATGCAACACTGTTAAAAAGATATTGTCTAAAAATGATATAATGAATCTCCCACGCACCACACCGGCGAAAACCAATTAAAGAATGCGCATTCATGGTCGAAGTTTCAAAACGCAAATCAAATACTGTAGATCAAAGACCCTATTTTTGCAAATTTGACATTCTACATCAAAGAATTTTTTATAAGTCGACGACCAATGGGACCTTTGCCCTAAAACTTCACATGTGCATTGGTCTTGGCCAGTAAATGACCACAATTGATTTTGAGGTCAAGGGCTGTGAGGTCAAATCAAATTGCCTTGTCTGTAAAAACGGTTTCCGACCAATAACTCATCAACCCGTTGATCATTGGCCCTCAACTTTACAGCTGCATTGGCCTCGGCCAAAAAATGACACTTATAGATTTTGGGAGCAGGGGTCTAAAGGTCAAGGTCATATTCACCTTGTTTTGTACCATATAGCATTAGAAATGACTATACAGGTGTTGTAAACCTACTATTTTTAAAATATAAGTGTGTACTTTTTTATCATTCATAAAAGAAAACCTTACATAATCATTTTCTCTGTGACTTTCATAATTGTCACTTACTCTTACTTCCCATTAAAGGTACAAGCGAGGGGGGCCTATGTGACATTTTGACATTCTTGTTTTCATTAAAGACTTGTACCATTTTCAAACTACAGATGCATTAAATTTATTAATTTATACCTTGTTAATTGGTAAAACATGTTTACGGTGTTATTTCATGTTCAAAAACAGTTAGGATATCTAACATGTATATGATTTGAACTTGTAATTATTCGTCAAACTTTGACGAGTCCTTTTCCTCAGGGACATTTTAGAAAAATGTTTGTAAAGTTTTAATCTCATTTCGAATTGAAGTTTTGAAGCAAATTTGAATTTAACAATAGCTATAAACACTTCCACAAGCGTTTATTCGGAAACAGTCTCGCGTGTGGGCTCTTATGCATAATTCAGTCTACTTATTATTCACCGTGTATATCCGATGATTTTTAGAAAAAGAAAGCACAGTATTCTCTACGATAAAGGGTGTTACTTTTCTTTCAAGATTAATCAGACATTTTTTTTTTCATATCAAACATTAACATCTGCGAAATCTAGACCTTGTTATATATCATACGTTGTCATGGGTCGGACCTTTCAACTGCATTTGAAACGCCTCACTGATCACCAGAATAAAGTCCTAATCCAAAAGGACCGAAATGTTTGATTTCTGCAAATGTTACAAATTTTGGTAAGGTGCACGTATAAGCAGGGTTTTTATTTGTACAATACAATTACATCTCTTTTCACAGCATACTATCTACCTACTTATTAAAACACGGTTGAAAATGTATTTTGAAAAGTTTACATGGCTTCAGTTAGACGAAATCTTTTTTAAATGATTTATGTCAATTAGTTAGACATTCGTTTATTTCAGGTGTTTCCCTTTTCATTGCCTTTGCCTATTATGCATGGACGCTCCATAAGCACGAATATGACTATCACATGACATTTGGCTTGACGGTGATTGGATGGATTTTTTCATGGGCGGCAAGCGTTTTATTTTTCAGTGAAAAGTATCTTATGAAAAATTGACTACATCAAATATATGTGATAGAAGTGTTGGAATTGTTTGGCAATATGAACCCGGGATATTTGAGGATTCAATGACCCTTTAAATCGGAAATAATCCAATTCCGAAGTAAATTATATGGATATTAATACATGTATATGGTACAGTGGTACTTTAATATGTACATATAACTTAAAACTACTAGCATAACACTTAAATCAATGACAAGGTGTTAGGTACATGCATATGTACATGTTATTTCAAGAAAATAAAATAAAATCTTAAATAAAAAAGAATGCTTGGCCGAGGAGTCTAGTTTTGCAACGTCTCAATTACAATTCCACAGTTCTTTCTAATCTGGCACCGGACCGTCATCAAGAACTATTTTATCATTAAAAACCGGTGCATAAATAAATAAAAGTCAATTACGGGAACTTACGGAAAAAACATAAGTCTCATGTCAATATTGCCAAGCAATTTATATAGGAAATATAATTGTTTTTGTTTTATTTCAAAAAGCATGCACGACAATTAAATACGACTCCTTACATGTATGATGATAATTATATAGGACATGCTCTAACACTTGCACCTTGTATTGAATATCGATGTTATTCGTTATGATTATTTTGTTGGGTTTTACGCGAGTTATTTTTTGTCCTTGGTTTTACGTCGCAACAGCACTGTGAATGTCTTATGTTGACAATGCTCCAGCTTTACTGGTTAATGAATATCTCAGTTGCCCCTCCGTACATAATGTTAGGCATGAGCGCGCACCTGAGTAGAACCACCAACATTCACTATAATATTATGATTTATGATAAAAAAAAAGTAATCAATAATGACCTATTTGTATTAAACCGTCGTAGAAACCAACACTTTAACTGATAAACAAAATGATAATAACACAGTAAAAGCAAATGTTATGTTTCCATTTCGTTATTTTATGTAAATAGAAATATTTTATAATACAGCCAACATACGTTTTGCATAATTCAACAGCTTTAAGGGAATTTGTAGTGTTTATGGCCGATCAGTCGTGACAATTTCTCATTACAATAAAGATTATTCAATACCCTTAGGAAGGACGTAACTTAAAAAATACTTATCAACATGTTTACATCTCAATGGGTGAATGAAGTGTCATTGCACTAGCCAGTATTGTCAGACTTTTTGACATAATTATGTACCGCATTTTGTTTTGTAAAAATCATATCATATTCGAAAGATTGAGCTATTAAAATAAATATAAAGGACACATTTATTTTGCTAAAACTAAACATAATTGTTTTTGCAAACTTTTATCATTCTCATACCTACGGATTGTAGAATAACAGGCTCTAAACTATACCCCACCCAGGCCTCATCTCCTTCTCGCATTCTGATTGGTGCATTTGATACCTCCGCAATCATCTCTCCGCCAATGAAGTTGATCCTGGGCGTGGCTAACGTGCACTCAGTTGATGCCATTCTCCATGTAGCAGTTTCGTTGCCAAGTATATACGTCATATCACCTGTAAATGCATTCAGGAACATTTGAGACGCGTCATGACAAAACCAACATAGTGCGTTTGCGACCAGCATGGATCCAGACCAGCCTGCGCATCCGCGCAGTCTGATCAGGATCCATGCTGTTCGCTATCAGTTTCTCTACATGTTATATGGTTGGTAAGCGAACAGCATCGATCCTGATCAGACTGCGTGGATGCGCAGGCCAGTCTGGATCCATGCTGGTCGCAAACACATTATGTTGGTTTTGTCGTGACGCGCCTCATGTATTCATCTTCAAATTGGATTAACGAAATGAAATAAAATTCTTTTCATCATTATTCTAAATATCCTTCTAATGAATAATGAAAAACGATAAATAAATAGTCTTCTAAATAAGATAAAAATAAAAACAAACATAACGCGATAACACATGAATAATTTAATCTTATATCTCCAATAATTATTCTCTTGCTCGTCCATAAGAGACTTCATGCGTAATATTTTCTTGATTTTTAAATTATTTGTTAGTTGGATCAAGAGTCACAACGACACGTTATTAATCATGTGGTAATTTTCTAGCTTTAATGTGAATGAATACTTCGGGTGCATTTCCGTGCATTTTTTTCAGTCACGAGTGGGCACCTGAGTAGAACCACCGACCTTCCTTAAGTTTACTTGTTAGCTTCTTCACATTCGGACTTACAGCCGTGTGCGACGAGTGATTTGAAGTCGGCGACAGTAACCACTCCGCCACAGTTATATGGAATAAGAACTCACATCAAGCCATATAAACACATGCTACTGGATACTTATTATTACAAATAAATAGATATAAACACTTGTTTTACTGTTTTATTAATCTCAGATTATCTATTAACCCTTAGCTTGCTAGCGGCAACTGATTCTACCAATGGAGACCAAGATAAGCCGGCACGTTCGTGTCATGTGATCATGCTCTGTGCCATGTGATCATGCTCTGTGCCATGTGATCATGCTCTGCATTGTTCGCTTTTCGGTAAATTCTTAATATAATTTGAAAGTTTCCCTAAAATCTACATTGTCTTGAATATTTCTGGAACCTATCGACGCATCTGAATGACGCTATAAAACTTTATTAATGATAAGACTTTAGTGTATACAATAGGTTCCGTAACTCTCCCCCTTATATTGAAAAACAAATTGTACTCATTTTAAAATACATTTAGAATATATTGAAAATTTGTCATTCTTTAGATTGTTTTCTTCCAGTTACTTTTAACTTGTAAAAACCTGTATTTAAGTCTTAGTGATCAAACAGCAGTTTGTTGTCTGTATTGAAAGACCGACATATTTATTTGTTTACGGTATAAAATTACATCCATTTGTAATATATTTTAGTTCTTGATTATATTTTTTATTAAACATACTCATATTTATTATTAACAACAATATATTGATTTCAGCTAACTTGTTGTTTATAGTTTAAAAGTTAGTTCTATTTAGTGTGACAATGCCCTTTAATTCCGGTAGAGTAGTTTTATTGGTTGGCAACATTCTTGTTTTATCTACAACTGTATCTGTTTTCATTTTTGTGATAAATGATTAAAATGTAACATTGTGACAAAAACATTTTTAAATTAGATTTAGCCTATCGTTTGACATAAATTGACATGAATTAAAAAACGGTATACATACATGTAATTATTGGCTCCACTTACCTTTTAATCCATTCAAATGGAGAAGGAATACCACAATAACGAATACGCGAATCATGGTCTCTCAAAATATTCTCTTCTTTATTAATTTCAGAATATTCTCTTAACAAATTTCAGAATATTCTCTTATTTATCAATTTCAGAATATTTTCTTATTTATTTATTTATTTATCTATTTTCCACTCTGTATCCAAACCCAGCTACGAAAATATTGATTTCGTAAAAAAAAATCACCTTTAACGCAACATTCATCTGAATATGAGCCGCGTCATGACAAAACCAACATAATGGGTTTGCGACCAGCATGGATCCAGACCAGCCTGCGCATCCGCGCAGTCTGGTCAGAACCCATGCTGTTCGCTATCAGTTCCTCTACTTTTTAAAGCGTTAGTAAACGAACAGCATGAATCCTGATCAGACTGCGCGGATGCGCAGGCTGGTCTGGATCCATGCTGGTCGCAAAACCATTATGTTGGTTTTGTCGTGACACGGCTCATATATAATAATATTCATTTAATCATTTCCTTGGGTCATGACGAATATATTTTAGGATTGGGAAAATAAAATATCGGTGACATTACGGGATACATTAAAACATGATTTTATCTTCAGTGAATCAAAATGAATTCACAAACCCATGACCTATGGCGAAATGACTACCATAATAAGTAAAGATAATAAAGATTCATGAAAAAATACACTAACTTAAAATAGTAAAGCGCAAATTTAATCCCGTTATTAGTGTACGATATTGAATGTTGATAGCGACACGGCCTCAGATTTGTGTTCATTAAAAATTATTGTATAATTTAAAATTATTGTGTTTTGTCTTTTGTATACCTTCATTTCAAGTTCACATCAGTAAATAATTGTAATCATTGGCTATATTCACCTTTCAGGTGTTTAATGCTTAATAAATGTTGTTGTTGTTGTTGTTGTTGTTGTTGTTGTTGTTGACGACGACGAAAATTTACTAATACTGTTGTCAAGACAACAAATTAATTGATTTAATCAAGCCTGAGACACATATTATCAAAAATTACTTATGACTTGTCAAATAATGCAGCAGTTGCTTTAACTCCAGTAGTAATGGATTAAAATTTGTATAAAATAAGTAATCTTTGTTGTAATTTGGCAAATTACATATAATTATTATGCACTTGAAGTGTAAATAATTATACTGTCTGTAAACTTTAGATATTATCATTCTGATTTTTTAATGATTTATCTTTTTTAAACTGGAGGCATGTCGCTTTAAAGCCTGCATAAAACTTCCGGGTAGGCACAGGAAATAAAGGTACAAAGGTTTACATTTCCCCACTTTTCAGTAAATGTATTAAAGTGGTTCATATTTTGATTATCACATAGGAAAATTGTTGTTTTTTTTGTATATTATTAACATAGAAACTATAATAATATCGTGAATTAATTTTATCACAAGCTGGTCGTTGTTGAGCAATACACGAAGGCGATAGGAAAGTATGATTAGTAACAATAACATACCCACATATGATTGAATATGAAATATTTACATATCCATGAACAGATCGAATCTAGTATATACTAGTTCATGTTGTTTTTTACAGTATCATATCAGACTGAATAACATCTAAATTATAACGCAAATTTTATAAATTTTAACTAAGACAAACTATATTTTATATTATATGTCCCCGGCGTATAATCTTGATCTTTTGTTGACGAACAAAACTGAGCATTATGTCTATAAATAAGCCCGATCAGGGTAGTATTCTTTCGAATAAAAAAGAGATGTTTGTAAAACAAGCATGTTCCCCTCGTAAGCATGTCGGAAGGTACACGCAATGTTGTCAAGTTATAGGTCAAAAACAGTTTAAGGGCCAAGGGCCAATGGGTTGTGAAGTTATTTGTCATACAAGTTCAGTGTAACCTTTAACTTTGACCTTTGACCATGCGACCCAAAAATTAATAGGGGTAAACTAATAACAAAAACCAATGCACCTGTGAAGTTTGAGGACTTAGGGATTGTTGGTTGTTGAGTCATTGGTTGGAAACCATTTTGACATCTAAGGGCAATGTTACCTTGACTTTTGAGCCTTTTGTGAGCTTTGCTGTATTCCTTTAGGTTATCACCAAGCTTTTAGTTTAAACATAACCTACTAGATAGGCCTATCACCTTGGGTTGTTTAACTGTTTTCCTTCAGGCTATCATTGGGCTTCATGTTGCTAAGACCTACTAGATAGGCCTATTACCCGGTGTTGTGTGAGTTTTACTGTATTC
Source organism: Ruditapes philippinarum (assembly GCF_026571515.1). Taxonomy (NCBI): domain Eukaryota; kingdom Metazoa; phylum Mollusca; class Bivalvia; order Venerida; family Veneridae; genus Ruditapes; species Ruditapes philippinarum. The sequence goes on along the minus strand of NW_026862255.1, from coordinate 68,227 downwards.
TTTGAGGCTATGACCTGGACTTTAGTTGCTATAAGACTTACTAGATAGGCTTATCACTGTGGATTATGTAAGCTTTACTGTATTCCTTGAGGCTATCACCCGGCTTTTAGTTGGGACTTGACAACTAGATAAGCCTGTCACCGAGGGCCGTGTGAGTGAGTTTTACTGTATCCCATCAGGCTGTCCCAGGACTAGACCTACTTGATAGGCCTATCACCGGGGGTTTTGTGAGCAGCTTTACTGTATTTCTTGACGTTATCACCTGGCTTTTAGTTACAACTAGACACACTCGATATGCTTATCTCCAAAGTTGTGTGAATCTTACTGTATTCCTTGAGGCTATCACTGGGCTTTAAGTTTTGCGAGTAAACCTATTAAATAGGCTTATCATAGTGGGTTGTGAGCTTTACTGTATTTCTTATCACGTGGAAATCTCCCGGACATTTTGTTTGAAGCCACATTGTGCATAGAAGACCCTCCAAAACTAATACAAAAATGAATTCGAGTCTGCAGTGGAATCAAACACGTGTTGTTTTAACGATTGGCTCGGGAATATGTTCGGCTTTTTTCTTGTTTTTTTTTTACGAAAATTTATACACTTTATTTACAGAAAGAATAAATCGCCGGTTCAAAAAAAAAAACGATCATGCCACCCGGAAATCTCCCGGACATGTTGCTTGCGTTAGGATTTTGGGCCTTATATTGTGCAAAGAAGACCTTCCATACTAATGGGGAAACTTCTAGAAAATTGGAGGGTTAGTAAACAAAATTTCTTAGAAATAATTGCGAGTCCAAAAGGCGACCATTTAATGGGGCCTTAATTTTCTCGCGTTACAGCTTTAAACCTTATATTGCTATGAAGAAGATCCTCCAAACTAATTAAGTCAACATGATCATTCCGTGTTTTTTTTCTGTTTGTATGTTGCGTTCATTTTACAATGGCTAACTGTACATGACATCAATTCCTGTAACAACGTGCTCTTAAGCGCGTTTTTTTTGTCATACGCCATTTTATTACATTCATACCACAAGGTTGTAAGACTGTTGAATACTAAGAAATACTTTGTTTCGGAACCGGTCCTTTTTGGCATGCACAAGAATTAAAAGAACGTCGTTTCGAACTTGCTTATTATTGGACTGCATAATAAGAAAAAGTAGTTTCGGAACCGGTCATTTTTGTCTATATACATGTAAGTATATACACACAAAATAAAACAATGCTGGACATTGATTTAAACATATTTTATTGCCAAAAATAAGACATATACATACATGTAGACAGTTACAATACAATGACCTGACATATTTGGCAAAAGGGTTGACCCACAAGTTCTCTCAACATTAGCAACGGGTCTTCCCTGATGCAATAAATTACAATAAATTATTTTTCAAGAATGACTATCAGTTAGATAGAAGTAACAAAACTCACACATATATAGTACTTGGCTTTAAAAATGATTTTAGGTAAGAAAGAACAATAAAAATGATTAAGTGTACATGTTCTCTAGCTTGAATGGTATTTAACGATGTTAACTGATTTTTATATATTTGCGGTACAATGACTTAGAAAACATGTACATTTGCCGAATATAACAAAAACAAAAATAGATTTTGAGAAAATGAAATATAGAAGGAAAGAAATAGAGGAAGAAAGGAAAGAATCTTGTCTGTTGTTTTGCAAAAATGAAAGAAAAATACATTAATATTTATTGGGATTGTGCTGGTTTGATTTCAAAATCAAAAGCGTTTGCTTACTTTTATGAAATGCTGAACAGTCAAAAATATTTTATTATTATTTTCTAAAGACAACTCTTTGTTACCAACTAAAAGTAATTGGACATTTAAAGGGTGAAATTGCTTTAATTCGTTAAAAAGATCAATTCTCTCATTCCGATATTTCGGACAAGTAAACAAAAAATGGTTAACATCTTCTATCTCATAACCGCATGAACAATTTGCATCCTGTGACAAATGATTGCAGAATAAGTGGAAATTTAAGTTACTGCATGCATTTCTCAGTCTGCAGTGTAAAACTGAGAGTTTTCTTTCACCTGTAAGGTACCATTTGGAGTGTCTGTAGATCGAAAGGTTGATTTCTTTAATAGAGATTTAAAATGTGACAGAGTTTCTACAGATCTTGTTTCAGGTTGCAAGTTGTTCCATAGCATTACGGACGAAGGCACAAAAGAAGAAGGAAATATATGAGTCCGTCTGTTTAAAGTTGCAAAGTCTTCTGAGTTTCTAAGATTGTATGGTGTTGTATTATGAACTCTTTCTGGAAAAATATTACTTAAATAATCAGGAACGTCTCCATTATGAATTCTATATGTTAAAATAAGTTTTTGGTACGTTCTTCTATCAGATGGTGAGAGCCAATTAATTTCTTTATATAAATTTTGGAGAGAAACTGAACGGGTTAGGCCGCTTACGATTCTGGCTGCCTCATGCTGTATTATATCTAACGTATCTTTTTCATAATGTGTACACCCATCCCAGACTACAGAAGCATATTCTAAAAGAGGTCTAAGAAATGAAATATAAATTTGGTTTAGGGTTTCCCTATTTAGGGAATATTTCAGTTTTCTCATTGTACCTAGTAATTTAGAAGCCGATAATGTTATACTTTTAATATGATCGTGCCATTTTCCATTAGAACTAAAAGTTAAGCCTAAATGTTTATGACTTTCAACAAATTTTACCGGTATGCCATCAAATTGTAATTTTGGATTGTTAACGTTGGATTGTAAAGTAAAAAGAATCGCTTCTGTTTTGTTAGGATTAAAATCTACAAGCCATTTTTAGACCATAAGTTTATCAAAGCTAAATCATGATTAATAATTCCTTCTAGATCGAATATTGATGATGTTGTACAAGACAAAGAGGTGTCGTCTGCAAATAAACGAGTTATACATTGCAAATTTTCTACAATATCATTAACGTAAACAAGGAAGAAAAATGGCCCAAGCACCGAGCCTTGGGGGACCCCTGCGTTTACAGTCAGTGGTTGTGATAAAGAAGACCCTACAAAGACCTTTTGACGTCTATTAAGTAGATAACTTTCAATCCATTTCAACAAGTTACCTTTGATACCATTTTTCTGAAGTTTCAGAAGTAAACCCTTGTGCCATACTCTGTCAAACGCTTTAGATATGTCACAAAACACTACACAAGTAAATGTTCTATCATCTAAAGATTTAACTATTTGTGATATATATCTAATAATTTAAAAATCGTTGAATGACCTTGAAGGAACCCTGACTGTTTTGAATAAATCAAATTATTGGCTATTAAATGATTGTATATATGTTTATAAACAATTCTCTCCATTAATTTTCCTATACAACTTAATAATGAAATCGGACGATAATTTGAAGTTAAATTTGTATCACCAAAGAGGCATTACAATAGCTGATTTCCATATGGAAGGAAATATACACTCTGCTAGTGACCTATTTAGTAATAAACATAGGGGTTTACACACAGTACTACATATATTTTTGAGCAATTTTTGACTAATAAGATCTTCACCGACTGCTTAATTAATATCTAAATTCCTTATAATATCAATTATTTCATTTTCGGTTATAGCTATTTCAGAAATAATAGAATGCGTGTAATCATCTAAAGTGGGAAGGGTCTTGTCCGTATCGTTTAAATGAGAAATGGACGCAAACTATTGGTTTAAGCAAATTGCCTTCTCTAAGTCTGAGAAATATAATGATTCTGTTCCATCGTTATTTGTAGTCTTCAAAGGCGGAATAATTTCTGAATATCTTTCTGTTTTTATGAACTGGTGTATTAACTTCCAATATTGTTTAGGATTATTTGCATTTGTTTCTATTAAAGTGTTCTCTAAATTAGAATAAAACTTTTCTTTGGCATTTTTCTTTGGGTTTTTTCTTTAGATTGTTTACTTTGTTCCTTAAATGTTTATACATTGTCCAATGGTAAGTATTTTTTGTAGAAATTGCTATTGATTTTTGTCTATCCCTTTTTCTTGAATATAATCTAATTTTAGAGTCGTACCATGGTTTATCATACGGCCGAATTGTTACTTCTTTATGTGGAATAAATTTCTCCGTAATTTCGATTAACTTTTCTGTAAATAAAACAGCACCATCGTCAATATTCATATTATTAATAAAATTCCAATTTGTATTTGATATACAGTTATTTAAACTATTAAAATCAGCTTTATTGTATAACCAGACTTTTCTTTTTATTGTTTTATGACATCTTAAAGGAGATTTTAAAAATATATTTGTTGCTTTATGGTCGCTAATGTTAGAAGGAACTGGTAACACGTCACTATGTAAACATATTAAACCATCAGATATGAGTATAGGGTCTATAAGTGTAGATGTTGAGTTTGTTAATCTAGTTGGTGACGAAATAACATTTGTAAGATTGTATAAAAGCATGATTTGTTTAAGATAGGTATTGTCTATTATTTGATTCTCATTAATGTCACCTACAATTGCTATGTTTTCATATTTATCTAAAGCATTGTCAATCATTATTCCAAAATCATTCCAGAAAGCTACGGGTTTACTGGGATTCTATATACACAATAAAGTAAAACGGAAATTGCACGAAACTTAATTTCTAAACATATTGCGTCCACAGAATGCATTTCATACTCTACTCTTCTACTTGAAAGTAAATTTTCAGATACATAAATCAAAATTCCACTAGAATGAGCAGTTGCTGGACAATGGGCAAATCATTAATAAAATATAACAACTTTATAATTAACTCATTGCATTTACTGATTTAGAGATATATAATATGATGTGATTTCAGCACCTTAACAAATGAAAAGCTGTTTTATACTATGATGATATAATAAAAAATGTTTTATTGATTGTACTATGCATAATGACACGTTATATGGCCAACTATAATAATGCAAAAAAATTCTCGAATTTTCATTGGTTGTCGTATTTAGATATATGTTCTAAACTTAATTCCTATAAATTCATGCGCCCTGCTTTCATTTGTAGGTACATGAATAGTACATTTAATAATTAACAAAATGGCAGACACTAATAATAATAATTTGATAAAATACCTATTTTGCTCCAGAAATGCTTCATTTTTTCTCAAAAGTATTTTTTTTTGTTTTGGTTTCTTGTATATACACTTTTGTTTCTATTCGGCTATTAATAAAGTTATTGTGATTTAGTATTTTGTACAGAAGTCAAAATACTACTTTGCTTACATTTTGCCACTTTAATGACCAACAATTTCACACTAAGCGTTATTTTTTCAGATGATAAGCCCACATGCATCCACTTAAATCATTTTTTAAACATTTAAAAAACTCATGTGTGTCTTAGCTTAAGAAGAATATGTATTAGTTTCCGATGCCAAGCATGTCTTCGACAAGGCTGTCATAAAGTAAAAGAATCTAAACGTAAGAATCAAATGTTCACTGAAAAATATCTTTGCGCATGCACTATATTCGTGAATTTCCGTAAAAACTACTTAAACATGCGAATAATACAGTGATTGAATAAAAAGAATTTGAAATTTTATAACATCTGTAAATAGTTTGAATGTAGTCTTGAAATGCTTATATAACCCTCGGCTATGGCCTAGGATATTTTAGATCTTACTTTGGCTATATTCTCCTATATGTCTATAACCAACAGTATCAAATGTTAAATGCTTATATAACCCGAGCCGCTATGAAGCAAACATCCGTCGATGCACGGTTATATAACTGTTATCAGAATATTTTCAAAGATATCATATTATCGACAACTGCTATCTTATATTAAATCCTTTTTTTAATTTACAATATATGGATAATAATCATTTCTACAAACGCGATTATGGTGGCTGATTTGCGCTATGTTGTATTTTTGATCCACGGAACGTCGGACGAAATCACGAAAAATACGAAAGTCAACTTGTAATCCGCAGAGCAAAAATACAGCAGGACGCAAATCAGTCACCATACGTTTTAGAACAGAACAGAACAGAACAGTTCTGTTACGTTTTAGATGATGGTACATAATAAACAAATGTTTATACAAAGTAAAATAATCTTTTAAAAAGCTTTCTAACGAATCTTATATTGAATCTTATATTGAACACTTGCTTTGAAATGGCAACAATCAAGATAGTTAGTCCAATGTAAACAGATGTTACACACTTGATGCAATATGATGATTACTAAACATGTATTTTCGTGACATTTACCAACTAAAATGTTATGAACTAACTAATTGTGTTATTAACCGTACACGTCATACACTATGTATATTATCAATATTATCACAAAACACGTCTTGCGTGTAATCATTATATTCAAATACGTATCTTTCATAATAATGGTAATAATTTAGCCATAGATTAATTATGTTGAAAGATATCAGCCAATTAGCGTCGTGGCTACGTTTTCCAAGAAATCATATTTATTTTATCATCACGGTGGACTCGCGTTATATTCACAAGGTGTAGCTATGGAAGTTTGTGTCTATAGTTTGTGACAAGACTTGCGTTAAATGCTGTCTGTTTCGTCATAGTGTGCACGTATCTGTGTTCGTAATATTACGTATATTGACAATGCAGTCATAGCAGCGATTCCAGTGAAACTCGTTAGCTAAAAGAGAGAATATAATAAAATAACATATGTGAGCCTTTTACTACAAATCATGTATGTACAGTCTGACGAAACACAGACGTGATTAACAAAATTTGATTCACACACCTTAGGTATAAATGCTCAGGCTTGTTTGTTCGGGGGAAAGGGGGAGGGATTACTATGTCGAGATCCAATGAATTTTCATCAAAGTACAACATGTACAGTCGGACAGACGGACAAGGGTAAATCTATATGCATAAAAGTTATCTCTTTCATTATTTTTGTACTTTTTTATTTACGCATAAACGCATATATTATATTGCAACAGAAAGGAAGAGATACAAATTGTTCTAAATATGACATATTTTACATTTAAAAAGTTTATACCTTTATGACGGTCTCGTACTTAATCCAGAAAGCCAGCATCTGTATTCTCCACAGTGCCAACGAGCACGGCATATACGCTTCCGATTTCTTCGAGTCCTTGCATCTGTTAACAAAATATTTATTATTACGAGAATGTTCGTGAAAAATTTCGTTGTTTCTGGCGTATGTACACATTTACATATTAAAGGCCAATTTAACCTCAGAAATGCTTTTATTTTTCATTCCTCACAAGAATCGAGAGTGTAATATAATTTTCATATAACCAGATGAAAATAACTTTTTGTACTTTTTTAAAAAAAAAAACTTGAATTTTCTGTTTATTATATACTTTTTTCTTTTTTGGACTTGACAATTCTCAGGACTTCTCCTTTATGCTTGTGTATTGTCTGAATTAACTTAATTCAGACAATACACTGGTGTATTCCCGGTCTACTTTTTGTTAATTATCAAAAAGAAGAAGTCCGGCAAGACACCGGTGTAAATATGGAAAATATGATTCACTGCAGTGAAAAATAATTTTTTACAGTGAAAACACAGAAAATGAAAGTACACATTTTCATTTTATTGATATTTCTCAATATTGCTTTTATAAGTAAATAATAAAGAACATATATATTTCCAAATTATGATTTGAACTGGGTTTTTTTCTTTGTCCTATTTAATCAACTGAAAATAGTGTTATTTTTAGCAAGTATGAATGAGGACTGGCAATATAACCATATATGTACATACCTTGTATATAAGTGTTCCAGCAAAGTTATATTGTTTGATATTATATTGTTAGGAACATGCAAGGCTCTAAAATGTTCTGTCGGAACATCAGCACCTTCTTCAACCATAAATGCCAAGTTAAACAAAGCCTGAAAAACAGAAACGAATGTAACTGAAACAGACAACAAGGGCACTTGCAGGAAATAAGGCAATTTGCGGCTGTAACGGCATCATTCGCTTCTTATCGAAACATTAAGTTTACTAGTTCAGAAATAAGGTCGGATTCAGCATTTAACACCGAGGTTTAATGCGTAGTAATTGACCACCAAGGCCGTAGACCTGAGTGGTTTATTTTGTTCGTATCAAAGCGACAAAACCCGTGTTAAATAGCCAATAGTACAGCTCAGACCGATGTTATTTCCATTCTAACTAGATAACAAGAGGGCCAAGATGACCTTAGATCGCTCACCTGACCCATCAAAATCATCCGAGCTATTACCTAGACAAGCATCCTGACCAAGTTCGATGACAATTGAGTCAAAAATGTGACCACAAGAGTGTTAAAAAGGTTTTCCATGTTTGGACGTTGTGACCTAGTTTTTGACCCCAGGTGACCCATATTCGAACTTGACCTAGAAATCATCAAAACAAACTTTCAGATCAATTCATCAAAACAGTAGCCACTAGATTGTTAACAAGTTTTTCATTCCAAATGACCCATTTTCAAACACCTCCAAGCAATTACCTAGACAAGCATCCTGACAAGGTTTGATGACAATTCGGTTAAAAATGTGACCACTACAGTGTTTATAAAGTTTTTCCATATTTGGACGTTGTGACCGAGTTTTTGACCCGAGGTGACCCATATTCGAACTTGACCTAGAAATCATTAAAAAAAAACTTTCAGATCAATTCCCAGGATATTTTGATTAAACAGTAGCCACTAGATTGTTAACAAGATTTTTCTATTTTTAGCTCCTGTAACAAAGTTTTTCATTTCAAATGACCCATGTTCGAACTCATCCAACCAATTACCTAGACTAGCATCCTGACAAAGTTTGATGACAATTGCGTTAAAAATGTGACCACTAGAATGTTAATAAGGTTTTTTCATAGTTGGGCGGTGTGACCTAGTTTTTAAACTCAGGTGACCCAAATTTGAACTTGACCTAGAAATCATCAAAACAAACTTTCAGACTAATTTTAAGGTTATATGGAAAACAACAGTAGCCACTTAAGTGTTAACAAGAGTTTTCCGGTGATCTAGTTTTTCATCCGAGATGACCAATGTTCGAACTCATCCGATCAATTACCTAGAAAAGCATCCTGACAAAGTTTGATGACATGTGACCACTAGAATGGTAACAAGTTTTTTTTTGATATTTGGGCGGTGTGACCTAATTTTTGACCCCAGATGATCCATATTCGAATTTGACCTAGAAATCATCAAAACAAACTTTCAGACCAATTTCCAAGATATTTGGATTAAAACAGTAGCCACCAGTGTGTGTTAACAAAATTTTTCTGTTTTTAGCTCCTGTGACCTAGATTTTTTATCTGAGATGACCAATGTTCGAATTTATCTCAGCAATTATCTACAAAAGCATCCTGATCAAGTTGACGACAATTGGGTCAAAAATGTAACCACTAGAGTTTTAACAGAGTTTTTCCATATTTGGCCGGTGTGACCTAGTTTTTGACCCCAGTTGACCCATATTGAAACTTGACCTAACAATCATAAAAATAAACTTGCATACTAAATTCCAGGATATTTGGATCAAAACAGTAGCCACTAGAGTGTTAACAAGATTTTTCCTATTTTTAGCTCATGTGACCTGGGTTTGCATCCGAGATGACTCTTGTTCGAATTCATCCGAACAAATGCCTAGACAAGCATCCTGACAAAGTTTGATGATGATTGAGGCAAACATGTGGCCACTAGAGTGGTAATGATTAAAGGTGGACGGACGACAAACATTTAACGATCCTAAACGCTCACCATGCTGAGCTACAAGATCACTACAGCTATTTTTGTTGTTGTTGTTGTTGTTGTTGTATTGTGTTTACATCAGTAGTCGATAATTCAGTGTTCTTCCCATTTTAAATTGACGTCTTCCTGGCGCATTTATGAATGAGATAATTAGGATGACGTTATTACACTGCTGCGTAGTTTTTTTTTCTAATACAAATTATTTCAACAGATATGGATAAAAACTGTGGTGTAAGTGTTTATGAGATGTCAATTTAGTGTAATATATGATAATGAAACATTATAAGAATTTTAACAAATATTCAATAAAAATGTGTTATTATTGTTGCCGTTAAAGGTTGTATGTATCCCTTTTATCGGAGGGAGAACATGTATAAATAAGAAGTATCTTAAAACAAGAGGGCCATGATGGCCCTGAGGTCGCTCACCTGTATAAAGGCACCCGGAGCGGGGCCAGTTTAAACCCCAGGGCTTTTATTTGAACAAACTAAGAAGACACCCATTAGAAGATGTTTCACAATGTTATGTTTTTACTACACACACATGAAAAACAATGATCTACTCCCCCCCCCCCCCTTCAGGGCCAGTTTTTATTCAGGGGCTTTTATTTGAGCAAACTTGGTAGACACCAATAAGAAGATGTTTCATGCTAAACATCTAAGCTCTAACTCATTGGGTTTTTTAAAAGAAGATTTTTTAAGTTTTTTCTATACACATATAGTTAAAAACAATGACACCCCTGGGGCGGGGCCAGTTTTGACCCCAGGGCTTTTATTTGAACAAACTTTGTAGACACTTACTAGAAGATGTTTCATGCTTAATATCTAAACTCTAGCTATTTGGGGTTTTTTCAAAGAAGATTTTTAAGTTTTTGCTATACACATATAAGGAAAATCAATGACACCCGGGGCGGGGCCAGTTTTGACCCCAGGGCTTTTATTTGAACAAACTTTGTAGACACTTACTAGAAGATGTTTTATGCTTAATATCTAAAATCCAGCTATTTGGAATTTTTCAAAAAAAGATTTTTTTAGTTTTTGCTATACACATATAAGGAAAATCAATGACCCCCGGGGCGGGGCCAATTTTCACCCTAGGGCTTTTATTTGAACAAACTTGGTAGACACCCTATTAGAACATGTTTCATGCTAAATATCTTAGCTCTAGCTCTTTGAGTTCTTTAAAAGAAGATTTTTTAAGTTTTTACTATATGCATATAGGGAAAATCAATGACCCCCTGGGGCGGGCCAATTTTGACCCTAGGGCTTTTATTTGAACAAGCTTGGTAGACACTCACTAGAAGATGTTTCATGCTAAATATCTTAGCTCTAGCTCTTTGGGTTCTTTAAAAGAAGATTTTTTAAGTTTTTACAATATGCATATAGGGAAAATCAATGACCCCCTGGGGCGGGGCCAATTTTGACCCCAGGGCTTTTATTTGAACAAACTTGGTAGACACTCATCAGAAGATGTTTCATGCTAAATATCTTAGCTCTAGCTCTTTGGGTTCTTAAAAGAAGATTTTTTAAGTTTTTACTATATGCATATAGGGAAAATCAATGACCCCCTGGGGCGGGGCCAATTTTGACCCCAGGACTTTTATTTGAACAAACTTGGTAGGCCCTCATTAGAAGATGTTTCATGCCAAATATCTAAGCTTTAGCTATTTGGGTTTTTTAGAAGAAGATTTTTTAAATTTTTGCTATACACATATATGGAAAATCAATGACCCCAATTTTGATCCCCTGGGACTAGGCCAATTTTGATCCCAGGGCTTTTATTTGAACAAACTTGGTAGACACTTAATAGAACATGTTTCATGCTAAATATCTTAGCTCTAGCTCTTTGAGTTCTTTAAAAGAAGATTTTTAAAGTTTTTGCTATACACATATAAGGAAAATCAATGACCTCATGGAACGGGGCAAATTTTGACCCCAGGGCTTTTATTTGAACAAACTTGGTAGACACCCATTAGAAAATGTTTCATGCTAAATATCTTAGCTCTAGCTCTTTGAGTTCTTTAAAAGAAGATTTTTTTAAGTTTTTACTATATGCATATAGGGAAAATCAATGACCCCCTGGGGCGGGGCCAATTTTGACCCTAGGGCTTTTATTTGAACAAACTTGGTAGACACTTATTAGAAGATGTTTCATGCTAAATATCTTAGCTCTAGCTCTTTGGGTTCTTTAAAAGAAGATTTTAAAGTTTTTACTATGTGCATATAGGGAAAATAAAAAAAACCCTGGGGCGGGGCCAATTTTGACCCCAGGGCTTTTATTTGAACAAACTTGGTAGACACTCACTAGAAGATGTTTCATGCTTAATATCTAAACTCTAGCTATTTAGGTTTTTTTTCAAAGAAGATTTTTAAGTTTTTGCTATACACATATAAGGAAAATCAATGACCCCCGGGCGGGGCCAATTTTGACCCCAGGGCTTTTATTTGAACAAACTTTGTAGACACTCACTATAAGATGTTTCATGCTTAATATCTAAACTTCAGCTATTTGGGTTTTTTCAAAAAGATTTTTTAAGTTTTTGCTATACACATATAAGGAAAATCTATGACCCCGGGGCGGGGCCAATTTTGACCCCAGGGCTTTTATTTGAACAAACTTGGTAGACACTCATTAGAAGATGTTTCATGCCAAATATCTAAGCTCTAGCTCTTAGGGTTTTTTAAAAGAAGATTTTTTAAGTTTTTCCTATTGGTTGCCATGGCAACCAGAGTTTTTAATGGAATTTAAATTTTTGAACAACTTTGAAAGGGGTCCACCTAAGGATCATTTCTGTAAAGTTTGGTTGCAATTGGCCATGTGGTTTAGGAGGAGATGTTGTTTGAAAAGTTTGACGACATATTTTGAAGGACGCACGACGCACGACGCACGCAGAGTGGTGACAAAAGCTCACCCTTAAGCACTTTGTGCTCAGGTGAGCTAAAAAGATACCGAAATAAAACTGGTTAACTTGCATATGCTAGTTCTTAGTTTTCCATGCAAAGTCATAAAAAATGTTAGCATAGCTTGCATAACAATGACATAATAATTTCTTGTTGGGTTATTAATCTTGAAAAATGGAACACTTTAAGATGTATGTGTTTCTAAACGAACCTGTCCTGTCTCGGTTCCAACATATACGAAGTCGGAAGGCATTATGACTTTATTTATTAAACCCATCGGCGGCTGCACACTTTTTACTTCACATTTTATGATTATTGTACACTTAGAAATGTACACTTTAGGCCGCACAATTCACACAACACTACCATACACTTTTCTTCTTTCTAAATACGGCCATTTCATGTTTAATATGATATCTAAGTTTAATGCGGCCGTCAGAGAACATAAATTCACTTAAAATCCAATTTCGGGATTAATAATTCCATTTCGGGAAAAGGTTATCGTGAAACGGGAACTTACCGGAAGTTGATATTAACTGGGCGTCTGATGCCAAGATGTGCCTAGTTGAAAATAAAAACTTGAAACTTGAAAACTTGTCTATTCCTATTTTTTTTCTTTATTTTATGGATAAGTTGCGAAAAAAATGTAATTATTTTGACTGTAATTTATCAAAAAATGTACTAAATTCTATACTGTAATCAGTGAAAATGTTACGTAATTTATGAGTTATTCATCAAAAAATTGTGAATGCGCAAAGAAAACGAAAGTTCGCAAAACTTCGAATTTGTATAAATGCTAATTGACATGGGAATCCGAATATTTATTTGAATGGAAAACGTAATGAGACAGGAGACCAGAAAAACTGTTTTGGTAAACAAAAGTGCAGGTTACCTCCTGGCGTATTCCAAATATAATTGGACAGGGAACCAAAATAACGGATGAAGAACACCCATAATGATAGATCTCATTCAGGAAAGGTGCTGCGCACAAGAATGATAAAGCTATCGTGCATTATTTTTCAGTTATTGCCCTTTGTTATTTTTCATGCTTATTTCTTGTCTAGACAGTAACTCATCAAGTATTTACTGTATCAGGTATTCACTTGAAACTCAAAATATAACTTAGTCTCCGTTCGTCCGTCTGTCTTTCCCTCCGTCCTTCCGTCCGACATTTTTGTCCGGAGCTCAAAAAGTATTTGAGGTATCAACTTGAAACTTCATAGGGGATAGATCATATTTAGGAGGAGTACAGTACACATGAATGGTAACTCTACCCTGTATATTTTTCAGTTATTGCCCTTTGTTATTTTCAGCCATCAATATTCACATAGGTTTCAAATCTGTAATCACTTTAGACATCAGTTTTCATTACCAAAAGACCTCTTAAAATTGCATTATTCTGCTCTACTACATATACATTCTTCCAATAAGCAAACACATTTGGCGGGGGATGGCCATGTTATCATGGCTCTTGTTAATTTGAAAACACACAACGCAAAGGTTTAATGTTTATTGCAACGTGAGGATTTCTCCGTCAGAACCGACGCACAAGTATAATTAATCAAAATTTTCAGACCAAAGGATCGGTTTGTAATCTTAGAACAACAATTGCTCACAAAACTGCCTCCCGCGTTTATTTTGTTTTGAAAACAAAAGCTGCCAAACAGCACGTAAGCATTGCATGATCTCAATACAAGAGCACAGCAGTGGCGGGCAATATAAGCCCGAGTGTAAATTTGTTTGAATAATCAAAAATAATATTTCAATAAGGACAGAGACCCAATCAACAGATAAGTCTTAAAAATGTTTTATCTCAATTTTTCTTATGTCCAAGGTGAACGCATTTTTACCATAATTATGTTCCATGTTTCATAATGCTTTTATAGAGGTCTGTTTGGCAATGCTATATGCCGAATAAAAAGGCATAGTATTTATACAAAAGATGTATTTTCCAATACCTTTCTCTACTTAATATCAAATATGTAGAGGTCCATGAGGTAATACTACATACCAAATATCTAAGCTCTGGATATTGATATAAGTTTTCCTGTAGAAGTCAATATAAATTCTATGACCCCAATGGTTGGGTCAATATTGACCCAAGGACTACGATTTATATCAAATCTGAAGAGGTCAAAAAGGCGATGCTACAGGACAAATATTTCAAGTTTTCACAAAATAAGTCTGAAATGTCTTGTGCAAGACTTTATCAATTAAGTGACCGCAGGGGCGGGACTAATATTGATCCAAGGGGCATGATTAATGACAGTTTTGTAGATGTCAAAAAGGCAATGCTACATGTCAAATATCTAAGCTCTAGGCATGGTAGTTTTACAAAATAAGACTAGAATGTGTCTTCCTTTGCAGAATAAATTAACTATGTGATCCCCGGGCGGGGCCTATATTGACTCAAGGGACATGATTAATACCAGCTATTTGTGGTCCACAAAGTGATGTTACGGGCTTAATATTCAACCTCCTCTGGACATCTTACACATACTTGTAGTTTCACACAATAAGTCTCAGGATGTCATTTTCCTATATTAGTCTATATAAATCAAGTGACCTCTGGGGCAGGACCGATGCCCAAACCTGACTTCTGCACATCGTCTCATTATATGTAATATTTCTTCCAAAAGTTTTAATTTATTTCTATTTGTTCAAAAGATACTTAGCGGACACGAAAGTTTGAAATTCATACACAATGATCAAGTGTGGTCCTGACCTGAGGAAAGTCCTATTGTGCCATTATAGTTTGCATTGCTGCCAAGTATTTTCATTTCCTCCCACAGCTTCAAAAGATACAGACTGGAAACGAAAACTGCTAACAGACGGAAGACGGATAATATCGATTCAAATTCTAAGTAACGGAAGCTCGCCTGTGGCTGTAAAGGAACAAACAAACGCACTGGATTGTTTCAAACAGTTAATATAGAAACTCTTCTCCGTTCAATCTTACCTGAGGATCATTTTTCTTGGCGGCCTCGACATAGTTCTTTGCGGCTTGATGCGCGTCCCTTGAACCTCCACAGCCATACCAGTAAAAATCCCCCATTTTCAAAAGTGCTATAAATAGAATTAGAATCTTCATAAAAATAACTTTTAACATCTTATAAGTCCATCATGTCCCTATAATGCTTTTATTTTTATAACCTTAAAGCTTTTTATTTTTGGTGTACTTATTTTGTTTCCAAAATGTTACTCATCGGCCATTTACCTAAACAATCATTTTTTTCTGTTGCTTTATGGCAATTGGTACAGTTAAAAGGATTTTGTAATTTCGTGTGGAAGTCAAAATACTACTTTGTTTACCTTTTGCTACTTTATAGATAAATAATTTCACATTAAGCGCTACTTTCTTCAAGTAACAAGCAACGCTTTTAAACAATTATCTTAACGGAATAAAACCCACATGCTTGACCTTTCTAAATAAGTAAATATTTATTCGATCCTGAAGGATAATGCGCCTTTAAAGATACACTGATGTATGTATGTGTTGCATTTAGTTACAACTTACAATTAAACTGTCAATCATGTACACAATTCCACAGAAAGGCCGTAAAGCTACACGTTTTGATATTGAAATTGAATTTTATCATTAATTAATATAGTGTTTTATGCACATCATGTTCATTTTCAGTTGCGAGGATCCCTTGACTGTTATCGATGGGTTATCTCCCTTGCGGATGTTTGGTGGTACTTGTCGAGTGAAGGTTCACGTAAAAAACATGCATGTAACGGCAAATGAGGTCTTTGCGACAAGCCGCCACACTAACAAGTTCGAATTTCTTGACGCAATGGAATCCTTCTTGACGTAAAAAATAAAATCAATCATATGTTTTACATTTATAGATACAGTACCATTTTACAACAACAGAAAGACGAAATGTCAAAGTAAAGGCAAACTGTGAATCTTTCCAGGCATTCATCGCAATTGCAGTAAGGTGTCGATGTATAAAGTTCACCTGAGAGCTATATTCAAACTATTCACTGAGAGCAACATGCGGCGTAACAACGCATCCAGCATATTGGTACTTACTTAACAGTACAATTTTTATATTGAAATCAGGCAAAAATCAATTTTTGAAATATCAAGCGGCTTAAGCCATTCATCATTTTAGGGGAACATTTCTCTCAACAAGTACGTACCGAATAGCGAAAAGTGCAGACCATGATTAAGTCGACATGAATACATCATTGTAAGTTATTGTATATAATATATTGTTGATTATTTATATTATTGAAAGATTTGTATTGTATTACGTCTTTCTACACTATGTTAAAAGGAACTCCACTTAAAGATTTCCAGACATCAAATGTGAATTTCTAATATATATCACCTGGGGCACTTAGAACATAGATATTAAGAAATATACTAAGAAATAAATTGAAATCGCTTTTTGAACTATTCTTAGCCCAATTTTAGAGAAAAGCGTTGCGATGCCTCTCAATGTAAGGTCATTTACACAATTGAAATAATTATTCTGGAAAAAAAACTGGCTAGAGCGAATTATCTGAAATTTTGCACACAATTTATTAGGTTTTATGTACATTAAATAGAACATTAATTTCTGAAAAAAATATTACTTATGCCGTAATGTCTAAAGCCCGCAGTGAAGTTCTGTGATCTGTGAGTACTCATCTTTTCTTTGGTGTATCAAAACCTTGTGCATTCATCTTAAAGTCACTTTCAAAAATAAAATGTCCACAAAAATGTAAAAATTCTACCAGTAAAATACGATTCTTCTTATAACCATAACATTAGGGCAACACTCCCAATTTGTTATTGATAAGTGAACAATAGTATCAATATAAAACCTTAATCTAAGATATTGTGACCCAAAAGCCACATATGTTACAAAAGCAAAATAAGAATTGTTTCAATAGCAAACATTTGTACCATAACAAAATTTGTTCCAATAGCAAATATATGTTTCAAAAGTAAATGTGTTATAATAGCAAATATATGTCCAATAGCAAATTTGTCTTACAATAGCAAACGTGTGTCCAATAGCAAACATGTGTCAAAAAACAAACATAAGTTACAATAACAAAGAAGTCTTACAATAGCAAACATGTGTTAAATCGCAAAGATGTGTTCAATAGCAAATATGTCTTACAATGCCAAACATGTGTTAAATAGCAAAGATGTGTTCAATGTGTTCAATAAGAAAGATGTCTTACAACAGCGAACATGTGTCCAATAACAACCATGTGTTACAATAGCAAACATGTGTTCAATAGCAAACATATATAACAAATATAAAACTGTAACATTCATTCACAGTAATGTTTTTAACCTGTTATTTTTAATAACCTATCTAAAGTCTTATATAGCAGCTACAAATTTTTACTTTTATTTCTTAAATATTCAGCATTTTTTTGCATTAAAATATCAATAAATGCAATGTATATTACATTAAAATCTACATTATTCGTTACTTAAATTTAAAACTATTACTTTTTCTTCATGTAATTTTCGATTTCCAATCAGAAGTTTATTGTACATATTTTAATGATGAAGAGAAAACAGGTAAAAGCACACTCTTGTAAACAAAACATGCCGGAAAAAAACTTATGTGACCATTCCCATAAAACTTAAGATACAATTAAACACTCCTGTGATAGAAAACTTATGAATAACAAATGTTTCACTCTTCCTACTTTTGTATGGACATCTCAACCATTATTGAATTGTCGATATATCAATTAGCACATGTCTTCCTATATAAGAGAAAAAGTCTTCAAACCACTTCATTAGATACCATTCAACATTGAAGATGGAACAACCAGGGGCATCTGTAGACAAAGCCAAAGAATGGGTTGGAGACGTAATTGCAAGTGTTGGAAGATCTTTCCGAAGAACGCAGACAATGCCGCGGAGAGCCAAAATTGCGTCTTTTTACAGCAAGCAAAATTACCAAAGGAAAAGAAGCGCAGAGTTCGAAAATTTAAGGACGGAGGAATGTACCTACTTCAATCGCTTAAAATCATATTGGTCATCAGCATTTCAAGACAATGACGGACCTGAAGATGATGAGATGAATGGTTCTTCTAACAACGACGATAACGGGCCTGAAGATGACGCAAGACATGGTTTTTCTAACATCGAAAAGGGTTTTCATCAAAAAAATAATGCAAGTTTAGAAGTGAAAAATATAATGAAATCAACGACGGCTCATTCGTCAAGTTGTAGCATGTCTATTTCTGCCAGAGCCCTTGATGGATCGACGTCAAGTTTGTGCTATAACAGGATGTCAAGAAGAAAAAGCGAAATTGTACACACAGAAATTGTCCAAAGAGTTTCAATCGGGAATGAAAACGCCTATGGCCGTTTAGTATCTCAACAAAAAGAATCTACAGATTCTGGTTGCTGTATTGACTACAAAGGATCAATGGATGAACAGAAGTCATTTGAAGACGAACAATATTCATCTAAGTATTGGTGGAGAACAGAATTAGAAAATTTGAAACAAGATGATGCAATAGATGATGAGGAGTCAACAAAAAATGTTAGTACGGACAGTAACACAACGCCAAATGAAAGAACAAAGACGGACTTTGAAGAAACGTTTTCAAAAAATTATTCAGTGTTTTGCGAGAAGTTGGATAATATACAGAAGGCTGCCGGCGTCTCTTTTGACCAAGAATGTATGGCAAAATCTCTGTCTTTCAACCTCAACTGTTTGTCGTCTGCTTCAACAAAGAATAAGAATACATCAGTTTTGCGTAAAACACCTAAACCTGATGGAGTAATTACAATAAGCATGCAACATTTCCAAAAGTCACGACAGTTACGAATAATCTTACACTCTGTAGAAAGTTCAGTGGAGAACAACAGAAAAATGCTCTGTAAAGTTACACTCACGGGGAAGCGCAAACCGCAAAAAGGAAAATCACGGACAACTCGTTCTAATAACGGCAATGCTGATATTAAGAAGACGTTTTACATGAATTCTGATGAAGATTTGATTGGTTATGTACTGAATATACAGCTCCGCACAGTGTCAAGAATTTTGAAGCGACAGACCGTAGTTTGTGAAGCAAGTATCGCCTTGGAGAACATTGACCTTGACCTTGATACAACTATGACAGTCAAAATGTATGATCCCGATACCGTGAAACAGGTACTCATTTTTTTCTTAAAGTATATTTCAGCCGCGTCACGACAAAACCAACATAATGGGTTTGCGACAGCATTGATCCAGACCAGCCTGCACAGCCGCGCAGTCTGATCAGGATCCCATGCTGTTCACTATCAGTTTCTCTACTTGTTATAGGGTCTACTTGTTATACGGTTTGTAAGAGAACAGCTTAGACCCTGACCAGACTGCGCGGATGCTGGTCGCAAACGCACTATGTTGGTTTTGTCATGACGCGGCTCATTTTATACAGAAAATTTAAAGTTGATTTATTATAAGATCTTCTAACAGGATGTTGAAAAATGAAATTTTTACAGATCTTGTTCAAAAATAGCATCATAATGAATCCTCTGAACATAGGGGGAGATATAAGAAAATATGCCAAAATTAAGCAGTTGATAACTTTGAAAAGCTATAAGTTATGTTATGTTTCAGCACAAAGAGAGCAATAAATAAAAGAATCACATTTTAAAAGACACAAATAACGATAGTTTACTTATAAAAAACTGTATATATAGGTATAAAACTGTATAATTACAAATGGAAAAGTGTGCCCTTTCAATGGAATTTGCCACTTACACACGTGAAATGCACATTTTAATTGGAAAAACTCGTATATGCCAATCAAATACATTTTTTCTCTCTTATTTTTCTTCCAGGTTGGTAATGAGGATACAGTGGATATAATTTCTGAAAACAGGTCCATCCTTGCCGAGGCATCAGCCTTACTGTATGGAACATCGGAGACAAGGTATTGCTTAAATATGATTTGTGATTTTTAACTTAGAATTATTTTAAAGTAATGTTACCATCATGATGGATAGATGAATATCATATCTTTGCAACACTTCACATGTAAGTGAGGAGCTAAATAAAAACACATACCTTTTGTAAGGTAGCTGTATAGCTTTCACGTACCTTACCTTAGCTTCCTGAAAAGCTTTGCCATTCATTTAGTGAGGTAGCCATACCTTTAATAAGCTAGCTGTATAGCTTTCACGTACCTTACCTTAGCTTCCTGAAAAGCTTTGCCATTCATTTAGTGAGATAGCCATACCTTTAATAAGCTAGCTGTATAGCTATCACGCACATTACCTTAGCTTCCTGAAAAGCTTTGCCATTCATTTAGTGAGGTACATGTAGCTGTATAGCTTTGCCATACCTTTTGTAAGCTAGCTGTATAGCTCGTAAGCTAGCTGTAAAGCTTTGCCATACATTTCGTTAGTTATATGTAGCTGTTTAGCGTTACCAAACCTTAAGATAGTTATGAACTTTACCATACCTTACGTAAGCTTGCTTTATAGCTTTACCGTACCTTTCGTAAGCTAGTGGAATAGCTTTACTATAATACCTTTCGCAAGCTAGCTGTAACCCTCGCATATGCGGGTTTTGAAGCTATGGTATTGAGCGGGAAGTTATCCAAATTGAGCGACTTTACAAAATTGTCATTGACATTAAGCCTCATAAATTGAGTGTCACAACGTATTAATTAGCAGCAATCAAATTATTTACTTGGAGCAAATAGTTGTATTCGTTGAAGATGCTGTTGTTGATATGGTATAACAATATAAGGTCTGTTCGGAGAGTTGAAGAGTTCATATATTAGCTACGTCATTGAAACAGTTTCTAATGATACCCTATTATTTCTTTCAGTAATTCTAAAATGATGCGACATCTATCGCTCCCACATCTTCGGCATGATGGCGTCAATTTCAACAGATATCAAAGATCCATGACACTTGAAAGCAAATACCGTAGCCATCCCAGAATTCCTGACAACAAACTTGGGTCGCTTCTGAACACATATAGCATTTCACAAGGCACTTAATTGACTTCTATTTATAGCCACAGTGTGATGTTCTTGAATGGCAATCGCCATCTTCTTCTGTTGTAAATGTCAAACATTTTAACAGTAACAATGCTATGCTAGTATTTTACTATAGAATTTTTCATCGCCATGTATATATTGATGTTCAATTTCATTGTTTCTTTATTTGTTATTGATTTATTTGTTATATATGTATGTAAAAAAATAAAATAACAACTCACATTGACCAAATTTTACTTCTGTGAAGAAAAGGGTATGTATATCATAAGGTCGTGTGAATTTGGAATGTTTCTGTAATATACATGTAGTGCAGGAAATATCAATAAAGTGCTTAAGAAAACAAGTTGTTGTTTTTAGTGTTAGGCCTATATGTGCATTTCTTAATAATGCATTTGATTGGCCTAAACACTGCTCTATTATAATACTTTAAGTTTGTAGTTTGTTTCATACTTAAAGCATCCTTATTGACCGATCCTATAAAACTACGTCAGTATACGACAATCCTATTTTGTGTATCAAAACACAAAGAAAGTCCATTAACATCATCTAGTTATTTACTTTTTGTTGTTGCCATTCCTTTAGAGACAAGATGTTTACAAACAAAAGGATTGAAGTAGCGGCACTTCGATTTTAAAATTTGTTGCCAAATAATTGAACTTTGTTTTCACGTACAGTATCCTCAAAATTTTGTTTTTGCCAAATACATAATCTTTTTACACTTACCGTATGGATCAACAAATTGTTTCATTGCAAAAAAAAAATATCATTTTGTAACTTACCGTATGAATCAACAAATTGTTTCATTGCCAAATAAATTATCTTTTTTTATACTTACCGCTTGGATCAACAAATTGGTTCATTGCCAAATAAATTATCTTTTTTACATTTACCGTATGGATCAACAAACTGTGGCTCTCGTTGTGTAGACATATTGTATCGGCTCCAGATACATTCTTTCTCAATAAAACTCGTGATGCCATCCTGGAAAGAATAAAAGTATTATGGCATGATAATTTACAATTTGATTATGATAATAAAAGTGACATTGTGCTCATTTTTTCTTTGTCAAGGGGAGCTAAATTAACTATATATTTCAAAAGATTGACTATTATTAACGGTGATTGACCAACAGTTGATATTGAAATATGATCAGGATAAAATATAAATCTCCCTAAGTTAAAAACGACTGCACTCTTTTTTATGAATTAGATGTTACAGGTAAATTCCTTGGATATTTAAATGCACATCCTTGGGCCATCTGAGTACTTTATCATTCATGCAACAAAGCAACTGATAACATTAAAAGGAATAATGACAAAATGTAAACTTATTTTGATTTTCATCTGTTGACTTACTATATACCATTGGATGGGCATATTGTCACCTTAAAGTTTCCGGAAAGTAATTATGTTTCTCATAGTATGTATAAATTCATTTGTATTTCTGTGGCTATAAACATTTTACTATGTTTTATGCTTAATAAGTTGCGTAATAAACTTCGTACTCGTTTTAAAACAGGACGTTTGTTGGGGCAGGTATATTTATTTTGTCTAATGTACAAGTTGGAACGTTTACCATTGCTTTTACATTTTGGAAAATAAGTGCATCAAGCAGACTAATCTATTATGAACGGCAGTCTACTATAGTAAACGATTGTTTGTTTGTACCGGGGGATTGGCTTGGCTAAAGCTACATATGCGAAGTTCCGGATAAGAACTTTACAGGAGGTCTCTAATTTTTATAGAAATCTGTCAATAAATATATGGTTACAAAATGCACGTTGTTTATAAACACGTGTAAAACAAACATTGTTTATGGTACAGGGTAAGCATAAAATTAATAAATATGCGGTGGCAGGGACTTTGTTTCCACGTTATCAAAGTATTACTTTATTTGTTATAAAGATTTTGACAGGTTATATGGCACTATATAAACGATTGGTCGCATATATTACCTGAGCCGTTTAACGAGATAGTTATATTGCGAACAACCGTTTATATACGGTCATATTACCTGTCAAGAGACTATTGAACTACATGTAATATAATTATTATCATTATAACATGGAAACAAAATCCTTGCCACTACACTCAATTAAATACACAAAACCTCTGTTATCAAAGGAAAACATATTCATAAACTGCAGCCTTGTATACAGAATAATGATAACATCACTGTTACAAACGTGCATTTCAATAATGGTCGATAGAGGGGTAAAGCTGATTCACAATGGAACATATAACCACCAGTCCTTGACCACATAGCCTCTTACATTATCATTATTACCTTATTCTCCTCACATAACCATGCATTGTTGAATGACCCAACTTCAACACCGGCATCCGCTGCTAGAGCGTAGTAAAATAAACTTATGTCTCTGAAAAGTAAAATACTATAGTATATCAATTTCTTGAAATATATAAATGTCAACCTGTTGAATCAATGTAATGGTTACCCCTGATTTAAATTTGGAACAGTCCGTTCGATATTTAAGGGATTTCAATATCAAAATTGTAAAATTGAGCTACCGACAGTAAAAAGCCTGACCAGACTGCACGGATATGCTGGCTGGCCTGCCTTTATACTGGTAACAAAAACTAATCACGGTGTTCCAGCAGATTAAGTGTTAAAGTGGATTTGTCTAAATTGTGAACATTTTCTATAAGTATTTCAAATATCAAGTGAAGAAAGTTGCCTTGAATGTGAACGACAATTTGCCATAAAAGTAGCAAAATGAAAATCAAGTGAAATTTTGGCTCAATACTTTGTAGTAAATCAATATGACTTTACATGTAATGGTCAAAAAGCGAATGATAGTCAAACTATATAACCATTTCAGAAATGGTAACAAATCACCAAAAGTAAAAAAAGGAAATAATAACTAAAACAGCATTTTTGGGGGCTTAACGAACCTTAGAATGTTATTGCATTTACTATATGACAAAACCAACATAATGGGTTTGCGGCCAGCATGGATCCAGACCAGCCTGCGCATCCGCGCAGTCTAATCAGGATCCATGCTGTTCGCTATCAGTTTTTCTACTTGTTATAGGGTTTGTAAGCGAACAGCATGGATCCTGATCAGACTGCCCGGATGCGCAGGCTGGTCTGGATCCATGCTGGTCGCAGACCAATTATGTTGGTTTTGTCATGACGCGGCTCATATGTAGCGCAGTGAATAATTATATAGAGTTTATTTGTGTGTTTTGCATGTAAGATTGAAATATAATTTCACTGAGTGAACATCAGATGCAATATTTTCACGAGTGGCGTAGCCTTTTTTTTCACGAATGAAATATATTTCAATCATATATGTAAACCAAATAGATTTTCTTTTTATTTCATGCTTTTTAAGTGATTTTAAGTATTTTTCTACTGATTTTGCCGCTTAACGTCGCGCATTCTCCTTTTTGACGTTATCACATCATGACGTCACATCATCAATTTTTAAATATAGTTCTGTTAAATTTCTCTAATTTTGTTACATTTAACATGATGTTTGGAGACCTCGACTTTCTTTTCCTAAAGAAGCAAAATTACGTATGACGGCATTTATTTCTGCCTGTTATTCCATTTATTTATGATTTTTTTTTTCATCTGCATTCAGATATAGTCCGGCTACAGTGGAAATTATATTTTATAAATTTCAGTAGTGGTTTACATGTATCAGAATATAATCATCTGATATATTACAATAAAACACTGGAAAGCATGAAATAAACATTCTTTTTATAAAAAAGTGTTTAGTAGAAATATTGACAACAAGAGCTGTCACAAAGACAGCGAAGTTCGACTAATAAAATACTGGACGCAGTAAGGAGGACAAAACTATGAAAGAAAAATCAATTATGTATAATTATGCATTAAGTTATAGTAAAAAAATAACATTTGTCAACATAAATTCCAAGATCAAGGGGAATAATTCTTGAAATAGTCATGCTAGAGTTATGGACCTTGTCACACAACATTTGTGTAATGATAAGAAATATATATCTGAAGTTTGAAGTAGATACCTTAAAAAGTAAAGAGGTTATTGTATTTCTTAAAGAAAATCCTAAGTTCAAAGAGAGATAAATCTGTGAATATTGCTTCAAGAGTTATGAACATTGTCACATAAAATGTAATTGATGATAAGGAATAAGTATTTGAAGTTTGAGGTAGATACCTTTAAAAATAAAAAAGTTATAATAAAAAATAACATTTTTCTAGTAAAAAAAATCTAAGTTTATGGGGAGATATTTCTTGCAATATTGGCGCTAGAGTTATGAACCTTGTCACATAAGATGTGGATGATAATAACGTACATTGTAAATATATTTGAAGTATGAAGTTGATCCCCTTAGAAATAAATAAGAAACAGTAAATTTAAGATATTATTTTTTATGGAAAATTATAAGTTCAAAGGGAGATAAATCTGTAAATATTGGTGCTAGAGTTATGAACCTTGTCACATAAGATGGGGATGACGTAAATATATTTGAAGTATGAGGTTGATCCCTTAAGAAATAAAGAAAAAACAGTAAGAAATAGCATTTTTTGAGGAAAATTATAAGTTCAAGTGGAGATGAATCTAAAAATATTGGTGCTAGAGTTATAAACCTTGTCACATAAGATGGGGATGATGATAAGGTACATATATTTGAAGTATGAGGTTGATCCCTTAAGAAATAAAGAAGTAACAGTAAAAAATAGTATTTTTTAAGGAAAATTCTAAGTTCAAAGGGAGATAAATCTGAAAATATTGGTGCTAGAGTTATGAACATTGTCACATAAGATGTGGTTGATGATAAGGAACATATATTTGAAGTTTGAAGTTGATACCTTAAGAAATGACAAAGTTATAGTGAAAAATATTTTACTGCACCAAAACTTTAATCTAAAATCTGGACGCGGACGCGGACGCCGACGCCGGGGCGAGTAGGACAGCTCTCCATATACTTCGTATAGTCGAGCTAAAAACTAAATGTAAAAAGAAGAAGTTCAGTACATTAGTATACCTTTTCCCTTTCCGGTAAAATTGAAGGGCTTTTCGAAGCACAAGACCAATCGTGGGATTCTTCTCGGCGATAAACCGAGCCCACCTGTAAATTGAAATTGAAACTGTGTGTATATTAAAACATTCATACGCAGCAGATGACCTATAATTTGTATAAAAATAGATTTAATCACAATCATTGACATGTGCTCGTTAGTAGAGCAATATTTTGTAGTGAAAATTCTATTGTAATCCACTAATCTGATTATTCAAAATTAAAAGATCCGGGTCATGTAGGGATCAGGCTGTAGAGCTTCAACGAGTCAACTATACCCTTCCGGACCTACTATTTCGTATATTAGCCTCAGAGTAATCAAATATGGTCCAGAACCGGAACTGGAACTAAATTCCAAGGCAATAACAAGGTTGCTCAGTCTTAGAAAACAAATGTCATTGACTACCTTTCTTTCACTTCCAACTTGTGAGTATTAATTTTCCTGTTGACGAATTTCATTCATTTAAATTCCAATACTGTGCTAGTTAGTATGTATTTTTAAGATAGTTCCCGTTCATTGACATATTAAAGTGACAATAACGAGAACTGATAGGCGTGAATACGTGACGTAGAGCAACCCGCTACCGTCAATGGCCGTTGGGGCAACGGACCTTAAATGATCTCATACTTTTACACATTATCATAATGCTGGAAACAACTAATTTCCCAACCTTTGCTTTAAATGTCTTTACTTTTATCACCTTTTAATCGTAATCATTATAAACATTATCATCATAATAATGTTTCATTCACGTTATTAGAGGAACTCCACTGAGATTCAAAAGTCTAAAACATAAAACTTGAAAATCTTATATAGACCAGCTTGGTAACTTGAAAAAGAAAGATAAAAAAGAAAGATATGCAAAAGATAGTAAAGAATTATACACAGAAGTGATTTGAATATTGTATTTTTTATTTGCTTTCTTCTGTTTTAATTTTAGCCCGATTTGAGTAACGCTTTTCAATTTTGGTCATTTTTCACAATTAGAATTGTTAATCAGGAAAAACGCGGTGAGCGAATGATCTGAAATGTTGGACACAAGTTATTGCCCTTGACTTCCATCCAATGGATTTTTAATCTCGAGTCCCGCCGTGTAATCAAAAACCAAAGTGGAGTCCCTTTAACACCATAATCATTATTACCATCATGACCTTTGAGAAGACTGAGAAACTAACTTACTCTACAGCTGTGTATACATTACGGCGTTGTCTGCTCGTGCCCTTGATAGTCTGGTAGGCAACTGCTGTCCCGGCGTCTATCTGTCCACGTGATGCAGCATATATAAAGTAGTCCAATGCCAAGTCCTTGATGAAAAATAATAAAATCACATTTTAATATCGGTTCTCAAGAAAATACAAAAAGGTTGTGATTGACTGATTGAGTGAGTGATTTATTGATTCAGTGTTTGATTGAGTGATTGATTGAGTGATTCAGTAACTGACTGATATTTAAGATTGTAACTACATGACCTCAATGTCTTTTTGATCCTTTAATTTTTGTCACAAAAAATAACGTTATCCAGTCAAAGGCACTTCGTTTCAACTTAATTGCATTTATAATGTTGATTTGCCAAATTACTGATTTAACCCCTGTATAATAAAATACATTTTAACAAGAATGTGACATACCATTCAAATAAATACAAATGAGTTGAAACCAAATGCCAGTTAATCGAGAAGACTATTGTTCACAGACTATATATATAAAAAAGTTAACTTTTTCACTCACACGGCTTCAATTAAGTTCCAAAATTTGAATGTCAGAGCCTGCAAGATGTCTAAAGTTGGAAATCAAATTATATAGTGAAAGAAGGAAAATCATTACATTTTGGAAACAACAAGCCAAAATAAAGCAGTGAATGACTTCCAAACTCCCGGTAAAACATCCGGAATTCGTGTTATTTCTGTTTAAAACGGAGCGAGTAAAATAATTTATCATATTTCGCAAGAACTAAGTAAATTGGCAATGAAGAGACAAAGGAACATGACAGTTATGGTCTCAGCCTGGTACGGAATTAGACCGAACCCGTTGTAGTAGGTAGTTCTTTAAATTTTTGAAGTGGTCCAATTTAAGTTTTCTCTAGTCTGATCGGTCATAATTGAAGTGTATTTATTGCATGTGTGTAGTTTTTTTGTGTGTTATAGGATGACTTTAAAAGTTATTTTTTGTGTATTTTCCCGGAACTCATTTGTTGGCGGAAGGGTTAAAGATGTACCACGCACCAGTAGTCAGGAGTTTCCAAAGTGATGAATTTAAACAGTGTTAACACAGAATGGAGATTTCTCAAAAGAGTTGATGGCTAACATTATATTTCGGGCCTCTTTTGCCTTAGATAGTGTTGATGTAAGCCTCAAATAAGACTAATTTACTATAGAACAAAGAGTGCGAAAATTCACCAGGCCGACACCTTATCTTACCGCGTTCTTCTCTTTGTCCGGATAAGTACCGTATAAATGGAGTATACCCAGGTTATACGCTGCATCCGGGTTACCGAGTCTGTATGACCTTTCATAATATTCGGCTGCTTTCTTCATGTCCCGCTCAAAATTCATCGCGTGCCAACCTATAGCGTTAATTGCAGCTGGATTTTTCTGTAAAGGTAAATATTTGAACATCTTCCAAAAGTGTTGATCTTTATGGTTGTTGTTTTTATAGAACATACATGTATGTTTTGTACATGTTAATTAAAGTCAATAATTATGACAGTTTGGAAAATATTATTGCTTTCTATTAGCAGATTTTCCTCTTTTGTCAGTTTACTGAATTTCAATTCTGAACATGATAACAAAAAAGGGATGATAAAAAGTTTTATATGAATAGGCTTACTATTGTTATATCATTAAGATAATATATTGCATTTTAAGCTTCATACATTTTACTATGAACAATGTAAAAAGAAGAGGTAGATCTATCGTTTCAATAAAAGTTTGAGCCTAAGAAAAACTGGTTAACCTGAATAAGTTAGTTATTAATTTTCCATGCAAAGTCATAAAGAAATGTCAGCATAGCTTGCATAACAATGACATAATAATTTCTTGCAGGGTTATTAATCCAGAAAAAAATTGAGTAAACTCAATTTCTAACACTAACATCTACATGTACACAATCGGTAAGGCAATTTTTTTTCATAAATACTTGATTAATATGCAAAATTATATATAAATTATAAACATTTTATCAATTGGACACGTCAATAATCATAAATTATATTAGACATTTATTTAAGGGTATCTGAAACGTTCTGGTATTATTCTCGTTATTTTGGACAAAATGTAAAACTCAGATCTTGTGTAAAATAAACTCATTAAGTTTTTACCTAAAATAACAGTTCACTAGAAAATATAATGAGTGCAAGAAGTATTGTTAAACAGAACTTAAATATCTGAGCAATTTAACTATTAAGTTAAAGAACTATCCTGTACATTTTACTTTAGAACTATCCTTTACATTTAATTTCATAATGGCAATAACTGTCATTTACATTTTAGTTAAGAACCATCTTAGAATAACAAGAACAATCCTTTAAATTTTATTTGGCCAATTAGATTCCCAGATTTCATTTTGTAAGTTTAAAATGACCAATGAAAACTCTTCTTATATTCAGTTCTTCCATGTAAATTTTACAGGAAGTCAAACTTAAAACAGACCGGCCTTCGGCCTGAATAATAATATTAGTAAAAATTAAATACATTTGAAGGTCGAAGTCAAATATTCATTGAACAGATCTAAACGCTGGCAAGGGACTCCACTAAGGGTTTTTTTGGCATGACGGAACTGAAAATGTTTAGATGGAGGTCTGGACCAATTACAAATAATAGGAAATTTAAGATCATTCATTCCCTCACCTTATTTTAACAGAATAATCATTTTTAAAGTGCAAAATGACCAAAAAATGAAAATCCTTGCAACGATTTTCACTCAAATCAGACTAAGAATTGCGCAAAAAATCGATATCTAATTTGAGTATATTTCTTTATGCTTTGCATTTTTTCTATTTTAAGAGCTTCACTTGATCCATATAAGAATTTTAAATTTTAGTCAAGGAATGCACTCTCCTTACGAGCTTGGTGTCTTCTTGAGCTATGATATAAATATTATGAAATAAGGTGCTACCTATGGCGCGGAAAGCTCTTATGATTTATGATTTAAGCATAACATGTTTAGTGTACATGTTAACCAGATCTATCATGCAATTCGTTAATAAGTTAATGCAGGTATTTTGTACCGTAAATAGAAACAAATAAATTGGTGGTGTTCAACCTACCATCGAAAGAGGGACCACTGCGCATGCATCGGCGTTTGGAAACTCCCGTCTGCCATTTTTTGTTAATCTCTAATCACATCTGTTGTCTTTACATTATTTTTAATGTGCTGATTTATCAAGTAACGTTTTGCATTTATCATCGTTACTATAGTTCTTATGGATGAAATTAATGTTTATTTTCTGATTTTGTACATCATTCTTTCACCGGTAGTGTTATTTAGCATGCGCCTGCTAGCCATAGTCTGAATTATGTAGACGCTCATTAAAAGCGCTATCTATATTTAGCTCCAGTTGACACAGCTCTTTAGGTATAGGATATATATATTTTTTTTTGGAATTTTCATTTACTTTTAATTTGATTTCATTTGAATTGATACGCCAAATACATGTTATGTAAGAGTGCTACAGCCTTCGCAGGGCCTTCGGCCCCGCTCGGACTTTCCGCGTATTACGGAAGTAATATACATTTTGAGACATCATTTACCTGTTTTGCTGCTTTCTGTAACTCGTTAAGTCCTGCTTCAACATCTTTCTTTACACCTTGGCCCTGAAGAATATTAATAATCATAATATGAAATTAGGTGTTACCTATGGCGCGGTAAGCTCTTATGATTTATGATTAAAGCATTACATGTTTAGTGTACATGTTAACCAGATTTTGTACCGTTAACAGAAACGAATAAATTGGTGGTGTTGAACCTATCATCGGAAGAGGGACCACTGCGCATGCGTCGGCGTTTGAAAAATCCCGTCCAACATTTTCTGTTAATCTCTAACCACATATGTTGTTTTTACGTTATTTTTAATTTGCTAATTTATCAAAAAGGATTTAAAAGTAACTTTTTACATTTAATATCGTTACTATAGTTCTTATGAATGAAATGAATGTTTATTTTCTGATTTTGTACATCATTCTTTCACGGGAAGTGTTATTAAGCATGCGTCTGCTAGCAATTCTGAATTATGTAGACGCTCATTAAAAGCGCTGTGATATCTATATTTAGTTCAAAAGGATTTCAAAATGGCGGCGCCCAGTTAACTAAGGATTTTTTTCACAGCTCATTAGGTATAGGATATATATTTTTTTGAAATTTGCATTTACTTTTAATTTGATTTCATTTGAATTGATACGCGTCATACATGTTATCTAAGAGCGCTACAGCCCTCGCGGGGCCTTCGGCCCCGCTCGGACTTTCTGCGTATTAATTTGATAATTCAAATCAGTAACAATATCATTTCATTAGGTTTTTATGGTGCAGCTTTTAGAAAAAATAATTTATATGTATCAGTTAACTCTTTGTAATTTAACACTCAACCTGTTCTTGCGAATCTGACTAGTGCAGACCAAATTCATGGTCTTCACAGTTCGCTAATCAGTTTGTACATTATTTTTTATTGTTTTTTTTTTTTCAATAAAAAGATGAAAATTGAAAATTATTATTATAAGATTTTTAGAGTGGTAATGGTTAAAGTATATTTTGAGCTATTTGTGACTAGTTAACCTTTTTATCAGTACATTTACTTTGGTATAAACAATATTCTAAACATAAAAATAGCAGTTGATAATTTTGTTAGTAAACATTTTGCTCAGTTTTCTTATATCTTGTAACAAATAACGAAAGAAGTTTTGTTTTTGCTAAATCATATGATTTTACAGTTAGCACTTACCACTATTTTGTATACCTTCAATTTTTGCATACCTTTGCCAAAGCTACAATAGCATAACGAGCACGAGAAAATACTTGCATTTTTAGGTGTTCACTATCGTTTGCTCTTTAATTGGCAATTCGTGTAATTATATTGCTCTAGTATTTTGTATGAAAGTCAAAATATCGTTATCTTCATTTTTGTTATGACCGCAAGCACTGTTTAATATCTGACATGTTCTTGTACTGTTCAACATTTGGCATGTTCTAAATTCATTATGAAAACATTATCACATGTAAGGCCTTTCAAAAGACTAAAAAAATATTTCTGAAGCATGATGCGTCTTTGAAGTGTCATAATGCAAAGTTAATCGTTGTCAAGTTGAACTGAATATGCTAAAAAAAGATTGACTATGAAAATTGTCATTGACCAATTACTGATAAAATATAACAACTTTCTAAAGGATAAGAATATTGTTCATTTTTATCAATTGAATGTTAACGGTACATACACAATTTATCTGTGAGTCATGTGGGTTCTTGATTGTTCACATGAACTTAAAACAGTTACGGCAAAATGTAAAGTAGTTCTTGGTTTAAACATATGAGCCGTGTCACGACAAAACCAACATTATGGGTTTGCGACCAGCATGGATCCAGACCAGCCTGCGCATCCGCGCAGTCTGATCAGGATCCATGCTGTTCGTTATCAGTTTCTCTGCTTGTTAAAGGGGTTTGTAAGCGAACAGCATGGATCCTGATCAGACTGCGCGGATGCGCAGGCTGGTCTGGATTCATGGTGGTTGCAAACTTGTTATGTTGGTTTTGTCATGGCGCGGCTCAATTATTTATTCAACAAAACATTTAACAATGAACAATATTTACAAGTTATTTTTGACTTTGACCTGTACACCCACGATTTACACTTATGTCGTCATAATGTTGCCAGATGGATTTTTTATCTGTCAGCAAAACAGAAGAAAATCACAACAGTTATTTTTAAAAAGTACGAGTACAAGAATTATTTTTAACGCAGACGACACTTGTACCTACCCTCATCAGTACAATACCATAGTCATACTGGGATTGAGCGTCACCAGTTTCGGCGCTCATTTTGAAATATTCGACAGCAGACGCTAGGTTTCTCTTTAGTCCTTGTTGACCCCAAAACAATGCTCGTCCAATACGATTCTTCAAAAAAAAAATGAATTTACAATTTATTATTCATGATCCGCATAAAACTGATGTGTTTTTATAGATGGAATTCTGTCTAAAGAAAAAGATGTTGTAATTTGGTGTTCATCAACATCAACACGATGAACTTCCGTCCATGTGCAATTTGCAAACAGTCTAATAGATTGGCAAAGGACTAAGTTCCCATTAGTTAGATATAATTGCGACACCAATAGAACAAATTCTGTTACATAAAATTTGACGCCAATACCAAAAAAAATAGTTCTGTTTATACTGTAAGGAAAATATTTTTAAAAGCTAACTTTTGGGCAAATAAATAGTTGAGAAACAAAACAAAATAGGGCAGATACAAAGACCCGGATCATAACATTCCTAGCTCAATGAGGATTTAAAATGGATTTAAAACTTTATGTAAGAAAAACTCGAAAATACATGTGTTGTTGTTGTTTCAATTTTTCAGTGGGGGGTATAAGTAACTGTGAAATTTACTAGTCACCTGAGCAGAGAGAACGCCCTGTTTTGCTTGAAGAGTCAACCAATGAAAAATGTCTCCATCTTCGTCAGTCTGTTCATGTATTGCCGCTTCATCTGTCAGTCTTATTGACTCTGTGAATACCTGATATACAAAAAGATACATATACATACTCACAAAGTTTGTTTTATTTAATCCAAACATGCTTCTATTTACTTGATTGAACAAGCACTTGTCTTTGCTAGGAAACAATAGGGTTTAAACAACACAGACCCTAGGTTGAGGGACAGACATTTCAACAACTAGACCACTTCTCAAGCGTCCGGTACGGGCGTTTCAGTTTCAATATGCAGTTGCAAACCACAGGCCTCAAAGGTTGTTTGATATGAGGGACTGGAAATATTTATTTTGAGATTAATATTACATTTGATGTAGGTCTAGACCAATAACATTTGCGCAAAATTACATAAAATTTCTACACTCCTTTTTCCAGAATGATTATTCAGATGGTAAAAAATAATCCGAATGAAAAGCGTTGCTCGCTTTTTCATTCAAATCGGGTTAAAATAGCCCAAAAATATGATTTTTAATTTTGTCTGAATATATTTCTTAAATATCTTTTGCATATCTTTCTGTTTTAAATGTCAAAGTTGATCTATGTAATAGAATTCAAATTTTATGCTTTTAGGTCTTTGGACTTCAGTGGAGTTCCTTTAAGGAATAAGTAACGGGATCACATTTTTGTTTAGATAATAGTTTCTTATTTTTTAAGAAAGTGATGTGATGATAACCAACATGGTTCTCTCAGTACTTATTAACCTTTTCAACATGCTCGGGAAAGAAAGAAACATAAAGGCCGTAAAACGGAAAAAGCAAACTGTTTGATATTTGCTTGAAAGTGAAAATGACCATAGGACTACACTTGGAATTTAAAACTGGAAAACAGGATGAGTCTTTTTCTAGAAATACCTCGTAGAGATGACTCATCTTTTCAAAATCAGCGATCGTTGGATTTTGTACTTTAGCTTCCAGGTCATTGCTGCGAACAAAATTGGGCAAAAATGTTTCATGGCAAACTGTAAAACAGTTTAGTACAGTACTCGATGTCTACACTTTTGCAAAGAAGTGCTAGATACTTTTGATCATGAAAAAGCGAAAGACCGTAGGAGGGGTTTTATGATCAATCACAATGAACACAATGAAAGTGACCTGCACTGTCCGGAGATCGTCCAACGCTTTACCAATCAGTGAACTAACTGGGCGGTGCATTTATATGTATGATAAATGTAAAGGAGTCTATAAAAATCTTATTGTTGATGCATAACAACCAGTAAAGTATTTAGGTATCTACTTGTACGATTGATCATGTATATTGTCGTTTTCGAGCCTCTTTTTTAGGATTTCATATTTAATCTATCTTATTGTGTTCATCAAACTGAATTATTTCGCCCTATCGATACTGACATTAATTAAATAACCCAGTAAATTTGACAGATCAATTAACAAGGGAGAGCAACAATCATTTTATTTACTCTTCCGCACTTTATAGTCCCGCAAACCACTGATAAAGCGCCCAGGTGGGCACCGAACAAGAATGGGCGAAATTCGCAATGTTCTGACCATAATTGCAACTATACTCATTATTCAAATTGACGCCTAAACTATTCAAATTATCCTCTCTGGAATGAGAACTGAACCCGTGTCCACCCTGCAACGAAAGTTACGAAACCATTATTCCATCAGAGTGATTGATAATTTGAACGCTGTGAACAAGCTAAATCAAACCAGGTCAGCAACATTTTAGATTTGCCTATTTTTGAACGACCTCTAAAGTTTCGACTTTTCGCTATTTTCATATAGGACTGAAACCAGAGTAGCGGCAGCGTTTTAAGACACGTTAAGAAAACTGAAGCCTTCTAAAGACACCATATGTCATTATATAAAGACATTCATTAAAGTTACCAAGGTATTGGAGAAACTGTAAAGCGTTATGCTAATGAAAACCAGGAAAAAACATCCAGACTTTGTCACCATCCCCTTAGAAAGGAAAGATAAAACTACTGTTGGAAGTAAACAAGTTTGTTAACGGGAATTAAAGTAATAATAATGATGATAATTGATAAACATGTCTCTTTGTCAAGCTGCAACTTTGCGTTCATTAACACAATGATGTAGCTGGAATCGTGAAAAGTTAAATATTGAATGTTCTCAAAATTGCTACTACAATGTATTCCGGACGTGTATATATGTTTAAAAATGATTATTTCATTTCTTAAGTAGAATAAATCAAATACAAAAAATAAGGTCTGCTTATACTTTTACATTAACTGAAACGAAATCTTATTGCTTGTTTATGTTGTCCCAAAAAGAATGCAATTGCGTTCCTGTCAAAAAGAACAAAAATGAAACGGTATTCAAGAAGCGAAAAGGGTCCATAAAACGAATGAACAAACCAGGTTATTGTAAACGTTAATGATTCAGTGATTCAAAAGATGAATTCACAAGATTTAAAGTTGGTCACCAATGCAAAAGTCTAAATGTTGGCTCCATTTAATAAACAAGTTAAAAGTAACCCCGCCCCCCTCAGGTGTAAAGGGGGTAACAGGGGATTGAGTAGTGTTTTTACCAACAACAAGAGAGAGGAGCCGGGATTTGATATCCATAATATTATGTTTGCCGTATTGCTTTCAAATGTTCCTTATGGCTGTGTTCATATGTTTTTACTTCATAGTCTTTGACGTTCTGCATATATTCTGCAAGTTAAGTGCAATCTGCCAACAGACATTAGCAGCAAAGTATCTTTTAAAACTACTTCAGCAAAGCTCTAAAAGAAGAAACACAACAACTACACATTCCTTTTTGTAAAACCTGTTCTATGTTTCAAACACACCAGTAACTTTTGTTTGTTTTCTCAAGGAAAATTAACAGCCGTATATGGTTTCACCAACCTCTTTTTCGTCACCTCTCACGCCTTTTATAGCACGTCTTTTTAAGGGGTGTTGTGTAATTTCCTGTTGATTATTTATTCACCAGCAGCATAATATATATTGTTATACATTTCTTTACTACACTGAAATCTTGTAGCAACCGAAAAGCAATAGTAACAGCTCGCTCTGAATGTGTGGTGGTAAATTTATAATTCATAGGGTAGGACTTATATAAAGATTCTCCGTTCCAATAGTGACCGTTGGTACTCTAATGTGTTTCGACGTAAAGAATTAATTGTACCCAGGGCCCCGGCTGAAAGCACTACTAGAAAGCCGTGGGTTGGGATGCGGCTCAATTCGCATATCTTTTATCTATTGTCGTTTTAATTATCGTTTCTTTATTTGATAAATTAGCTTACATCACAAGCAAACCGCCGATTGAAACGATGATGTTCCAAACGTTTATGAGATGTAAAAAACTTGACTATTGCTAGACTATTACAACATCTTTAATTGGACTTTGTATTGAAATGTGGATCACCATTTAGCTCAAGAAACAGATCTAGACTTGTCAGAGTTGAAACTATTTATCGTAAACATATTAAAGCAGCATGCCTTCAGATTCTACTAACTTTCATGAAATTTTGAAAATGTTTTTAAAAGTATAATATTGTTAAGTGGACAAAGTTACCACATTGTAAACGACACTTTCAATCCACGAATATTATTAAAAAGAGGTCAGATTATGCAAAAATGGTCCTTACTGCGTTAGTAACGCAGTAGAAATAGGCGGATAAGCAAAACAGCCAGATTCGGTGGTATTTGTTTTTGGTTTCAGACAGATCACAGAGAGTCACGTGGTATAGGCACTATGGCTTGAACATTAACTAGCAAAATTTCGCCAAGTTGTAAAAGAATTTATAAAACATTCTCATTTTATTAACTT
This sequence comes from Ruditapes philippinarum, assembly GCF_026571515.1. Classification (NCBI taxonomy): domain Eukaryota; kingdom Metazoa; phylum Mollusca; class Bivalvia; order Venerida; family Veneridae; genus Ruditapes; species Ruditapes philippinarum. The sequence goes on along the minus strand of NW_026862255.1, from coordinate 30,197 downwards.
TGCTATTACTTTTTGCGAATTATACAAGTTGTTTTGGGGGCTTTTTTAATTTTTAAGTAGCACGCCTGTTGACTTCTTTCTTTCCTTTTTTGCGATAAAAGGAGTAAATTCTGTAATATTGTGAATTTGTACATGAAACATTGTACATTCAAAGTTTTACTCGGATAGTGAATATTTTCGCGTTTCACAAATTATAGATTTATTTTTCTTATTTGGAGGCGTGTCGCTTCAAAGTAAGAGAATAAGGTGTAAAAAACCTACATCTGTGTCTTTATGTTTTTCTTTGTCTGCATTGGTTGTATCGGCAACAAACTTGAAATAGCCTGAAATGTTTATTTTACTTAAATTACAACAGTATATGCATGTTTAAAATGAAGCAAAAACAGTTATGCTGACATGTCAAAATAATTTTCAAATAGACACTTTTCTGATATAGGGAGCTTTGTCATTAAATAAAACAAACTCATGACATTTGCCGTATTTAAATGTGGTGCGCTTTTAATATTAGAACCAGCGTGTGAGTATAGCCATGCTGGTTTGTTCAAAGCGCGACCCATGCCAATAGCCACGTTTAAATTTGTCGAAAGCTTTTGTAATGGAGTAAAACGTTGATAGTTTTGATGTTTATTTCGTTTTTTAACTTAATATGCTGAAACATAAAGTTACAAATAGCCAGCACATCTGTACTCTGTACTTAAATGTTTGTTCGTTTGTCGGACATGAAGTGTATCGAGCTTACGACGGAGGACAAGATCCCTTCACCATTAACCTGTTGGAACCGGAAGTGATAGCCCTTTGCCTCCAGTATAGAGCCATACAAGCCTGCAAATCTGTGTAGTCTGACCAGGCTCTACACTGTTGGGTGCTCAATATTTGCTATCCAATAATAAAAAGCTTTTCAAATTTGAATGGACTGTTTCGAGTGTAAAACAATTGCACAAATTCAGCAGGATAAGGGTTCAGGTCTTGTTTGTATATGTTTTTTTTTTCTTGCACGAGGAACTTACGGTAGCTCTGCTCCCAGTCTTCCGTGACACCATCAATACCGTACCTATGTTTGTGTCCAAGTGACAGGGCAGCCAATCTATGGTTGTCTAATGCAGCTAACATAAGATATGCTTGACTCTGTAAGATATAATGGGTGTCTATATTTTAAGTTTTAACGTTTTCTTGCCATTTTTGTGTTTGCATATTTAAACCGAGTCGTAAGGCGAGAGACCGAGAATTATTTTGCAAATAATCGTTTTTATACAGCCTTATAACCAGTCATGAATCTTTGAAACGAATATTTAATACAGCAAACTTTTTATATGAGAAAAAGAAAGTACTTAATGAATTGACAGCAGCCGTTAATATACATTGTAGTTTATATAAACGCGACGATTATCCAATGAAATGCGACGTTACAAACAGTATTATCAAAACATTGCAAATACACACGTACGTTACGCCATGTTTTCATTGGATAATCGTAACGTATAACATTTATAATACTGCATGTTTGTAACGTCGCTTTTCATTGGATAATGGTGACGTTTATATTATTAGTTATAAAGATTCTTGACAGGTGAATATGTCTAATTTGAATAAAAGAATTAATAAACTATGTATGAGAAGCTGCGTTCCCTATTATGGCACAAGTAATGTTGTACAGTGTACAGTTGTACAGTGTACATTTTATTATTATTTTCAGGAAATGCAAAAACGAATGTTGGACATGAAAAAGAGATGCATGCACAACATTGATATGCATTTTGTTTTTATTAATTATGTTTAAGTTTGTTAAATAACGCTAGTTCTAAGGAAAGGGTCAAATTCAACTTATCAATTTTGTAGCTATAACGTTTTGACTACGTGCAGATAGGTTTTAATCATTTCATTAACAGTTTTAAAATGCATGCGTTTTTTTCATTTAATTCATTCGTTGTGGCCACCTCTGGCTCAAAGTATTGCGTCAACGTGTCGACGCAAAGAATTGACGAAACGTTGAACAAGGTTATTTGGAAGATTGTTCCATTCCGCTATCAATGCATTTGTCAGATGGGGGATATTTTGTGGGGCGTGATGTCGTCGGACATTTCTGCCAAGCACATCCCAGATATGCTCTATCGGATTCATATCTGGAGACATTGCTGGCCATTGCATGGTATTGACGTTGGCTGTAGCTAAGCGAGCGCGAGTTATCCTCGCCTTACACGGCGGTCGGCATGACTGAGATTGTAACGATACTCGTCTGAAAACAGGACAGCATTCCAGTCACGTCGCCGCCAGTGACGGTGCGCACATACACACCTAATAGGGCCTGAAGATGGCGTAAAGTGAGAATACCGCCTGTATATGGGCGTCACGCTCTAACTGGGCGTTGTTGCGCGCGCAACCTATTGCGAATGGTTTTTGCAGTTACGTTAAACGCGGACGCGGTCAAGGTCGCCGGTCAGAACCTGTCACGTAAGTGAGTTAAAATAATTGCACGGTCGTCCCATTGGGTAGTTGCCCTTGGCCTACCTGGCCTTGGACCTTTGCCCCACCCGGCAGCATTCCTATTGCTAGATTTCTCTCTGCTTCTGATAAACGTGGTATTGTGAAAGCTCTCAAATTTAGAAGTGAATAACAATAAATTGTTATTGAACACATGTATAGTGCCTTACATCATTGTCAATCTGACATCGTTCAGCATGCACTGGGTTCACGTGCAAAAAGTAAACTTTTACGCTTAGCTGCATTCTACTGACAATACGCGGTCAAAACAAAAACATGTATAGTGTATCTATAGTATTGTTCAACAACATTGACCTGGCACTCTTGCATTTGACCCTGAAATCGGTATATTCCGTAACCGTTACGTTCTACTTTTAAATCGATATGAATGTAAATATCCAATTGTTACAATGGTGAAAAATTGAAAATCACTCAAGCGCAATTGACGTAAACCCTATTTCAGCGATTTTTTTTTCTTTTAATTTTTAAATTCCCATTTTCTAGAGACTATTGCAAACCGTTTTGTTCTGTGCAGTATCTGTGTAGTATCTAAAATACATGTAACTGCCTTTATAGCGTGTGTGAGCTAAAGCATAATTATAAGATTGCATAATGTCACAAGGAGTTGCGTTGAAAGATTCTGTAATGAAATAACAAAAAAATATAATTGTGTATAAAAACACCCTTTAAAGGGTATTCTAAAACCAGTTGTAGTAAAACGATTTCAAGTTATTTTTTTGAAAGTAAATTTTTAAAAAAAAATCATAAGGTAATGTTGGTAAGGATTCGAACCAGAGACCTTCAGAACGGTAGTCCGACATCTATACCAATACACCACACCTCACTGACGAGTGAAGTTAGAAAATGTATCGATATATTCGATAGATACTGTTAAATGACCTTTACGAAAGTTAATGAAGTGCCAGGTCAATATTGTTAGACAATACATGGATACTCACTTCACATGTTTTGATTTAAATCACAAATTAGAAAATATTTAAAAGAAGTCAGATTTCTATTTTTTTTTTGAGTACATATATTTCGTTTCCAGACTATTTAATATCAATCAAAAATTAGACGCGTGTACCATATCAGAAAAATATTTTTATGTTAATTTACTAATTTTACAATGGCCAATCAGATTCCGAGATTTCAGATTGTTATTTTAAAATGACGAATGAAAAGGTAGGTTACAGTTGCGCTCAAAATAGAGTCGGTTAGATTGACTTCCCCTGATGGCGTTGCAAATGGCATAAAAGTTCAAATGGGAGGCTACTGTTGCCCTAAAAATCGAGTCGGTAAGAGTTACCTCTCCTGATAACATTGTAAATGGCGGAAGGGTTCAAAAGGGAGGTGACTCTTTCGCACAAAAATAGTAAGTAAGAGTGACCTCCCCTGAAAACATTGCAAATGGCGTAAGGGTTCAAAAGGAGGTAACTGTTGAGCTAAAAGAATTGATTAGAGTGACTTCCCCTGATAACATTGCAAATGGCGTAAGGTTTAAAGGGAGGTAACTGTTGCGCTCCAAAAAGAATCGATTAGAGTGACTTCCTCTGATAACATTGCAAATGGCGAAAGGTTTCAAAGGGAAGTAACTGTTGCGCTGAAAAAATAGTCGGTAAGAGTGACCTCCCCTGATATCATTGCAAATGGCGTTAATGTTCAAAGGGAGGTTACTGTTGCGCTAATAATATAGTCGATTACAGTGACCTCCCCTGATAACATTACAAATGGCGAAAGGGGTCCAAAGGGAGGTAACTGTTGCGCTAAAATAAAGTTCATGAGAGTGACCTCCCCCGAAAGCATTGCAAATGGGGTAAGGATTCAAAGGGAGGTAACTGTTACACTTAAAAAAGAGTCGATTAGAGTGACCTCCCCTGTAGGCGTTGCAAATGGCATAAGGGTTCAAAGGGAGGTAACTGTTGCTCTGAAAAAAGAGGCGATTAGAGTGACCTCCCCTGATAGCATTGCAAATGGCGGAAGGGTTCAAAAGGGAGGTAACTGTTGCGCTAAAAAAAGAGTCGGTAAGAGTGACCTCGCCTGGATAGCATTGCAAATGGTGTAAGGGTTCAAAGGAGAAGTAACTGTTGCGCTAAAAAAAAAGAGTCGTTAAGAGTGACCTCCCCTGATAGCATTGCAAATGGTGTAAGGGTTCAAAGGGAAGTAACTGTTGCACTAAAAAAAAGAGTCGGTAAGAGTGACCTCCCCTGATAGCATTGCAAATGGCGTAAGGGTTCAAAGGGAGGTAACTGTTGCTCTCAAAAAAGAGGCGATTAGAGTGACCTCCCCTAATAACATTGCAAAAGGCGGAAGGGTTCAAAGGGAGGTAACTGTTGCGCTAAAAAAAGAGTCGGTAAGAGTGACCTCGCCTGATAGCATTGCAAATGGTGTAAGGGTTCAAAGGGAGATAACTGTTGCGCTAAAAAAAAGAGTTGGTAAGAGTGACCTCCCCTGATAGCATTGCTAATGGCGGAAGGGTTCAAAGGGAGGTAACTGTTGCTCTGAAAAGAGTCGATTAGAGTGACCTCCCCTGATAGCATTGCAAATGGCGTAAGGGTTCAAAGGGAGGTAACTGTTGTGCTCAAAAAAGAGTCGGTAAGAGTGACCTCCCCTGATAGCATTGCAAAAGGCGGAAGGGTTCAAAGGGAGGTAACTGTTGCGCTAAAAAAAGAGTCGGTAAGAGTGACCTCCCCTCATAGTATTGCAAATGGCGTAAGGGTTCAAAGGGAGGTAACTGTTGCTCTGAAAAAAGAGTCGATTAGAGTGACATCCCCTGATAGCATTGCAAATGGCATAAATGTTCAAAAGGAGGTAAATGTTGTGCTCAAAAAAGAGTCGGTAAGAGTGACCTCCCCTCATAGCATTGCAAAAGGCGGAAGGGTTCAAAGGGAGGTAACTGTTGTGCTAAAAAAAGAGTCGGTAAGAGTGACCTCCCCTGATAGCATTGCAAATGGCGTAAATGTTTAAAGGGAGGTTACTGTTGCGCTAATAAAAGAGACGATAAGAGTGACCTCCCCTGATAGCATTGCAAATGGCGTAAGGGTTCAAAGGGCAATAACTGTTGCGCTTAGAAAAAGAGTTTTTTTAGGGTGACCTCCCCTGATAGCATTGCAAGTGGCGGAAGGGTTCAAAGGGCAATAACTGTTACGCTTACAAAAAGAGTTAATTAGGGTGACCTCCCCTGATAGCATTGCAAATGAGTTTAAAGGGAGGTAACTGTTGCTGGACCAAAACGCCTTTACGAACGTTTAGTTGTCATTATATTAGAGATTTTCAACCATGCGACCACATACATGCATCGAGGACATGTTTCGAAAGAAAGTGACCACATACACGCATCACAAGATTCCCCTTGTCTTACGAGAAAGGGACAAAGATTTGTCCGCCCTTTTATTAAAGGGCAGACTAAAAATATGCCTTTGCCTTATTTATAAGGTGGCTAATTTTCACAGAATGGTTTATATACAACTGTAGTAATGCAAACCTAGCTGGAATCAGTTTTCGTCCTTTTAAGTCTGCTTTGAAATTTTAGAAATATCTTATATAATTTCTTGGAAAATTTTGAGTTTGAAGTATTTTCCACCTTTCGTTATTTGTATATAACATGAATTATTCTATTTTTGCAAACATGAACGTTTTATATGCATAAGATATGGGAGATAATACATTTCTCACTCTGTTGGTAAATATTACCCTGGGGGCATACGTATTTTCAAAAGTACGCATTTATATATCTAAATTTGACTTTTCCTACTTGTAATAGAAAATAATGTGATGGGCTGCAAGAAAAAATACAATATATAAGTTGTAACAATTGTCATATTCACATATTGCTTTTTGATCTAAGCTCATTCAAAATTTGAATAAATTCTAATTATACAGTTTTCAGTTTGCTTTTAAACATATCAAGCATATGCCTTTAAACTTTCATGTCAATTAAACACTTTTTAAGGACACACAGGACACTTAATTTCAAACAAAAGTTTATACTCGTAGGAAAGTTTGGTCGAAGTGAATTTTGTATTACCTGTAAACAAGGGGCAGGACGTGAAGTGGTTGCACACTTGGTTCAAGCGAGCGAATTGGTTGCAAACTTGACAAAATGGCAAACACGGCGTGATTTTTTGAAACGGGTGAACGAATTTTTGCCAGGCAAGTAGGTTTCTTTGTTATTTTGAAGTTCATTAGTATGTCTATTCCATAATGAAATATATATGCCACACCTCGGTTAAAGGTTTCAGCATCCTAGATTCTGTTTTGACCGAAGTTATTGAAGATATAAACTGATCATGTAGATATTTTGAAATTTGACATGTGACTGTTCTGGTCGGTTTTTTTCTCCTAATTTATTCAAATTTGTAAGTTTTTTAACTGCATTTAACAATAACAAAATATGTTTCTGTCAATGCTGTACAAATGGTTTTAGTTCGCAAGTCCGAAGATAACATTCAATACACAAAAATATATTGTTCAAGCACACTTTTGGTTGCAGACTTATACTTCAAGCATTTTTGGTTGCAAACTTTGTGTGTCAATAATGTGGCATGCATATTTTTAAGCGAGAAATAATTAGCAATATTAAGGCAATTATACCCGTTCATCTAATAAGAAATATATATACAAATTGTGCATGCGTGCAGATATATCCTAACACAGGGTCTTTCAAATAGATAGAAAACACAAATATGCTTAATTGAAGTTCATTTGTGTTTATCTTCATCATTTTTCTCCTCGATATACTTCTTTTCTTTTTACAAAGTCTTAGGACTTTTTTTTTATATCTTGGCATGACTAACTATAAAGGAAAAGAAGAGAAAAATAGCAACAAACAGCTTTCATTATTGTTCTTTTTTTTGAGATTTTGAAATAAATTTGATTGTATAGTAGATACAAACTATATTAACATTGACACACAGGGCATTATTCACATGTGTCTTTAAATTGTTCCTTATTATTGACCAATCGAAACATCTTCCAAATTCCCTAACTCGAACAATGACTTTAAGTAGTTTTGTCACATATCAGTCAATGTAAATTACCATCGTATATCAGTTATATTATGATCTAATAGCCAAAATAATTTTTAGAATACAATTGACATATAATTATGATATGTACATCAAATCCGAAATATTGTAAACAAGCATGTCATTTTAACTTTTGGTTTATAAGTACATTACATACTTTATGTCTAAAGCAACTGCTGATCTTTACATACGAAACAAACAAAATAAACATTTATTGTGGTTTTTGATAAACTTTGGAAAATTTTTTGCCGAGTAACATCGTATGTGAGCACATATCCTTATGTTTATAATGAAAATAATTCACTTACATACAGCAGTACTCTCACATACGTTTTTTTGTATGTAGTTTTCATTTGCATTTTACATATGATGACATATTTTAGAATTGAAGTATCAATAAATATTTTTCTTCTATGTGCTATTATTTTGTTTGCAGGCTTTTACTGATGATTATAGTATTGAACTGAGAAACCATGTAATTTGAAACATAAAAAGTGCATACTTGTTGTAAAAGAAGAAAGTATAAATAACATTTATAACAAAAAACAAGTAAAAGAACATAAATGTCAATAATTGACATTGAAAATAGGTCAATAAATATAAACTACTACAATCCTTTTGCAAAGTTGTACTATGGATTTCAATAGAATAAGAATAAGTTTGCAAACCAAAAAATGCTTGAAGTATAAGTCTGCAACCAAAATGTGCTTGAACAAGATATTTTTGTGTATTGAACGTTATCTTCGGACTTGCGAACTAAACCAATTTGTACAGCATTGACAGAAACATATTTTGTTATTGTTAAATGCAGTTCAAAACTTACAAATTTGAATAAATTAGGAGAAAAACCGACCAGAACAGTCACATGTCAAATTTCAAAATATCTACATGATCAGTTTATATCTTCAATAACTTCGTCAAACAGAATCTAGGATGCTAAAACCTTAAACCGAGTGTGGTATATATATTGCATAATGGAATAGACATACTAATGAACTTCAAAATAACAAAGAAACCCACTTGCCTGGCAAAAATTCGTTCAACCGTTTCAAAAAATCACGCCGTGTTTGCCATTTTGTCAAGTTTGCAACCAATTCGCTCGCTTGAACCAAGTGTGCAACCACTTCACGTCCTGCCCCTTGGTAAATGCTGTCAATCACGAAGAGCTATTTCGATGCACTCAGGAGGGAAATATTACGGAGCTTCAATGTGGATAAAGGAACGATACGAATAAGAAAATAATAGTGAGCTTGGTTTTCTGTTAGAATGTTAGAAAGATTCATAACAGGCAGCCTCAAAAATAAATGTTTGCCTTCAAGGGCAGCATTTTCACTTTAGACGCCTGTAAAGACACTCTGGGTTGATCTTTCTTGCATACATGACCTTAAGTGATGATTGCATCAGTGAAATATGTAAAACTGTATGTAATCTTATTGTGGCAAAATAATATATATAATAAAATTAGATTAAGTATAATACCTTTTATACCGATAAAACCGCTGGCAAACATGCTTGTAGGTGAAAGGCCGACACAAAATATTGATAAAAAAATCTGACCTTAGATTAAATATTAAAATAAACTTCTCGGTGTGTAAGATACGTCTTAAGCTGATGTTGTAGCTCGAACCCGCGACATCTGGGTAGGTGAAAAACGTATACAAATGTGTTTTACCAAAAAGGGGCTCTTTGGCATAAAATTGAGGTCCTCAATTTATAATACCGACTAAAATGACTTAAATTTCAGCCAAATATTTTGTACATCACAAAGTGTTTCTTAAACTGATAGTTAACTACTCCCCAGATCACATATTGGTTACAATAACGAAAATGATATTGTACATAAAAAATATAATCTAACTAGAAGATATATTTTTAACCTTTACAACATTTGAAAAGAACTATTTTGTGTCGCCCAAGTTAAGAAATAGTGCCAAGTTAAGAAATAGTGAACACTTTGCCGAAAAGATTGTCTAGTAACTAATGGCCGTTAGCCATAATAAAGCCCAATGTATGAATAACGAGTGTACAAGATAAAATAGAGTAAAAGAGTAACATATGTTTTTATATCAAACTAAAAAAACAACAGGAATTACCTGAATTTCGTCTGCTTTGATGAATATACCATTGTTGAGAATTGTAGAAATCATGTACATGGCGTCCATGTTTCCGTAGCACGCAGCTTGCTTAAGAACCGGAAACACAACTTGTATTTTCTCTAAACCGGCTTCCTATTTTAATACAGTTAAGGAATAGATCATGACTGTGTTTAAAAAAAAATACACGTGGTTCATGTGTACATAAACCGCTCGAAATCATTTTAGGTTTATGTACATACGTGTAGAAAACAAAATAATGGTAATAAGGTTTTTCATTCTGTGTAGGCTTCAATCATGTTGCCCTCAAAGTCACGTGATTGCCGATTTGGTATAAAGAATTGAAAGAAATACCCTTGTTGCCTTTTGAGTCAAAACAACATATTACCTTCATGTTTATGACACAAAACGCGTTTTCATCCAGTGGCTGCGCTTAGTTAAACACTAACAAGTTTTCATTATTAGTTATTTTCATTTATTATTAGTGTTGTTGTCAACCATTTGTAGTGTACTCGAACCCAATCCGTAATGTGACATGGTAACATCACGTTTTTGCTGGTGGAACTCACCCAATAGCACACCGACCGCATACCGGGTGCCAGGTTTTAGTTCTTCTGCTAGAACAATGTGGGCTATAAAAATAAATAAGGAAAATTAAGCAGCAAAATGTCATCTTACCAACTCAGTTGTTGCGTTCTTGTACAACAGGTCGGCTATTTCGCTAAAATCTACATTTCTACCTTCCCAAACCATTTTCTTGATAATTCTATCCACTTGCTTTCGTTTACGAGTTGTCCTCTTGCTTGTAAGTTTGCAAGTTGGTAAAGGTGAAACGGCCTTCCAATTGTCCATTGCCTTTTCAACGATCTCAACAAAGGGATGGCGACATGTCCCTTAAAATTTGGAAGAGGAATACGAAAATAGTTACATACAAATTCAAACGACTTTTTTCTTCAAGCGTCAATATGACGTCATACATTGTATTTGCATCTTTACTGATGTAAAGTTAAGTCAGAAAAAAAGAAAATACATCAGCAATGCGAAAATCTTAATGACAGATATTTTGTGCCTTTAATATGCTCATTTATATGAATATCAACTGTAAACCAATATTAAGTCAAGTTGCATTTAACCTTCCGGGTTGTGTTACCAATCACACACAACGGTACATAAAAATGCTTACAGTTCTTCCAACAGATGACATTACCGTCACACAAATGTTACTTAAAATTGATATTACTGTCATATAAGAGTGACACAATCGCATCTTCTCGGCTTTTTCCGTCAAACTTTGGATAATGAATAATACCCGAGATGCTCTGACTGAACGTGACATAATCATTTTTTGCGTATCTTCTAAGCAATGAAGCATAAACATAACGAAACCCAGACTTAAAACACTGCTTACGTTTCCTCAAGCTGACGTCATATTTTGATTTATGCACGTTGACTCTATCCGTAACCCAGTCTAAATAATCGCCACATTTTTTCTCTCTGTGGGTAAGCTGAAGCTCAAACATTGGATGAAACTTGCTTGGCATCGGTATCTGAAATATAAACAAGTTTACCTCATATTATCTTTATAACTGTATATCTTTACAGCACTTTATCCCTAGCCATGAATTTAGTACAATCTGACCTGAACCAGAAATGCTTTTCGAAAACATATCTACTTATCTTGTTTTTTTTCTGATTTAGTCAAGTTAAGCAAACACTATATGTTCGACTGTGACACAAAGTTTTTCGGTCCCGCCTCCTGGACCCTACCGTTGGTGGTGTCATTATACAAAGAAGCATGGTCGTCGGCTGACTAGAGCTTGAACTACTGATCTGTATGTTGAGGCACAAACACTTTAAACACAAGAACTCTGGTTTAAGTCGAGTTTAGTGCAGTGAAAGATCAGCATTATTGCACAACGAATGTTTCTGTACCCTATTACCAGTAATTTCCTTCCTTGTGACGGAAACCGGAAGTTAATTCGCATAAATCAATTAAAAAATTGATGGAAACTGTACAAATAAATTGTATCGGAATGTTTATCCCGGGATGTTAACCGGAAGTTAACTGGTAGATAACCGGAAATCACTGTTGGTATTTAGCTAAAAACAAACAAACCTTATCTGGATTTACTATTTTGTTTCTGTAAATTGTTGCCTGTCCAATGTAACCCCTGAAACTTGCCATGTATTCAGATCCACCAAAAGTGACTAGATCCTTAGCATCGTCATAAAATGTAGGCTCTCCAGCATGTCTGGAAAGAATCATAGAAAAAAATGTCTGCACACATACTTTATTTCGGCACTTTATACGTAAATGCAAAAAAAAATGTAGCATAACAAATATATATATAGGACCCTTTCTAAGAAAATAAAGCATGCAAAAAACCTTCCGGGGAAAATGAAACATGTATAAAAACTTTCTGTGGAAATAACACATGCAAAAAAACTGGGAAAAGATTCTGACTGATATATGACCTTGAGCCTAAACACTACAAAATTATGATAAAATGAGTTGATTACTTTCCTTCAGACAAATATATGCATGTGATTGATTGTTTTTATATTTTTTGTATTGGTAGCTCAAATTTCGGCATAAAACAGGGATTATGTTGCTTTCATTTTTTTAAATAAAAATACAATAAGTAATACACAAGAGCGCCCAATTATATAAGTACCTGTACTCAGTTTCTAATGTTTCTTTGAATTGTTCACCATAGTTGATAAATAAACGCCACTGAAACGAACAAAAACAGTTGTTTTGCATGTGTTTGGCATTGCTTAACCATGTAACATGCTAATTGTTTTCGTCAACTATTAATTGAGAAGTAAAAACTATTGGAAATTATTATACGGAAAGTATGTATGTACATGTACAAGTTTTGCAGGATTGTATTTTAAGTATGTTTAGTCGGAATAAGAAGAGGGAAAGTATTTAGAGGAGTTCAACCCAAACGTGAAACACGGACCTTTTACGAAAATAATAAGCGTAATCATGACAGTAATTTAAGTCTTCAAAAGTGCCATTGAAACATAATGTACAATGTATATTATCAATAATAAACAGTTTTTGACAGGTTATATGGCTCTATTTAAACGGTTGTTTGCATATATAACCCTACCCCGCTAGGGTTATGAAGAATCTTTATAACGAATTCATAATACGGCAAACGTATTAAAAATTAGAAGAAAAAAAACATACATCGACAAATGCCGTGAATAGAGTTTATATAAACGCTGCTATCATTCAATGAAAAACGGTGTATAAAATGAAAATATAAACGTACTGTTTGCATCTGAAACTGGACAATAACTCTAGTCCACTGGTGTTTAGGAATACTGAAATGTGACAAGCCGGCTTTGTGGTGTCCAGCTATATCTTGTATTTGAATATGAATTCGACCTGTAAGAAAAACCATTACTTATTCAATTGATACTGGTAATATCTAAATTTTTATGTTAACCTTTTTCGTCGCACCAACACTATAAAAGGCATATGGTGACTTTCCACCTTTACTGACCAAGGAAGACATCAGGTGCTCCTTCTGGCATTATTTCAGGCACTAAAGGGCACCTTGGAAGAATCACCGACGTTAGATAAGTTAGCTAGTTGCCTTCCTCACATGAAAAAAATCCAAATTGCCTGGCGGGAATCGAACTCACAGCGGTGAATTCGAAGGGCTAGTGGTTTGATGTCAACAACCTTAACGTGTATACAATGTGTAATAATTAGCAGAAGTATGCCCGTTTTAAGCGTTATCTGATGCTTTTTGGCAATAAATACAGTTATAGTGAATTAGTATCTTGTATGGAAGTCAAAATACTACTTTGTTAGTTTGTTTTCATTCGGCTTCTTTTCGACAAATTATTTCACATTTATCACATCTTTCCTTAGGTAACAAGGGTCTTATATTCTCTAAAACCATGTTATCTAATATAAAATTATAACCGATTAAAACAATAAATGTACATATTAGATAAAACCTTCCGGTGTAAGGAGCACCATAATAGTTCGGAATTGTCCATCCCACGTAAAACGATGCATTATACTACATAGCAAGCCTGGACGCGGTCGACCTGGACAGTATTCCAAAATGTATAGCCATATAGATATTGTAAATCTAAAAGATAAAAATAACAAAATAATGAGTAAGCAGTAAAGTAAAAAAAAAGATTTGCTTTCTAAAAAATTCTAAGAAAATATTAATTCATTAAAAGAACACTTATAAATATTCATGCTTTTATGCTATAATTACATATATGTACCATGGCTAAAGGAACTCCACTTGAAGTCCAAATGCCTAAAACTCTAAAATTATAAAATCTAACCAAAATCAAGCCATGCACTTAAAACGGAAAATTATGAAAAGGATAACAAAGAAATATACTTAGATATATTTTGGAAATCGATTTTTCCGCACAATTCTTAGTCGGTTTTGACCGAAAAGCGTTGCAACGCTTTTCATTTTGTGATCCTTTTGAATTATAAAAATGATCATTCTGGAAAGAAAGGAGATAGGGGAGGAGCTGAAGATGTGCACACAAATAATTGGACCAGACTTACATCAATTGGTACGAAAATCTACGAAAAAAATATTTCAAGTCCTGCCATGTGAAAGAAACGTCAGTTCAGTCCTTGTAAGGTGAAAAATTACATAAACATGCATAACGTATTATTTTAAGTGAGTGTACATACATTGGTCTTTCGGTTTGTTCTTGTCTCTCCCTCTCCAAGTCGGGGTTGTTAAACGGCAGAAATTGTCTATAGACGCCATAAGAATCTCCCCCGAGCACTACCGGATATTTAATCGCTTCAATGATCTCTGTAGAAATGATAAATTCATCTTTACATTAACTGTTCAATACAGATCACCAACAAACCCAAGTGAATGTATGTTGTAGTCAAATATACAATAACAAAGCAAAACAAGCAAATATGCAAGTTAAAAGTGGAAAGAAATGATCAAATGAGTCAGAAAAATGAGTAGTCATGTTGAAACAAAACGTATAAAAATGAAGTAAACTACTTAGTTTTTCCATTGAATCATTTTCGGTTACGGTGTACACATGCTATCACAGCTATAGAGAATTTAAAAGAAAATAGAATTTGAATAGACATTTACACCCTAAATATACAAAAAAATATGTCTGAAAGTGATATCGACGATGGAAATTCATTCATCAGAAGAGGAGCCAAAACGCAAACTTATAAGAATGTTTTCGATCAGTTGAAACCATCTAGATTATACGCTGGTCATCGTTACGATGCAAAATCTGAGGTTTCTTACGAAAACGATGAAAAGCAAGATAGTGACGAAAAACTTGACAATAACGCTGATAACGTTAAAAAACAAGAACATACTGACTTATGGGAATACTACATATCTCACCAACGAGACTGGGGATGAAGTGCGCTTAATAAAAAGGCTAGGAAATACTGCGATGAAGATCCTGATAGCTCCATTGAAGAAATAAGGAATAAGACCTTTGAAAAATTACAGTCTTCCTATTACAAACAGTTCTGAGAAATATATGTGGATTTTATAAGACTTAATTTAAACCTGAACCTTTAACCTTTAGATAAAGGAGAAAGGCTTATACATAGGCGAAATGTGCGCAGCACATCCTCTTTATACCCAAAGCAGTATCTTGATATTACATCATCTTAGGTGACCTTGACCCGTGACCCAATTACCTGGTTCATGTACAGTACATGACACGAATTCTCATGATGAACATTTGTGCATGAAAACCTTAAAGCATGTTATTTGAAAATTCCTCCATGCACGAATAAGTTATGGCATGGACAAGTTCAAACGCAGGCACACACAAACAACAAACAGCCATTTTGACAACTATGTCTCCTCTCGCAACCTCCCCCACACATATCACAAATGTAGCGCTTAAATAAAATCCTGGGTAAAATTCACTTGTTAAGTATACAAGAAAAATAGCAATAATATTAAAAAACAAGATCATTGCTTAAATTCCAGCAAAATGTAGAAATATTGTTAAGCAGTTTTCCTTTTAAAAGATCACAGCATTCCCTAAGAAGTAATAAGTCATGGAACACATGTAAAGGGCTAACTTGTTGACATGCAACTCAAGATGTTGGTTAACAAGTCATAAAAGGACCAATGTTAATCTTAGGCGCTAAACCATTTCCGCAGATGGTACAAATGTGAAGCTTCGTTGCTTATTAACTTGGGTCAAACAATATGTAAAACATACAACATCTGTAATATTTACCTTCTTCAAAAGGGCAAGTTGGTATTTTAACAGACGTTACTGCAGCAAGGATATTCCAAGGCCATGACTTACATTGTTTGTACAGTTTGTAAAAGGGTCTTGAAAATGGAGGTGATATTTTCACATTGTAAGACACTTTAACAGACGACTTTGTGTAGCAGTCACTGTTTCTATAACAAAATGGCCACCATTCGTTATCAAGCATCCATACCCTGACCTTTGACCTTGAAGTTGATGTCACGTGTTTGTTGAATGCATTGTAATTGTAGGCAACATCCGGCGGAAGTTTCAATTTCACTTTCTTAAATTTTATGCCAGAAAATTGTTCACTTTTACGACATTTCCACACTTTTTGAAATATTTTTTGTGAAACTTCAAGATTGATGTCAGCGACAACTTCCACGCCAATCAATTTATCATCAGTACACCGGTACTCTACTGTTACTTTTGTAGAAGCGCCCTCTATTGTTGTGAGATCCTCCATTATTTGAATATATTCGGCCATAACAGACGGTTCATTGCCAATAACGACAGCCATTGTCTTTGGATTAACTGCACTCCCCTGTATAACATAAACATACATAATATTTTAATGATTAATAATAATGCGAGGAAATGTAAATCTTAAATAATTATGTAGACATTTCAAACCGTTATTCCACCATATTTATGAAATTATATCCAAATGATAGGAACTTAAGTTTCGTCTTGTAATTAATTATGTGCGGAAGATGTTTATTAGTTTATATATTCTATCTTTAAAGAAGGGACTTCGCCGAGTTTTTTTTTACATGACGAGACTGGAAATTATTTTGCAAGACAAGTGTTCCAACTATGTAGGTCTACATCAATAATTCGTTCACTCCGTTTTCCCAACATAACTTCTCTAATTGTGTAAAATTACCCAAAATTGAAAAGCATTGCAAATCTTGCTAAGAATAGCACACACACAAAAAAGATTTTTTTATTTATTTCTAAGTCTATTTGCATATACATTGTATTCCTGTTTAAGAGTCCCTGTTGGTCAATATAAGAATTTCAGATTATATGTTGCCGGTATAACGTTAAGATTTTACTGAGGAAACAAGAGAAAACTCAAAACGCTTGGCTTGCAGCTCTTTATATAAGCTGGACTCCAAAATTTAATTGGCCAATCAAATTTTATCTTACATAGTGGCTAAAAACCTTCTATTACAACGCCATTTTTAAAAAAGCAGCAAGTATTGCTTAAAGCGCAAAGATATGATGATAATTAAAAATGTAAGTTTTCATGATTTCTTTAAAAAATCAATCATTTTGAAGGAGACAACAGTTTGTAATAATTCTCGGTGCAGTTTGTAATAATTCTCGGTGCATAGGTGTAACATCATAAAATACAAGTCAAGTTAGAATTTGGGTTGAGACTCTCAATTTTATAAGTCTTCATATTTGGTAAAAAAAATGACTTCCAGACGATTACTCTTGAAGAAGTAAACAGATTGTAATAATTTATGTAACATTATTAAATACAGGCCATGCTCAAATTTGGGTTCAGACTACTTGATATTTACAATATTATACCCCTTTTAATCTTCAGATATTCGAGAGAGAAAAAGTTTTCCAGATAAAGGAGTCAATGGATTGTTATAATTTTTAATACACAGATGTAATATCATAAATACTGGTCAAAGTCGAAATTGGGCTCAGACCGCTAAATTTTCACATAGTTGTGTCCCCTTTTTCATCATCAATTTTGCACAGATTATTCTTAAAGGAGTCAATTAATTTAAACTATTTTTGGAAGATTGTTTTACATCATAAAAAACAGGTCAAGATCAATTATGGAATGACGCCACTAATTTTTTACATAGTTATGGCCCATATTGAACTTTAATAAATATGTTGCTCTATATATAGTCAATGAATTTAAACAGATGTAACATGATTAGATACAGGTGGCGTTAAAATTGGGCTCAGACCACTAAAATTTTACATTGTTTTTTTGCTCCTTTTTGTCTTTAATATTGCAATATAGAAATAAAGAAATAATTTGGAGATGAGTTTTTTACGAGCCACTTGATTTAAAATATTTTTTAGAACCCGGCTGAAACAAATGAAATACAGTTTGAATTTTAATTTGGATTCAGACCACTAAATATTTACATAGATATTATAATCTGTTAAATATCAAAGAGATGGTTGGTTTCCAAATGATAACCATAAGGAGTCAAAGGATTGTACACTAATTTTTATAACACAGGTACCCTCTCATTTTTTAACACATAGGTACCCTCAAAGCACGACATATGCTTTTAATTGCGTTAACTAATTGTTAAGTTTGTAATATTTGTTACTTTTATGTAAATATTATATACTTAACGATTAACGCAAATAAAAGCATATGTCGTGCATATTTTAAAAAATGAGAGGGTACCTGTGATATAAAAATTTTAATGAAGAGAGGTAGCCCGTGCCGCTGCAAAACCGAAAGTATAGTGTTTTTATGAATTTTACATTTATTTTTGACAATATACTGTCATTTGTCCGAAGATGATATGTATATGAACATATTAAATATGTATGATGTATATATAATCAAGCCACAGGTTCATTTCAGCCCGAAAAATATGTCGAGGTGATGGGCGAGGCAAAACATGTCGATTTTTTGTAGCTTATTGTGAAGTTGCAGTACATGAAAAACGGGCACGTGACAAATCAGCACATAAATAAAACATTCTAGTGTTCCGTGGTATACATCTTTTCTACGTGTCATACCTCCTTTCCTTATTACAATGAAATTTTACTGGATTGTTATCCATCGCTGGTTTGTTATTAGCAGAGAATGACCTGTGCACGTACAAAGAGGGTACCGTTTCAGCAGATTACGCAAAGAGGGTACCGATATGAATATGCACCGTGAAGCGGGTCTGAACTGGCTTTTTTAAAAAGGCTTTATTTCACTTGGTTTTGTTTTTACTCACATCGACAGTTACAAGGTAACATGTTGCGGCTGGAGGATTTATTTACTCTTCGTGCCTAACATGAAGTTCTGTGTTATTGTTCCTTTAACCACTACAAATTAAATATTTCATTTATTTTTAAAAAAAAAGACCTTTATTATTACTTTAATGATGATTTCTTATGACAAATAATACAAAACTTTATCAAACATAATGTATCTTAAAAAAGCAATCAATCGACATGCCAAAGAACAAACATGTATTGCATTGACGTAATAAAATACATTAATAATTTCACTTATTGAACAGTATTCACATTAAAGTTAAGCATATCGAACAAAAAATGGAAAATGCAAAGTGACGGATTGTATACATTGTTCATAATAAAAAAATACTAATATAACTGATAAGCTAGGTTAGAAATACGAACAACTTAATTCGAAGCTTGAACCCGAGTGCAAGGGATGTCTGCAACTCAGATTAGATTGCCTAATTGCTCGTTAGGCTATATCACTAGGATTAATTTTGGCGACTGGCATATTTAACAGAATTATCAAGAATTTTATTCCAGTGAGTATTCAGTAACCATATTATTTCGTGTTATATGTATATCAAGAAAAAGACGAATTTCATAAAAATGGTAAAATACGATCATGTGCGAAAGTTTACGAAATCGAAATTCGTTTAGTGTGCCGTATCTTTTTTACGTGTAACATGTACAATTTTAATCAAAATTGATCCGAATGAAAAGACGCTTTATTGAGACGGATAATTTATGTGAAATGAAAATGATTTTAAATTTTGCTTAAAGTAGATTTAACTCCAGAGGAATGTTCTTAATGCATCTATTGATGAAATTATTGGAGATATAAAAGATGAAATTTAAGACTGATATCGCATTGATATTTACCATTATTGTACCATTATTGTACTGTCACCGTGTATTATCTAAGTTATTGATTTGTTGTAACACATGGCATTTAATGGGATAACAAATTTATCCTTATTGAAACCCATCTGATTTGTTACAAAACTAAAAACACACGAGCCCATAATAGAAATAAACGTTCTAATATGATCTAATCTTTAAATAGAAAACTTATCTATATAATTCAACGCGACACGTTTTTTTATTTTTTTTTTTTCATAAAAATTTGCTAGATCTAGTCTTGATTTATGTTAATTAATTCATATATTTTGTGACAGTATTCTGTATTTTAATATAGACAAATTATAATGGCAGACATTGATAATCTCCGTAATTACACTGAGCGTGTAGTCCACACTTAATTAATATGACGTTCATTATTCATTAATTTCAGTTACGACTGAATATTTAGAAAAGATTGATAAATAAAATCATTGTCACAATTTCTTCATATCGGATCCCTTAATATTAAACTCCATGATATTCGGCGCTCGGCGTTCGGAGCCACGTGCGCCTCGTGCGTTCCTAGTGTAGCGAATTCCTAACACTTTAAACGGCTGCGTATCCTGAAAAGACCCCGGTATCTAAACCAAGAGTATATACTGTTTAAGTCGCTTTTCTTAGGTTATCATATGCATGTACAATTTTTATTCCTAAAAATTATAGTCGGGTCTTTTCTGTAAACACGTTTCAGTACATCAACCTTTATTTTCCAAACTTATATGACATGTATTAACGTGACATTTGTTAATTAAACTTTGTCAAAAAAATAAATAAGTATTAAAGTCAACGTACCTTTACACCATTAAATCCTATCATTAAAATGAATAAACTTAGGTAAGAATACATTTTATCTCAATTTTATCAATTTGTACAGACGATATATTTTATATTTACGATGAATTTATTTGGAAACGACTTAAGTGACGTCACCTCCGGTAACAGCTGTGCACATGCTTATTGATTCAGTAATGCTTATTATTAGTTTCACGTGTCGCAAAAGTTTGTTCATTCGATGTGATTAGTTGTGTATTGAGTATATATATTTATATATTTATTTCATTTGTTCGTTTGTATTGTTGGCAACAAGGACAACAGATTAGGCCTAATAAACATATTGCATGCAACGCTTTCAAAGTAAAATGAAAAATATGATCTCTTCCGGTATGAAAACATTTAGACTACACGGGTACATTTACACGTTTACAAATTTTTTTCTCTATAGAACAAGACAGAATCTTCATTTACATCTCTTATTATTAACGTGGATACCAGTGATTGTGCTTATTCGAGAGCAAATCTTGACTCCACCGTAGGCTACTCGAGTCACGTGTTAACACCACTGTGACCCTTCAAGGAATCAAACCTGCGATCTCTATCAAGATCACGATGCAACAAAATATTCTTCACCGTAGCTTAACACCGTATTACCGGCGGCAGTGAGTGATGGCAGATCACTGCAGTGATGGCAGATATCTGGAAATTACCGATAGATACAGGTAGGTTATAAATTTGGTTGGTTTAATTATATTACACAAATACGGCCCATTTCATTGATATAAAACTATTGTCCATTGAATGGAGATACTGTAAGGTAATTTTGGACTCGTTTTTTCCTGTTTTAAGACTATTTTGAGCAGGTTAAAAGTGACAGCCTCGGAAAAATCCGTGAAAATGTATGTTTTCTGCTCAAAATATCTCAAGTTTTAAGTAAATGGCAGGATTTCCTGTTATCAATATAGACGTTCATCCATTGGGGTCACGCAAGCCAAATATCAACCCAGTGAGTCTTTTCTTGAAAGTTTTACAGACGCTCAATCTTGTCCGGTCGATGAAAAAAAGCTGCCGTTGTAGGCAGATACATATTATAAATGCTGCCGTCGATGGCAGAAATACCATGAAAGTGGCTAACATTCTGACAGAAAATCAAGTTCAATATTTTATCAATTCCTCTTTTCTTTGCATCCTTTTAGTCGGAATTGAGACGTTAAACTTTCATTTCTAATATTGTCTCAAGATAGAAAAGTTATTAATGCGGTATGTGCATCGAAAAAAGCTTTTTAGCAACATGCAGTAACAACACAAAAAGTGATGATTTAGTATGACAAAATTGCACTATAAATAGAGAAATGAACATGAAAAACTTCATTTTTCTATATTCATGCATAGGCTTGATCTGTTGTGTCTGTCAGTTACATGCATACAATACTATATGTATCTTAAGTTTAGCAACGCACTCCCTTTTTATGACATAACGCCAATTGTATATTACAGCAAGTAACTTCTGTAAGAGGATATTCATTTGCTAGCATATGACATTATTTTCTCGAAGTAATAATGTTCATCGCTTTATGACAAATAAAGGCTGAAATTTACTTAATCGGCGCAGATTATAAGTTATTAAATTGATGTAATAAAGGGGAGACTATTAACCTCGCAACTGGCATCAATGTATCATAAAACAATGTATGTTAATGTAAAATGGAAAGTTAATATTATTGACAGTTCAAATATTTTCCTATATTATCAAGTTCTTGAAAAATTCGACAACGTGGATTCATTTCTTTAAATTTTCATGTTTGTAATAGCGTTGTAGTTTGTCTTTGAATTACATTTACTATGCTAAACTATTAACAACAGTTCTAACATCACGTGCTCCCATTTAATTATATATTTTTTCATTCATTTTAGTTGTAACCATGACAACTTATAAAGATGAACCTTTCGATGATTAAGACGAGGCAATGGCTCCATTAGTTGGCTCATTTCTTGATGTATCTTTAAAGGAGACTGTTAATAGTGAGATATTTGACTGTGACATTTGTGGCAGAGGTTACAAGACCAAAGTCTTACTGAAAAGACATCTAAGAAAACATTCCAGCGAGGAAACATTTGAATGCACAAGATGTACACAATATTGGAGCCATTGCCTCACTGTAGATTTATTTTTCACTGCAGCGAAACATATTTTCCGTAGTTTGAATAGTGTCTTGCCGGACTACTTTCATTCTTAATTTAGGCAATATACAAAATTAAAGGAGAAGTCTTATGAATTGAAAGGTAAAAAAAAGAGAAAAAGTATATAACAAATAAAAAAATCTATTTTTTTTCCTATAAATACAGGATTTATTTTCATCTTGTGATATGAATCATCGAAAGGTTCATCTTTATAAGTTGTCATGGTAACAACTAAAATGAATGAAAAAATGTATATAATTAAATGGGAGCACGTGATGTCAGAACTGTTGTTAATAGTTTAGCATAGTAAATGTAATTCAAAGGCAAACTACAACGCTATTACAAACATGAAAATTTAAAGAAATGAATCCACGTTGTCGAATTTTTCAAGAACTTGATAATATAGGAAAATACCTGAACTGTCAATAATATTATCTTTCCATTTTACATTAACATACATTGTTTTATGATACACTGATGCCAGTTGCGAGGTTAATAGTCTCCCCTTTATTACATCAATTTAATAACTTATAATCTGCGCCGATTAAGTAAATTTCAGCCTTTATTTGTCATAAAGTGATGAACATTATTACCTCGAGAAAATAATGTCATATGCTAGCAAATGAATGTCCACTTACAGAAGTTACTTGCTGTAATATACAATTGGCGTTATGTCATAAAAAGGGAGTGCGTTGCTAAACTTAAGATACATATAGTATTGTATGCATGTAACTGACAGACACAACAGATCAAGCACACATGCATGAATATAGAAAAATGAAGTTTTTCATGTTCATTTCTCTATTTATAGTGCAATTTTATCGTACTAAATCATCACTTTTTGTATTGTAACTGCATGTTGCTAAAAAAGCTTTTTTCGATGCACATACCGCATTAATAACTTTTCTATCTTGAGAAAATATTAGAAATGATAGCTTAACGTCTCAATTTCGACTAAAAGAATGCAAAGAAAAGAGGAATTGATAAAAGATTGAACTTGATTTTCTGTCAGAATGTTAGCCACTTTCATGGTATTTCTGCCATCGACGGCAGCATTTATAATATGTATCTGCCTAAAACGGCAGCATTTTTTCTTCGACCGGACAAGATTGAGCGTCTGTAAAACTTTCAAGAAAAGACTCACTGGGTAGATATTTGGCTTGCGAGACCCCCGGATTTTTCCGAGGCTGTCACTTTTAACCTGCTCAAAATAGTCTTAAAACAGGAAAAAACGAGTCCAAAATTACCTTACAGTATCTCCATTCAATGGACAATAGTTTTATAGCAATGAAATGGGCCGTATTTGTGTAATATAATTAAACCAACCAAATTTATAACCTACCTGTACCGATCGGTAATTTTCAGTAGCGAGTAGCGCAAATTGCAAACAAATAATCCTTTAATGGTATTATCTATTTTTATGTATATTTATTTATTTATTTATTTATTACTTTTTTGCTGGATCTCTAGAAAAATGTAAAGTCTCAAAAACAGACCGTATCAATGGATAATACTTATTCAAGGACATGAAATAAAGAACAACGCCGATATATAGCACTCGTTATCCAAGTTACACTTTTATGTTATTATTATTAAGGTATGATCAATACTTTTGCTCTAAACCTACTACGCATAGAACTCTATGAGTCTCAGGACTTGATTTATCTATTTTTGAAGAAGCCCACAGAGCGGCATTTTCATCCCTAACTTACAAAATAATTCAATGCACGGAAGTGACTACCACTCAAAGTAAATAAAATAAAACAAAACATACATAACAGCGTTTGATTTATTCTTTATTCATGTTACTGATTCTAACTCATCCGATTATTGCTTATTACTTGTAGTTTGACAAATGTCTTATATTAGGTATACAGAATATGAAAAAAATAAAGTTTTAAATGTGTTAAATGTATATATTTGTTTGACGAAATACAAAAGTCACCCACAAAACGGTAATCAGGATGTCTTTCTCACGAATGATCTAAGAAAGTGAACAAGTTCCTGAACAAAATGTAATGCTGATTAAAGTATAATGTCGTAGCAGCCGTATGCGCTAATTCATTTCTTTAAATTTGATTGAGAATGAATTTTTTTGGTTTGTTTACATTCTGTGTTATTCGTTTTTGCAATAGCTTTGCACAGATCCGGCGTTACTTTTACGTAAATTGCACATTCCTGCGTTATTGGATATGCACGGTGATGCATGTGAATTTTAAACGTATAAGAGTGAGTTATTTTTGAAAAGTAACCGTCAAGTTACGCAACTTGCCATACATGTGTTACAAATGATAATAAAGATCGCCAACTCTTTTTATTTGGTGTTATTTTTTTTTGTTGACTGATAATAATCTATGTCTTAAACAGACCTGCACCTATTTTTCAAACGTGCATATTGATGCCACTTTTTAAATGTAAGTACAAAACTTGTTTTTAAACGAGTTCTTTTGTAATTTGGATAAAAGGGATGAAATTACTTAAAAAAAGTTTTCATTTAAAAATTTTTTAAACCTTTTTGATAAATTAAAAAATTTACAGGGATAAAAGTTTTCAGAATTTTTTTTAAATTTATTTTGCTGTTGATGTTGTTTTTTGCTGTTTTTTTTGGGTTTTTTTTTCTTTTTTTTGTTGTTTGTTATTTTTTTTTTTTTTTTTTCCCTTGAATATTTAAAAAATTTTCGGGATTTTCCCCCGCAAAATCTATTATTAAAATTCAAAAATAGACTTTTCTTTTTCAACCCTAAAATTTAGTTGTTTTTTTTTTTTGAAATTTTTTTCAAATTTTAAATTTTTTCAGGTTGATGGTTTTGCGTGGGTTTTGATTACTACGTGTATGATCTAGATCTCACAGAGCTATGATCATTCATTTCTAACAGTCGACATGATTATTACCTCCTGGAGCCATCACTACCTACATGCCATGCACGTAAATGATATTTAATACCCTTGCAAGGTTATTAAGTCCAATAAAATTTTCTTTTCTTTACGTGCATTCTTGTCTTGATTCAAAATTAAAGCGTAGGTGAAATATTTTTGACCATACACTGTCTATTTGAGCTTGACTTCCTGTGAAATACACAGGTAACGACTGTCTTAGGAATACACAGGGAAAACCTGTCCTGGGAAAACACAGGGAACTGTCCTGGGAATACACAGGGAACAACTGTCGTAGGAGTACACAGGTAACAACTGTCCTTGGAATACACAGGAAACAGTTTGTCATAGGAACTACAAGGGAACAACTGTCCTGTGAATACACAGGGCAATCACGCCCGGGGAATAAAGGGGGAAAAAATGTCCTGTGAATACCGGGGAACTTTTTCCTGGCAACAAAACGGGAAAATTTGCCCCTGGGAAATACAAGGTAAAAGGGCCCGGGGTGCACAGGAAAAAATGTTTTTGGGAAAACACGGGGAAAAATTTGTCCTTAAAAAACACAGGGAAAAATGCCCTGGGAAAAAACTGCCCTGGGGAAATAAAAGGGGAACAGCTGTTTTTGGGAATACTAAAAGAACACTGTTTTTGGGAAAAAAAAAGTGTTTTGGGAAAAACCCCAGGGAAAAATGTCCTGGGAATAAAAAAGGGAAAACTGCCTGGGGAATAAACCAAAAAAAAATTGTCCTTGGGAATAACAAAAACAACCCCCCTTGGGGAAATTTAACGGGAAAAGGGGTTTTGGGAATAACTGCCCGGGAAAAATACAAATAGGGACAACTTTTAAAATTAACGGGGAACCCCAACAGGCCTGGGTTTACACAGGAAACAACTGGCCTGGGAATACACAGGGAAAATCTGTCCTGGGATTACACAGGGAAAAAATGTCCTAGAAATACACAAGAGACAATTGTCATGTGAATACACACGGAATAACTTCTGGAAATACACTGGAAACAACTGCCCTGGGAATACACAGAAAACAATTGTCCTGGAAATACACAGGGAATAACTGCCCTGGAAATACACAGGGAACAACTGTCCTGAAAATACACAGGGGACAACTGTCCTGGGAATACACAGAGATCAACTGTGAAATACACCGGGAACAACTGTCCTGGTAATACACAGGGAACAACTGTCCTGGAAATACACAGGCAACAATTGTCATGTTTAATACACACGGAATAACTGTCCTAGAAATACACAGGGACAACAGTCTTGGGAAAACACAGGGAACAACTGCCCTGGGAATACACAGAGAACAACTGTGAAATACACAGGGAACAACTGCCTTGGAATACACAATGAACAACTGTCCTGGAAATACATAGGTAAAAACTAAAAAAAAGAAGGATTTCCATTCGTTGGCCTCTTAAACCCTTCTCCTCAAAAGCGCCCAAAGAGTGACGAAACGTCGTTTACTAATGTATCTGTATCTGTGTCAGCAACGCCGAGTGGCCTGCTCATGGGCCACTAATGGGAAACTATCTTCATAATCCTGCTACTTATTTTAAGTAATTAGCCAGTAACTTTTGTTATTGTTTCATTTTCCTCACAGTTCACAGTTCAAAGTGTATTTCTTTAAATAAGATTTAGAGGGGTTTAGCCAACAGCTAATTGTCCCCCGCCTTTTCGAAGAAAAAAGGGGGATATAGTAATAGGATCCGTCCGTCTGTCCATCCGTCTGTCTGTCTGTACGTCCGTTTGTCCGTCCGTCACACTTTCGTGTCCGGTCCATAACTTTGTCATTTATCAAAGGAATCTGAAATAACTTGGCACAAAGATTAACATAGTCTGTTATATGGTATATTTTGTGTCTATAACTTTTTCATAGATCGAAAGATTTTGTAAATACTTGCCGCAAATAGTCACTATAATAAGACAATGTGTCATGCACAACACCTGCATCCCTACCTCCAAGTTCAAGGTCGCACTTAGAGGTCAAAAATTAACATAGTCTGTTTAAGGGTATATTTTTTGTCCGATCAAGAACTTCTTCGGGATTTTAAGATAACTAGGGACAAATAGTCACAATAATAAGACGATATGTTAAGTACAACACCTGCACCCCTACCTCCAAGGTCAAGGTCACACTTAGAGGTCAAAGGTTAACAGTCTGTTATATGGTATATTTTGTGTCCTGTCCATAACTTCTTCATAGATCAAGGGATTTTGAAAATACTTGGCACAAATAGTCACAATGATAAGATGATATATGTCATGCGTTACACCTGTGTACCTACCTCCAAGGTCAAGGTCACACTTAGAGGTCAAAAATTTACATAGTCTGTTATAGGGTATATTTTGTGTCTTATATATAACTTCTTCATAGTTCAAGGGATTTTGAAATAGTTACAATAATTAGACGGACGATATGTCATGCATAATACCTGCACCCTACCTCTAAGGTCAAGGTCACACTTAGAGGTCAAAGCTTAACATGATAATTTTTTAAATTCCGTGTTTCATTTTATTTTTTTAATAAATTTATTGTTGCATTTGCAGATCTACATTGATCATAAGTTTGGACTGAAAGTCCTGAGATCCATACCTCAATCTTTTGAAATAGCACAATTTTAAGCTTCGTATAAAATTCCTCGAGGCCGGGGACGTTGGTAACTCTGTTACAAATTCTTGTTATAACTGAAGATATTGAAGTTAGCTCAGCCAGTACTGACAAGCGATATACGTGTCCGAAGATGATGACGCATAATTATGCGGAATTAAGTTTTTATTTCTGCCCTTTGTGGAAAATGAGCTACCTCAAAAAATAAGAGATATCAAAACTTTTGGTAAGTTCAAGGTCACTAATAAGAAATACCTTTTCGGGACAGCTGAGGTTAATTTCTGACCTTTTTTCTGGGAGTATGTTGGATAAAACAGTAAACAATTCTTGTATTATATTATTATTATATTATATGTAAAACAATAATTGTTAAAGATACATTATGCCTCAAAAATGAGTTTCCCCTTCTTTAAAAAGAACCACAGTGGAAATAAGAATAGGTTAGTGTTCATTAGTAAGCATTTACAAAATTAAATTTGTACAGAACGGTGCAGTGTTTTGGAAAAAAATACGCAGGCCATTTACTAAAGTAACTGTTATCGATTCATTAAAATACAAAATTTAATGTACTTTTTTACCCCTTGGACGAAAACTTATTTCAAACAGTAACGAATATTTTCATCTGATCACTAATTAATTAAAAGAGACACAGATAAGGATAGTGATGCGTGTCTTTTTGAGAGATTTTTCCTCTACGAAAAATTATTAATAACAAATTTACTGAAAATTAATCATATTACTAAAAAGATGATGAAATAAAATTATATTTCCAAAAAAAAATATGTTTCATAAAAAAAAAAAATTAGATCTATGTATTCAAATGGTAATATAGAATAAAAATCATGAACGGGTTTTAACAGGGGGTCGAACGTATAGTTGTGCGATACTTTTTTAAGCAAGGTGAAATGGTGCGATACAGGGTAATAGCGGAGGAAAGTGTCAAATAATGTAGATAAAAACCAGTTTGCTTCAAATATTTGTTTATGTTGTAATTGTTGTTCGAATAATATAGTGCATGCTGAGAAGATATACTCGTATTTGTATATGGTGGTCAAAATAAAAGAATCTATTTCATTGTAAGGAGAAAGTTGTTGAGGTATTTGTTACTTCTATATGTCACCGACAATCTGACATACTTATAAAAAGAATACAATAACAGACTTTATAGAACAAATATTTGACTAGTTATAACACAGTATGTTAACTATAAATAGCAAAACAAATACACGAAAAGTTTTAACTATCTATTCCGCATATATCTACAATATTTCCGTATTTCTTACTATACGCATGATAACTGGTCCGATAAACTATCTGTACGCAAAAAATTTGGCTCCTTACGATGCGTTTTCGTTAGCTCCGCTTGCAAGAGGCGTCTAGTAGATATTCATGTGTCCATACAGCAATGGGGGAAATTTTAGACTTGATTTTGTGTAATTTTTTTTAACAAAATCACACTGTTTTCAAATTTTCTAATAAAAATAGCTTTCAATATGTACAACATGTCACAGAGCTTTAAGGGATTAGAATAAACGTTTAACTGAAGTAATAGTGTCATGTTTGAATATCATATTCTTTTTATCATTATCTAATTCTATCTACATAATAAATAACGTGCCAATGAGCCAGTCTATTGTCGATCGTTCTAAAACTTAACCGTTGAGGTAACGACTGAGGCAGTGTCACTTACTTCATTTGCCCCGCCTCTGTTGAAGTTCGGCTTCGCCTTAAATTGTCGCCAAATTTAATATGATGCTCCGTATGCTAGCATTTAGTCTTCGTTGAGGGAACCAGGACAACTTGATCAATATCACTTGTCGAATCATAAGATTACAAGTTACAAAGCCTAAACCACGCCCACTATCAGAGAGGCGGTTTAGTATAACCGGAAGCATTCGCTTTTTCTCGGCCCTTTCCGTCAATTTTTGGAAAAGGCTAATAATAAGGATTATGAATAATCGTCGGTGTTCCGTTTAGTTTTCGAGGTCAAAAAGCAACAGATAAATAACTTTTTGATTCCTATAA